>NC_139991.1:19930647-20528280 GCF_964263955.1 Coregonus lavaretus | reverse complement strand
TCTCTCTGTTTCTCTCTATCGCTCCCCATCTCTCCCCATCTCTCCCTGTGCTATTCTTGGCTCTGTGGTCCAAAGCTAGGGGCTCTAAAAGGGTCCCGCCCAGCTTCTGTCCATGCCCTCTGGGTAACCATGGAGACAGATGGTCCTGCCCTGGGTGGAGACGTAGGATAATGAGCAGGCTGATGATGTCACTTGGGCTCTAATGCACATCTTAAACATACAATGTGACTTGTTATATGTCTTTTTTACTTTCATGTAAGGGGTTGGCTAGCTGGCCCAAACAAATGGCGTTTGTCAGAAGTAGTTTGAACAGAATGCCCCAGAGGCAGAGTGAAAGGATTTGGTTATCTTTTAAAGTTTTTAGATTATGGCTGAACTCGATTGTCCTGCCATGCATGACCACGCAGATGTCTGCTAAGGATGTGTGTGTGGGCAGCAGTGGACCTCACACACACAAACACAGACACACTCAAGTAGGCATGCAAGGATGCATGCACACACACACACACACACACACACACACACACACACACACACACACACACACACATACACAGCCCCCCCACACACACTCAAGCTGTGACATTTAAACTCTCGTCATGACCGAGACTTCATGAGATATCTCATCTCTTACATTACAATAGCTGACCTTTTAGATGCTCTGGGTCACCATGTCAACCCAATCAGGAATCATATTAAACACAAAAGCTAAAAAGGGCATTCCGTGAATGGATTATGAGGATTTGGCAAAGAGCAAAATTGACAAATGTTCCATCCCTGTGTCGAGCATGGGAGATTAGAAAATCATTAAGGCCTGTAATCATTGGGAATCCTGTTATCTGCGGCTGAAGAGAGGGATACGGGGGGATGAAAAGAGGAATAGAGGGACGAATAGAGGGATATGATAGCTGGTTGTCAGTGGGCTGACTTTTGGAACAGAATCACAACTCTTGTTGGAGAGCGATTCTGTAGCGGATCTACAATTTCACCAGTTTCTGTCTCATTTCATAGCAACAAGGGAGCAGTGTGAGCCAATACTATTCAGGCTTTTCCTCTAGGAATGTTTGTGTGTCTGACATGTATATAACAATACAGATTAACAATGTACTTCAACAGTTTACCATGAAGAAATTCGGCCTAAAGTATCATAAGTGGTTTCTAACCCTTTCTTAAGCAGGATTTTTCTCCTTAATAGGAATGCCTTGAGTTTGCCTTAAAAGATAAAGGCTTGGGCCCAACTCTTCTCTGGTGAATATGAGCCTTTGAAAACCCACTCTGGAAATGCATTTGAATCATATCATAATTGAAAAGATGGAGGCTTGGAGGAGAAATATCACTGTTCTGATAACGATGCAGCAATCATTGTTGGTTTTCCGAGAAGTAGCAGCCAGGATTCCATTTGCGCCCATGGGAGAATTCCATTGTAGCCATGACAGTAAGCAGGAAGGCTCTCGCTGGCGAATGGGGCGATGGCAGACAGCACTCGCACCCATAATTAATCTTTCTCCACCTCTATGTCCTTTTGTCTCTACATCCCTCTGTCCCTCCATCCACCCACCCACCCTCCCACCCTTCCCTCTCTCTTTCGAGCTCCATCGTTTCCAAGGTGAAAGTGTAACATTTTGAGCGTGGGTTCTGAATGCTGAATGGCACCTCTCGATGGGAGAATAGTTGTTCAATCAAGCTTTTATAACTTTAAGAGAGCAAAATGTCAGTATAGAGACAGAATAGACATATTGTATTACTGGTTAGTTCATCCATCTTTTGTGTTCAAACCTCCCCTCTGCTCTCCATCCCTGTAGGGAGTCTAGTCTCCATTGTTAGGTAGAAGATAGTCACATAGAAGGTCTATTTCAGGTTGTTGGAGAAGAATAGACTGTCATGTTATCCTCAATACTCATCTCCTCAGTTCATTTATCCCGTGTCAGTGAGGGAGGCTGTATATTAATTTCAAATAGGAACCTCTGACTAAGCCTCTCTGAGGAGCTCCAATTACAGATCAGATCATTGTTAAAGTCAAACGGATTCATTCAATGGGTTCAGTTTAACGTAGAGTTGGTTTATTCAGTGTAAAGAGTAGGAGACATGGATTGTATCCTATTGTAACATGTGTTACCATGAAAGCTTAAAGTGAAAATTAAATGAAATGTTGCCCCTATACTAAACTAAATTAAAGTATTGTAGCGATCATTGCTATATGAGCCATGTTACAATTCCCACCAAATTGGTGTCAGAAGTGGGATGACAGCATGAGGCCATCGGAACGCACGGCCGGATGTGTGAGGGGGCCATGGTAGGTCGAAGCACTGTAAGCCACATTACAATTCCCACCAAGTGGGTTAACCCAATTGGCGCGATGCATGGTATGTTTGCTTTTCACACCAGCAACCCAGGTTCGCTTCCCTGCCCCACCGTTGGCTACAGTATGAAATTATAAAAATAATATGTTAATGAATGTACTTGATCAAGACTATGTTCCTATTGCGCAGTAGACGTTTAACCCTCATACTACCGACTGGGGTCATTTTGACCCCAGAGGCATTTAAAAAAAAATCATAGCCCAAATGTTTTTTATTCAATTTAAAAAATGTTTTCAAATTGTTCTTAATAAATCTAAATCATGTTTCTATATCAATATGGATTTGTTATATGGATCAAGTCCTTTGGGGTCATTTTGACCCATGCCAAAAACACCTAATTCCGTCTATAATAATTTGATAGATAGGACCTTTATTTGAATGTAGGTTTCTCTATACAAAAGAACAAGTTATCCATACCACCAGAGGGTGGAGGGGGACCTGTATCAGTGATTTTGACCAGATAGACAGATCATCTGCAGCGTACTCGCCTAAGATTGGACTTTTCTATACAACGTATCATATGACCGTGTAGAAAACCAAAACCACCTTATTTTTTTGCATATAAAATTATGCCAATGGTATGCAAAGTCTGCCACTGGTATAAATACTTTATATAACTGCAATACAGAACTCCGATACGCTCTGAATCTACACAGAGAGCTGTAGTGGTGTGTATTCTCCAAAAAGTAGTTATTCTATGGAAATTCTAAAAAAAGTAATTATTTGAATCCAAGTTTTTCTGGATACATAATATTAAGTTATGCATATCCTCAGAGGGTGGAGTGGGTTCTGTATCAGTGAGTCTGACCAGATGGACAGATTACCTGCAGAAATGGAGCACCTTATGTAGTCACGTATGGTTATAACTGGTTATTGCTAGGTATGAACGTGTTCAAAATCCTAATTACCTTGCATACTGTATATGATACGTTTCAGTAAAAACAGCTCATAGAAGTCTGTCAGTGTTATGAATACTTGGTATAACTGTAATACAAAAACCAGCTACCCTCTGAATGTACACATAGTGCTGTATTCATGTGTATTCTCCAAAAAATTTGTATTCTACGGGAAATGTTACAGACATACCAGAATTCCTATAATATCCTCCAATATTCTATATGTGTAAATTGTTAGGTATTTGGGTTGCTCTATCATTTGGTTTACATTTACATTTACATTTACGTCATTTAGCAGACGCTCTTATCCAGAGCGACTTACAAATTGGTGCATTCACCCTATAGCCAGTGGGTTAACCACTTTACAAAATTTTATTTTATTTATTTATTTATTTTTTTTGGGGGGGGGGGGTAGAAGGATTACTTTATCCTATCCCAGGTATTCCTTAAAGAGGTGGGGTTTCAAATGTCTCCGGAAGGTGGTGAGTGACTCCGCTGTCCTGGCGTCGTGAGGGAGCTTGTTCCACCATTGGGGTGCCAGAGCAGCGAACAGTTTTGACTGGGCTGAGCGGGAACTATGCTTCCGCAGAGGAAGGGGAGCCAGCAGGCCAGAGGTGGATGAACGCAATGCCCTCGTTTGGGTGTAGGGACTGATCAGAGCCTGAAGGTACGGAGGTGCCGTTCCCCTCACTGCTCCATAGGCAAGCACCATGGTCTTGTAACGGATGCGAGCTTCAACTGGAAGCCAGTGGAGTGTGCGGAGGAGGGGGGTGACGTGAGAGAACTTGGGAAGGTTGAACACCAGACGGGCTGCGGCATTCTGGATGAGTTGTAGGGGTTTAATGGCACAGGCAGGGAGCCCAGCCAACAGCGAGTTGCAGTAATCCAGACGGGAGATGACAAGTGCCTGGATTAGGACCTGTGCCGCTTCCTGTGTAAGGCAGGGTCGTACTCAGTGACATTGAGGATTTTAGCATGCTTTTTGAAGCATCATGTCATAGTCCCTACCACTCTCATTGTTTCACTAGCAGTGATGCTAATGCTGGCTGTGGGGTGAGTGAATAAAGAAAACTATGCCATATTTTTGGTCATTATCTCTCAGGATCAATGGATGAATCAATTTATGTAAATTTAAGTATATTCCACATTTTGGTGTACAACCACTTTAAATGGCAGTAATTTTTTTACCACAAATATGAACAAAAAAATGTTTTACACTGAACAAAAATATAAACGCAACATGTAAAGTGAAATAAAAGATCCCAGAAATGTTCCATACGCACAAAAAGCTTATTTATCTAAAATGCTGTTCACTCATTTGTTTACATCCCTGTTAGTGAGCATTTCGCCTTTGCCAAAATAATCCATCCATCTGACAGGTGTGGCATATCAAGAAGCTGATTAAACAGTATGATCATTACACAGGTGCACCTTGTGCTGGGAACAATAAAACGCCACTCTAGAATGTGCAGTTTTGTCACACAACACAATGCCACAGATGTCTCAAGTTTTGAGGGAGCCTGGAATTGGCAAGCTGACTGCAGGAATGTCCACCAGAGCTGTTACCAGAGAATTGAATGTTAATTTCTCTACCAACGTTGTTTTAGAGAATTTTGGCAGTACGTCCAACCGGCCTCACAACCACAGACCATGTGTAATCACGTCAGCCTAGGACCTCCACATCCGGCTTCTTCACCTGCAGGATCGTCTGAGACCAGCCACCCGGACAGCTGATGAAATTGTGGGTTTGCAAAACCGAAGACTTTCTGCACAAACTGTCAGAAACTGTCTCAGTGAAGCTCATCTGCGTGCTCGTCATCCTCACCAGGGTCTTGACCTGACTGCAGTTCGGCGTCATAACCGACTTCAGTGGGCAAATGCTCATCTTCGATGGCCACTGGCACGATGGAGATGTGTGCTCTTCACGAATCAATCCAATCTGTAGTTCAATTGGTAGAGCATGGCGCTTGTAATGCCAGGGTAGTGGGTTCAATCCCTGGGACCACCCATACGTAAAAATATATGCACACATGACTGTAAGTCGCTTTGGATAAAAGCATCTGCTAAATGGCATATTATATTATATTATTATAAGATGGCAGACAAGCGTGTATGGTGTTGTTTGGGCCAGCGGTTTGCTGATGTCAACATTGTGAACAGAGTGCCCCATGTTGGCGGTGGGGTTATGGTTTGGGCAGGCATAAGCTATGGACAACGAACACAATTGCATTTTATCGATGGCAATTTTAATGCACAGAGACGCCGTAACAAGATCCTGAGGCCCATTGTCGTGCCATTCATCCACCTCCATCACCTCATGTTTCAACATGATGTCGCAAGGATCTGTACGCAATTCCTGGAAGCTGAAAATGTCCCAGTTCTTCCATGGCCTACATACTCACCAGACATGTCACCCATTGAGCATGTTTGAGATGCTTTAGATCGTCGTGTGTGACATAGTGTTCCAGTTCCCACCAATATCCAGCAACTTTGCACAGCCATTGAAGAGGAGTGGGACAACACTCCACAGGCCACAATCAACAGCCTGGAATACTCTATGCGAAGGAGGTGCCGGGCTGCATGAGGCAAATGGTGGTCACACCAGATACTGACTGATCCACACCCCTACCTTTTTTTAAGGTATCTGTGACCAACAGATGCATATCTGTATTCCCAGTCATGTGAAATCTATAGATTAGGGCCTATTTAATTTATTTCAATTGACAGATTTTCTTATATGAACTGTAACTCAGTAAAATCTTGCATGTTGCATTTATATTTTTCTTCAGTGTACTTCAAAATTCTAAAAACTAAATTATACTACAATCAAATGATGGTAAATCAGCATTTTAGTAGTAATGTGGATTGCACTTTGGAAAAAAGCTGCACATTATTTAAGGGAAAATGTATATTAGTTTTACAGAATATGCAAATTAACTGTCATTTTGCTAAAATAAATGTGATTTGGTTATTGTTTCATTCAGATAACATTATTTGCATGTGTAAGGATGTTTTGATAAGAATTCAGTCGATATTTTGCTATGATTATTGCTTTTCCAATAGTTTCTTCTTGGGGTCAAAATGACCCCAGTTGTTAATCCTTGTCACACCCTGGCTCTGGGGACTCTATATGTTGAGCCAGGGTGTGTAGATTCTATGTGTTGTTGTTCTATGTCGGGAATCTAGTTTTGTATTTCTATGTTGGCCAGAGTGGTTCCCAATCGGAGGCAACGAGTGTCAGCTGTTGCTGGTTGTCTCTGATTGGGAACCATATTTAAACAGTCTGTTTTCCCATAGTGTTTGTGGGATCTTGTTCCGTTTGGTATGTTCCGTTCCGGTTGTGTTTAACCGTAGGACTGCACGTATCGTTTGTTGTTTTGTTTGTATTATCACTGACGATAATAAAATATGTTCGTTCATCACGCTGCGCCTTGGTCTACTCCGTTCAACGATCGTGACAATCCTTGTATATAAAATATGTTGGTAGTATGAGGGTTAAGGATGCAGGTATGGGTGTGGTTGGAGGCGTGTCCAAACCTACAGGCGCCATCTTGATTTAGGCTGTAGGCCCATTGTTTGGGAGAGTATAGCATTGTTTGCTAAAAAATAGGAATTGAAGGCCTCTCTTCTCCTATATTCCACACTGCTTTGGTGGAAAATATTCATTGAATAGTTCAGAGCCACCGGTTTCCATTGGATTTATTGAATTTATGTTGGATTATGGTCTTTATATACCTTTTTGTGTTTTTAGAGGGTTTTTCAATTATATATTTTATATCAGTCTTTTGTTGATTTGCCTATCAATACACTATTATTGCACTGGATGTACCAGAGATGGTCGGTTTGGAATATCTGCAGGTCTGACAGTATAGGAGTGTTTGGTAAATGTAAGGGACATGTATGTGAAACATTGTATCTGTCTAGCCCACCACTCTTCCTGGGTTGTGGGCTCACGGTGGGCGCATGTGTGCTGTTTAGTTTAGTTTATTTGATCATTTAAAACAAGGTACACATACAAAATTATGCAGAATCATTAAGAATCATTGAGGAAAAACACAAAGTCTACAATTTATTTCCATTGCGGTCCTCTTTCATAATAGCATTTGGCATGTGTGGCAGGATGAAAAACAGAAGCTAAAATGGCAGGTCAATTTGGTTATATAATGATATAAAAACACAACAACATATAATACTATACACAAAGGAACACTATTTGGTGATCATCAATGGGCTAGGAGGGATTGCTCACAGAGGCACACTATCCATTCAACAGGATTTCACCTTCCTTTTAAAGCTACTCAGTGGGAATAGTTTTAACAGGCTTCTGTATCTATACTCACACACGTGGTTGTGTGAATCTCTAACATGGGGAAAGTAGTCAGACAAATACCTAGGAGCTGCCCCATGGATTATCCTATGAACCAGACTAAGCCTGGTCTGTGTGACCCTTGATTCAAAGGGCAGCCAGTTGAGAAACTGGCTCCTACCACCTTAATCAGCTTGTTCTGGGCTATCTGAGGGGTATACTACAAAGCAGGTTCAATGAGTTAGCCAGCTAACTTGCCTAAATATTCTTACATAACTTTTTATTTTTTAGAAAGATAAGCTTGAAATGGTAATGATCTAGTTGAGTCAACAACCAAAAACTCATATCTAAGTTTAGCTTTCTTAATGAACCAGAAAATGTGTGGTTATTTCTGGTTGTTTATCAGCTAGCTGGCTAACTAATTGATCCTACTTTGTATTATACCCCTCTGAAGCTTTCTTTTTTAGTAGATTAGTTAAGCCTTCGAACCAGGAAGTGCTAGCATAGTCAAAATGACATTGGATGAGCGCATTAGCTAGCACTTTCTTTGAATCTTTGTCCAACAGCTTAGACTTCCTAGGCCAGAACTTGGTCCTGGCAGTGACCTTACCCAGTGACCTTACCATATTTCCCCAGGTTGCTCAAGTGGCCATCTACTGTACATCTAGTGTACAAGTAATTAACTGCTGTTTTGGCTGTGAGTACCTCTCCTGCTAGTTGTATCCTGATGTCTGAGGACTCATTTTTGTTTTGGACCCGAACAGAATTGCTTCTGTTTTGCAGAGGTGCAGAGAGAGCTTGTTGTCTATGAGCCATGCAATGATGTTAGTGAGCTTTGCACTCAGTATACTCTCCAGTGTGGTTTGGTTTTTGTGAGACACCAGGAGTGCAAAATCATCTGCATAAAGAAACAGGTGACATGAGCAAGCATCCTTCATATCATTTAGAAAACATAGGAAGAATCACATGAGCATCATCAGCATTGATCAAAGAGCTTTCTGGTCTCAGGCTATCACCAATGTATGCTGAAATGTAGAAGGTAGAGAAAGCAGAGGAAGGTGTGTGTGTAAAACTGCTTACCTGCTGTAAAAGACAGAGCTGATGAGCCCCTAGTGGCCCCCCTACCCCTCCCACCTCTCATTTCCTCTCCTCCTCTTCTCCCCCTCTCATTCAGTCCCTCCCCAGAAATCTCACACTGTCAACTCTCTGCTGGCATGGGCAGGTTTGCAGAGAAAGGATGTGTGTGTGTGCATGTTGTTACTGATGTCTTGTTGTTGTTTCCTGGATGCTATCTGGCCCTGAATACACAAAGGTAGCCAGTTTTTCATTGTGAATACTACGTAGGTCTTTGGGAGGTGGAGAGAGTTCCATATTTATAATATCACAAACCTCTGCTATGTTCAGACCCGACCAACACATACACCACTACCTTAGCAGGCGCTGATTTGGTTTTTGCATATCTCTCATTGAATTAGAGACACTAATGCAACTTCAAACCTTAATCTCCTCTGTTCTCTGTGTCTTTTTAAACATTAGCGAGTAGGCTAGGCTGTGTTCAGTATATAAGTAACATCGCCACATCTTCCTGCTCCCTCTCTGAACCCTCATTAGTGAGCAATAAAATCCAACCACCCCTGTCCCATTATAGAACTAGTATCACAGATGAAACATTGATCTCCTTTTAGGACTTATTTCTGCTGGTCAACATCTATTGATCTGGCACTCTCCATAGCACAGTAATGGTTACAAGGTAAACAAGCAGCTCAGAGGCACCGTAATGATGGAAGTGTTGTTGTTTGGAGGATAACGAAAGCAGATGTCCCACTGCGCCACATTTGACTGGTTGAGGCGAGAGGGCTCTCTCTAACACAAGGGAAAGGGGGTACCTAGTCAGTTGCATACCTGAATGCATTCAACCAAAATGTGTTTAACCCAACCCCTCTGAATCAGAGAGGTCCGGGGGGCTGCCTTAATCGATGTCATAGGCGCAGTTGTTGTTGGGGGTTATCTGCCTTTCTCAAGGGCAGAACAGCAGATTTATCCACCTTGCCGGCTTGGGGATTCGAACCAGCGACCGACCTCTGGCCCAATGCTCTTAACCGCTAGGCTACCTGCCGCATTTTCTAAACGTGCATATGCTCTAAATATATCTTCCCCACCCCTTTCTTTCACTTTTTCATCTTTTTAAATACTGTTCCCTACTCTTTCTCTCTATCTCCCCCATTTCTCTCTTTATCTCTGTCTCTCTTGCCCTCCTTCCCTCTCTCTGAGGATGCTGGTGTATTTACCAGAGGACCTGATCAAAGACAGAGGCCTCAGCCATGAAGGGTTCCCAATTAACCTGAGCATGACTCAGAATACTACTACTTCTCTCTCTCTCTCTCTCTCTCTCTCTCTCTCTCTCTCTCTCTCTCTCTCTCTCTCTCCGTCCTCCCCTGAGCGATCATTTGTTTTCAAGTTATTCAAGTCATACGCTCGGTTGAACACTAAATAGACTGAGGATGTGGCAAATTGGAGGAGGGAACGCATCAGAGAAACATGAAGGGAAATTATGTTTATTCACCACAAGATGTGTCACTGTGCCCGTTTCGTTTGTAGAGTGATCTAAAATGTTTTCGTTTGAGCTGAGTTTGAGTTGAGAGTTGATGTTGAATGGGATTCGGAGTGAAAGTTTGGGGAAAGGATATTTGTTCAGCTAATAATCTCACTGACCACGTTTACATGTACACCAATATCCCGTTAAGTTTTCTGTTTTTGAGTTGATGCATATAAACATCATATCCCGTTTACAATAACCTGAACAAGCTTGTATCCTGGTTATGAGAAACCCAGAGAAGATGCATGGGATATGCAGATCTAAATAGGGATACTATGGCATGTAAACATCTTATCCCGTTTACTGTTGTTTTTGCGGTCTGCGCAGGCTCAGTTTCACATATCATGGGTGTTGTGTGATGACATTTTCATCACTTTGTTTTTACTCCTGAACTTCCTCTACCCTCAACCTCTCCGATCATTTTCATGATGTCCATCCGGTTTGCTTCTATATGCCATATCTTTCTAACTGTGCTCTTTCACAAAAGCTCTCAACCTATAACCTATATACTTATTATGGACGCAGTATGCTTTACATTAGTTATCTTGTTGTTATTAGTTGTTGTTAGTTGTTATTAGTCCCATCCTTCAACTCCATTCAACACCTCCCATCTATCTCTTAACACCATCCATATTGGATTTCTATTTTCCATATATTTTTCAACTGTATTGTGATGTTTTACAAAAGTTCTGAACCCTTCTATTCTCATTGTTTCTACAGATTGTAAATTGAAGTAAATATTTTTGCTAAAAGTATTATTATATTATTGATCGATTGACTATGACTTTTCAGATCACCCAGTAGTGGTATCTGCAGGGTTAGCTCCAGGTAAATATTGCAATCCTTTAGCCATTCTTGGACCTGTGACCAAAAACAAGCTACAAATGGACAGTACCAAAACAAATGATCTAATGATTCTGTCTCTTCGCAGCAGAATCTGCAGAGCTGTAAAGATTGTATCCCCCATATAAATAACATTCTATTGGTAACAAGAATTTTGTATAATAATTTAAATTGAAAAATTATACGTTTTGTATCCGGCATCGTTTTGCATATCAGTTCATAAACACTATGCCATGGAATCGGTACGTCAAAAATCTCTTCCCAACTATTTTGCAATTTATATGGGACAGCTCTCAATCCTTTGGTCCTTAAATTAAACTGGTATACTTTTTTATTTATCACCATTTTCTTTAACCAATTATGTTCTTTAATGCAGGGCCGACAGACAAGTTCCTTACTTTTTCCCCCTTCTACTTTTCTCTTCCATTTTTGCGGTAATGCTGCAATTATTTGGTTGTAAATTTGGGTACAGCAGACATTTACTATAATTAATTTACTATAATTGACTAATGGCTTATTTCACCCCTAATTTAAACAAGTTTCTGTTTATAATTTCTAACAATTGGTAGGCCATTTGTTTGTCAACTATAGTTTGATACATGCAGCTTCTCTTCTGTCATAACTTGTTGCCCCAGAAGACTAAATGAAGTAGTGCTCACCAGAATAAAGTCTTACATTGATAGAATGAATGCATTAGTAATCTAGTTAATACAGTTTTCTGTTTCGTTTAGGGACCAGGGAGAAAATGCAATAACTCCAAAACAGGGGAAAAATTGGTCCTGTCCAAATGTCATGGTTTTACTACTTGGCGCCGAAGAAGATGGCAGCCGTTTTACAGCCCTCTAACCAATTGTTTTATTATGTGTGTTTTTTCGCGTTATTTGTAATGTATTACATTTTAGTCATTTAGCAGACGCTCTTATCCAGAGCGATTTACAGTTAGTGAATGTATACATGTTTATTTATTTTTCAAACTGGCCCCCCGTGGGAAACGAACCCACATCCCTGCTGGCCAAACCCTCCCCTACCTTGGACGTCGCTGGACCAATTGTGCGCCGCCCATGGGTCTCCCGGTCGCGGCCAGCTGCGACAGAGCCTGGACTCGAACCATGATCTCTAGTTGCACAGCCAGCACTGCGATGCAGTGCCTTAGACCACTGCGCCACTCGGAGTATTCTGTACATAATGTTTCTGCCACCGTCTCTTATGACCAAAAAGAGCTTCTGGATATCAGGACAGCGATTACTCACCTCGTATTGGACGAAGATACTTTCTTCAATGAGTCGGACGCGAAGGATATCCTACAGACACCCGACAAGGCCCAAATCCCTGTCATTCGCATGAGAAAGAGACGGAGATATCATGGACGTAGGTCGGGGTGCCTTGTAAGGATCCGACGGCGAGCGCCCAACAACCTGCCCACTTGACCCTATCCCCTCCTCTCTTCTCCAGACCATTTCCGGAGACCTCCCTTACCTCACCTCGCTCATCAACTCATCCTTGACCGCTGGCTATGTCCCTTCCGTCTTCAAGAGAGCGAGAGTTGCACCCCTTCTCAAAAAACCTACACTCGATCCCTCCGATGTCAACAACTACAGACCAGTATCCCTTCTTTCTTTTCTCTCCAAAACTCTTGAGCGTGCCGTCTTTAGCCAACTCTCTTGCTATTTCTCTCAGAATGACCTTCTTGATCCAAACCAGTCAGGTTTCAAGACTGGTCATTCAACTGAGACTGCTCTTCTCTGTGTCACGGAGGCTTTCCGCACTGCTAAAGCTAACTATTTCTCCTCTGCTCTTGTCCTTCTAGACCTGTCTGCTGCCTTTGATACTGTGAACCATCAGATCCTCCTCTCCACCCTCTCCGGGTTGGGCATCTCCGGCGCGGCTCACTCTTGGATTGCGTCCTACCTGACAGGTTGCTCCTACCAAGTGGCGTGGCGAGAATCTGTCTCCGCACCACGTGCTCTCACCACTGGTGTCCCCCAGGGCTCAGTTCTAGGCCCTCTCCTATTCTCGCTATACACCAAGTCACTTGGCTCTGTCATATCCTCACATGGCCTCTCCTATCATTGCTACGCAGACAACACACAACTAATCTTCTCCTTTCCCCCTTCTGATAACCAGGTGGCAAATCGCATCTCTGCATGTCTGGCAGACATATCAGTGTGGATGACAGATCACCACCTCAAGCTGAACCTCGGCAAGACGGAGCTGCTCTTCCTCCCGGGGAAGGACTGCCCGTTCCATGATCTCGCCATCACGGTTGACAACTCCGTTGTGTCCTCCTCCCAGAGTGCAAAGAGCCTTGGCGTGACCCTGGACAACACCCTGTCATTCTCCGCTAACATCAAGGCGGTGACCCGATCCTGTAGGTTCATGCTCTACAACATTCGGAGAGTACAACCCTGCCTTACACAGGAAGCGGCACAGGTCCTAATCCAGGCACTTGTCATCTCCCGTCTGGATTACTGCAACTCGCTGTTGGCTGGGCTCCCTGCCTGTGCCATTAAACCCCTACAACTCATCCAGAAAGCCGCAGCCCGTCTGGTGTTCAACCTTCCCAAGTTCTCTCATGTCACCCCGCTCCTCCGCACACTCCACTGGCTTCCAGTTGAAGCTCGCATCTGCTACAAGACCATGGTGCTTGCCTACGGAGCTGTGAGGGGAACGGCAACTCCGTACCTTCATGCTCTGATCAGTCCCTACACTCAAATGAGGGCATTGCGTTCATCCACCTCTGGCCTGCTGGCCCCCCTACCTCTGCGGAAGCACAGTTCCCGCTCAGCCCAGTTAAAACTGTTCGCTGCTCTGGCACCCCAATGGTGTAACAAGCTCTCTCACGACGCCAGGACAGCGGAGTCACTCACCCCCTTCCGGAGACACTTGAAACCCCACCTCTTTAAGGAATACCTGGGATAGGATAAAGTAATCCTTCTACCCCCCCTTACCCCCCCTTACCCCCCCCCCCCCCCCCAAAAAAAGAAAGATATTGTAAAGTGGTTATCCCACTGGCTCTGAATAAGAGCGTCTGCTAAATGACGTAAATGTAAATGTAAACTGCCTCTTCCATCAATCCTATTAGCCAATGTTCAATCATTTGAAAATAAATTAGACAACCTAAGATTACGGTTATCCTACCAACGGGACATTAAAAACTGTAATATCTCATGTTTCACCGAGTCGTGGCTGAACGACGACATGGATAACATACAGCTGGCGGGATATACGCTACATCGGCAGGATAGAACGGCTGACTCCAGTAAGACAAGGGGTGGCGGTCTGTGTATATTTGTAAACAACAACTGGTGCATAAAATCTAATACTAAGGAAGTCTCTAGGTTTTGCTCGCCTGAGTCAGGGTATCTCATGATATGCTGTAGACCAAACTATTTACCAAGATATAGTTTTCATCTATATTTTTCGTTGCTGTCTATTTACCACCACAAACCAATGCAGGCACTAAGATTGCACTCAATGAGCTGTACAAGGCCATAAGTAAACAGGAAACTGCTCATCCAGAGGCAGCTCTCCTAGTGGCCGGGGACTTTAATGCAGGGAAACTTAAATCTGTTCTACCTAATTTCTAGCAGACCACCATAGTCCCTGTGCACAAGAACACTAAGATAACCTGCCTAAATGACTACCAACCCGTAGCACTCACGTCTGTAGCCATGAAGTGCTTTGAAAGGCTGGTCATGGCTCACATTAACACCATTATCCCAGAAACCCTAGACCCACTCCAATTTGCATACCGCCCCAACAGATCCACAGATGATGCAATCTCTATTGCACTCCACACTGCCCTTTCCCACCTGGACAAGAGGAACACCTACGTGAGAATACTATTCATTGACTACAGCTCAGCGTTCAACACCATAGTGCCCTCAAAGCTCATCACTAAGCTAAGGACCCTGGGACTAAACACCTCCCTCTGCAACTGGATCCTGGACTTCCTGACAGGCCTCCCCAAGGTGGTAAGGAGAGGTAACAACACATCTGCCACGCTGATCCTCAACACGGGGGCCCCTCAGGGGTGCGTGCTCAGTCCCCTCCTGTACTCCCTGTACACCCATGACTGCATGGCCAGGCACGACTCCAACACCATCATTAAGTTTGCCGACGACACAACAGTGGTAGGCCTGATCACCGACAATGATGAGACAGCCTATAGGGAGGAGGTCAGAGACCTGGCCTTGTGGTGCCATGATAACAACCTCTCCCTCAACGTGATCAAGACAAAGGAGATAATTGTGGAGTACAGGAAAAAAAAGAGGACTGAGCACACCCCCATTCTCATCGACGGGGCTGTAGTGGAACAGGCTTAGAGCTTCAAGTTCCTTGGTGTCCACATCACCAACAAACTATCATGGTTAAAGACACCAAGACAGTCGTTAAGAGGGCATGACAAAGCCTATTCCCCCTCAGGAGACTGAAGAGATTTGGCATAGGTCCTCAGATCCTCAAAAAGTTCTACAGCTGCACCATCGAGAGCATCATGACTGGTTGCATCACCGCCTGGTATGGCAACTGCTCAGCCTCCGACCGCAAGGCACTACAGAGGGTAGTGCGTACGGCCCAGTACATCACTGGGGCCAAGCTTCCTGCCATCCAGTACCTCTATACCAGGCGGTGTCAGAGGAAGGCCCTAAATTATCAAAGACTCCAGCCACCCTAGTCATAGACTGTTCTCTCTGCTACCGCACGGCAAGCGGTACCGGAGTGCCAAGTCTAGGTCCAAAAGGCTTCTTAACAGCTTCTACCCCCAAGCCATAAGACTCCTGAACAGCTAATCATGGCTACCCGGACTATTTACATTGCACCCCCACGACAACCCCCTCCTTTACGCTGCTGCTACTCTGTTTATTATTTATGCATAGTCACTTTAACTCTACCCACGTGTACATATTACCTCAATTACCTTGACTAACCGGTGCCCCCGCACATTGACTCTGTACCGGTACCCCCTGTATATAACCTCCCTACTGTTTTTTAATTTTACTGCTGCTCTTTAACTATTTTTATTTTTTTCTTAAACTGCATTGTTGGTTAAGGGCTTGTAAGTAAGCATTTCACTGTAATGTCTACACCTGTTGTATTCGGCGCATGTGGCAAATACAATTTGATTTGATTTGTTTTGATTTTAAGGAAATGAAAAGCAGAGAAAAACTTCAGTTCATCTTGGATGCATATTTTATGTGGTTGAAATACTGTCTGCTTGCATAACAGTGTCAAAGATTACACATTACACGCGCATTCACATTTTCTCAAGAGACGCTGAAAGAAATCATATTTATCCACTCCTGTTCCCGAGACAAAATTAACATTTGTTGTATAATTTCACTGCAAGAAATGCATAATTCTGCAGGAGTTAATATTCTGTGTCCATATTTCAGTTCCTATTCCATGTAACCCATACAGTATAATTCAATTAGGAATATTTTGATTTCATGGATTCAGGGATACTCATAAGCGGGATATCAAAGTTGCATGTAAACTGCTTTTCCCAAATAATACCTTAAGCGGTATTTGAGCTACTATCCAGAATACTGTGCTCATGTAAACGTGGTCATTGACTGAGGCTTGAGAGAAACATGCTCTGCTTCTACTGTACCTCCTCCCAACATGCAGCCATGGCCACCTATTACTTATTCTGTTACATATCCTATATCCTACAACATCATCTAACCAACTGTCAACTCCATCTTCTTGTTTCCCCTTCTACTGTTCCCTCAGAGGCTTCCACCTACTATCACTAATCTCCCATGCACCTTCTCCTTTCATACTTTATGAATCGTCAGTCGAAAGGTATTTTTGTGGAATTTAGTTCATTAGTACACATCTACATAATGGATGCTTGTCCATGTTCTAGGTGTGTTTATGTTCTAGGTTTATCTTCTAGTACCATAGTTCTGCCTTGATTCCTTTATCTAACAGGAATCACATGTTCAAGTTCAAGATCTATTCATGTTCTAGGACCGTTTATGGTCTAGTAGTGTTTATGTCCTAGGTTTGTTGTTCTAGGTGCCAGAGTTCTAGGTCTGTTCTCTCTCTGAGCCAGTTGTATTTATTATTATTATTATTATTATTATTATTATTATTATTATTATTATTATTATTGTTATTCATGTATTTACCTTTATTTCAACAGTGAAGTCATATTGAGACTAAAGTCTCTTTTGAAAATGAGCCCTGCACAATACAAAACGAACACATCAATAGGCAAGTATAGATAATCTCACATTAAGATACAAGACTAGGGACACCAAAGCATCCAATCGAAACATATTTTAGAGATTATTCTAAACATAGGCTGCAAGAAAGATTAAAGGCTGATTTACCTAAATCTGTAGACACCAAAGGAGTCTCCAGAGTTAACCAACCATTTGAGTGGGTTTGATAACTTGTAATTTAAAATCTTAACAGTGAAGATAGGTAAGTTGGAAGCTTGTGGAGCAGGGCTTTGCAAACAAAAGGAGAGTAATGATGTGATCTACGTGACTTTAAAGATCCCTTTAAAGATTTATAGATCACTATCTGAGTGAGAGGGTAATGATGCGCTGCAAAATGGGACTCATCCCAAACTCATTCTCTCCCCCTGTCTCCTGGAACAACCCCATTAACCTTCTCACACACAGAGATGACCGGCAATACAAACACTGTCTCACTGACCAGCTACTGACCACTGGGAACATCAATTACTGTTATTTAGTTTTCCATCAGTAGGTCATAGGATGAGTCAGAAATAGTGCCCTATTCCTTATGACCAGACACAAAAGAAGTGCACTAAAATATAGGGAATAGGGTTCCATTTTAGACCCACCATAAAGATCCATGTAGACCTGTAGACCAGGGATGGGCAACTTTGATAGGGGTGGGGGCCACAGAAAATCTGAACTCATCATGAGGGTCCACAGTGGCTCGCGGGTCTGCATACCCTCATCCATACTGTACCCACACACGCAGTCAGAGCTGGCCCTAACCTTTGGGGGCCCTAAATGAAATGTAGTTGCTGCCCCACTCTTGACAGCAGAGATAAATATTTGAAGTTTTAGAGTTAATTTCTTCAATTCCACACATTTTGCCATGGGGCGCAGATAAGATTTTGCAATTTTATAACTAATTTCATGCAATTCTACTACAACTGCCATGCAGTTTTGAATATGATATCTGAGTGAGAGTGACTAACAAAATCAATGGGGGCCCCTCCCGGTCGTAATTTTACCATGATTACTACAAGTTTAGATAGCTGGCTAGACTAACTTACCACTCTAACATAGGTTAATTGAGTGACTGTCAGTGACTAACATAAGAAGGGAAATACCGCTGATGCACAACCAAATTTCGAAATTGCACCTTGTGTATTCTACTATTCTAACGCTCAACATTAAGTTGAGACCCCGACTGAGTTCCACATTTTTGGGGGAAATTGATCCACGGGCCTACAAAACGGGGGCGGTACGCGGGCCGCCAGTTGCCCATCACTGATGTAGTCTAATCATCATTCTACTGTGACCTGTAGTTAGCCTTAGATTTATTTTATTTTATTTAACCTTTATTTCGACAGGGAGTCATGCTGAGACCAACATCTCTTTCTCAGATGAGCTTTGCATGCACATTTACGTAACTCAGTGGAGATTGAAGGGATCTCTAGAGTTAGCCATTCCTGAGACAGGGACTCGTACGTCTATAAGTTAATAATGAAGTAAGGTACGCCAGAAGTTTATGCAGGAGGGCTTTATAAAGAAAAAGAGTGCAATGCATTGATCTACGAGATTTCAAAAACGGCCAGCCTACTTTCTGATACAGAATGCAGTGATGTGTACTGAATCTATCGTCCGTAATAAAGCATAGTGTGCTATGATACACTGCGTCTAATGGCTTCAATACAGTGGCAGCTGCATTCTGGACAATATCCCCATAGTCTATAACCGGTATGAATGTCGACTGAATTATTAGTTTTCTGCTATTTAATGGAAGGAATGACCTATTCCTATGAAATAAGCCCATTTTAATTCTTAATTTCTTAACTAACTAAATCAACATTATTTTTGAAAGATAGTTTTTTGTCAATCCAGATGCTGAGATAGTTCTAAGTGGGGAAACGATCAATGAGGGCACCATCCAAAGTATAAATGTATAATTCATCAGATACATTTGTACGTGATTTAGAGAATAACATATACTTGGTTTTACCTGCATTAAATACCAATTTCAGTTAAACAAAGGCTTTCTGCAAAGCAATGAAGGCAGGGTGCATAGGTGCAATAGCATACACAACAGTGTCATCTGCATACAGGTGTATGTAATTTTTTTTGCAGATAGACCAACATTGTTTATATAGACAGTAAAAAGTACAGGACCTAAAATCAATCCTTTCGTAATATAAAGGAAACCTGACTTAACACCATCAGAAAAAAACACATCGTGTCCTGTCAGTCAAGTAATTTTTTTGACAATTGCATGACGCTTGATACATACCGATTGCAGACAACTTGCAGTATCTAGGCTGACAGTTGATTCATGATTTTACCATTTATGCTAGACAAGACTATTTTAATATAGAGATACAATTATTTAGGTCGGAGGGGTCACCACCTTTGTGGAGAGGGAGCACATGGGCCGGCTGCCTTCCAAACCCTGGGGATAGCACCCGAGATGACCGTCAGATTACAAATGTGTCAATGACTCCACAATCAGGGGAGCAGAAAGCTACAGCAAGAAAGGATCAAGCAAATCAGCCCCAGTGGATTGTTTTTACATCAACCTTGGTGGTTAGGGTTAGCGTCTCTTTCTCCCCATCTCTCTCTCCGTCTCTCTCTCTCAATGTCCCCCTCTCTCTCTCTCTCTTTATTTCTTTCACTGTCCTGCTCCCAAGTAGAAAGTTGTTGAAATGAAAACAAAGATTCACTAAAAGTTGACTGATTTTCCAATGAGCCAAATGGAGGCTGGGAGAGGGAAAAGCAGTTGACTGATTGACCAGGGTCAATTATACCACCATTTCTTTAAAAAATGTAAAAGCCTGCAGAGATAAAATGCTGATAAAAAGCAACAGTTATCTCATTTTTCTCAGTAATGATGAGTCTGACACAACTTGCTTAGGCAGGGAAGGAGAGGAATTTCCACGTTTCAATGCAACTGTTTTCCAAAATGTTGAAGATCACCAGCAGAGTCTAAGATATAATTAGAAAGTAGCATGATTTAGCTTTCTTAATTGACATCTATTTCTCAATCTCCTGAAATGCTGCCAATCAGCTACCACCATCAGATTGGTTAGTTGTGTGACTGACAGCAGGTAAGAATTGGCAAATCAACACAGTCTGAATTAGCTGTTGTATGATAGTGGTATAGAATGAAATATTCCCTTATTGGCCCCACACCGTTCAAAACTCCAAACATTGTCTGTAAGTTATGGAAATGCTGTGCGGCATTCTATTACTCTGTAACGGAATACATCTGCTCTGCCTGTCCGATGACAGATGGCCAAAGAAAGAAAGAGATGAGTGAAGAACATAAGGATAGAGATGAGGAGAGATGGAGCCTTCCCTTCATCTGGGTAGAGGTATAGTGGAATGATCTCAGAGAGCTGTGATAATGAGATGGACCAAAGCCATTCATCTTCTAAATTAAATGTATGCCTGATATCCTGAGGCTGGTATAGGAAGGAGCTGAGGTCCAGGAGAGAATTGTTCTCTTTATCTCTCTCTCTCTCTCTCTCTCTCTCTCTCTCTCTCTCTCTCTCTTTATCTCTCTCTCTCTCTCTCTCTCTCTCTCTCTCTCTCTCTCTCTCTCTCTCTCTCTCTCTCTCTCTCTCTCTCTCTCTCTCTCTCTCTCTCTCGACGTGTTCAAAAACTATATATACAAAAGTATGTGGACACACCTTCAAATTCGTGGATTCGGCTATTTCAGCCACACCCGTTGCTGACAGGTGTATCAGATTGAGCACACAGCCATGCAATACCCATAGACAAAAATTGGCAGTAGAATGGCCTTACTGAAGAGCTCAGTGACTTTCAACATGGTATCGTCATAGGATGCCACCTTTCCAACAAGTCAGTTCATCAGATTTCTGCCTGCTAGAGCTGCCCCGGTCAACTGTAAGTGCTGTTATTGTGAAGTGGAAAAGTCTAAGAGCAACAACGGCTCAGCCGCGAAGTGGTAGGCCCCACAAGTTCACAGAACAGGACTGCTGAGTGCTGAAGCGAGTAATGCGTAAATATAATCTGTCCTCCGTTGCAAACTGCCTCTGGAAGCAACGTCAGCACAAGAACTGTTCACCGGAAGCTTAAAGGGGTTTCCATGGCCGGGTAGCCGCACACAAGCCTAAGATCACCATGCGCAATACCAAGCGTCGGCTGGAGTGGTATTAAGCGGGTGGACTCTGGAGCAGTGGAACGCGTTCTCTGGATTGATGAATCACGCTTCACCATCTGGCAGTCCGACGAATCAGGGTTTGACGGATGCCAGGAGAACGCTACCTGCCCCAATGCCCCAACTGTAAAGTTTGGTGGAGGAGGAGTAATTGTCTGGGGCTGTTTTTCGTGGTTCGGGCTAGGCCCCTTAGTTACAATCTTAACGATACAGCATACAGTACAATGATATTCTAGACGATTCTGTGCTTCACACTTTGTGGCAACAGTTTGGGGAAGGCCCTTTCCTGTTTCAGCATGACAATGCCCCTGTGCACAAAGCGAGGTCCATACAGAAATGGTTTGTCGAGATTAGTGTGGAAGAACTTGACTAGCCTGCACAGAGCCCTGACCTCAACCCCATGGAACACCTTTGGGATGCATTGGAACGCCAACTGCGAGCCAGGACTAATCGCCCAACATCAGTGCCCAACCCTACTAATGCTCTTGTGGCTGAATGGAAGCAAAACCCGGCATTTTTGTTCCAACATCTAGTGGAAAGCCTTCCCAGAAGAGTGGAGGCTGTTATAGCAGCAAAGGGGAAACCAACTCCATATTAATGCCATTGATTTTGGAATTAGATGTTCGACGAGCAGGTGTCCACATACTTATGGTCATGTAGAATAACTCATACTCAGCCCCCAGAAACTTGGTACCATCCATCGGTGTCTCGGAACACTGACGGCTGAGAAATTATTTGATTTAAACACCTCCCCACGGTTGCCATGGAAATATTAGACTCGGAGACGAGCACTCGAGAAGTTGAACCTTGTTAGCGACGCTAATCCCATACACGCACACACACACTAATGTTCATGTGAAAACTTCAAAGACCTTGGTTGTCTTCCAGGAACGCAGGATGAGGGGATTAGTATTCCGAAGATACCATGCTTCCCGCTCACACAGACACGCACACACCAACACACACACCACGTTTCGCCAAAAGAGACCTCCAACTGTATGTACAGGTTTCTTACTAAAATGCTGAGGCCATTATTTATGTAACTTTTAATGTACTCTCCATTTGATATTCAGAGTGCTTCTGGACCTCCATCACAGGCTCTGCCACTGCTTCATTATGCTCACCTCTCCTGCGACCCCATTTTGGATCTAACCCAAGGCGCTTGCGGCTCCCAATACCTGTCAGTTGCAGGCACCCGGCTCCGTCTGGCACCCTGTTGCTTGGTAGAGCCAGTTAAGCACTAAGCTAATGCCATTCTACTTTTCTTACGCAAATTACCTGCTAATATGCTTATCAGTTAGCTGCGCTGTTTACTTTGAAGTGGAGTAGCACTGGGTATCCAAAAGGAGACTTGTAGCAGAGAGGAGAGATGTGTGTGCGTTGTGTGTGTGTGTAGAGCTGCACGTAGGAGGATTAACCTGACCTGGGACAGGTGTTTGTCCTCCTTTTAATCTACCTCTGCTTGTTGACACTGTTTTGCATTTTTTATCTCTCTCCCTCTCTAGACAACCCCTGTGTTGCCTAATAATCCAGTGACTGTGGTCTCTCTATCTACCTTTCTCTCTGTCTCTTTCTCTCAGTTTTTTTCCTCTCTGTCCCTCTCCATCTCTCTCTGGTTGCTACTACAGACCTAATCAAAGACAAACACCTTAATCCGGCCCGGCCAGGTAATTTACATTTTAGTCATTTAGCAGACGCTCTTATCCAGAGCGACTCACAGTTAGTGAATGCATACAAGGTATTTTTTTTATTATTATTATTTTCTTCATACTTGCCCCCCGTCGTGGGAAACGAACCCACATCCCTGCCGGCCAAACCCTACCCTACCTTGGACGACGCTGGACCAATTGTGCGCCGCCCACGGGTCTCCCGGTCACGGCCGGCTGCGACAGAGCCTGGACTCGAACCAGGATCTCTAGTGGCACCGCTAGCACTGCGATGCAGTGCCTTAGACCACTGCGCCACTCGGGAGTCGGTAATCCCTGTGGAGTAGGCATCACCTAATCCCTGTCAACATGACAGCCAACACACACTACGTATGTAAACATAAACATGTACAAACACACATGCATGAATTTAGGGCTCAATCTGTATTGCTGATTGCACAATAGAAACGTAAAGGTAATTTCCGACTGAACCGACACATACAGCATTTACTGTGAATGCAATCTCTGCTAACACGGGAACATGCTACGCGGAGTGGAACAGGTGAACCCAAGAGCAGACTCAGACGAGGAGACTGGGATGAAGTAACCAAGGTATTTATTGAAACACAGGGGGGAGATGGAGTGCAGGTCAGGGGAAACTGCTGGAAACCAGGTGCGGAGGCTGCGGCTGGAGCAAGGGGGGTTGAGACAGGGTGAGCAGGTCCGGAGGGGAATCCAAGGGAGTAGTAGAGTGGGGAATCCAGGACAGAGTAGCAGGATGACGAGATGTGGGACTGGAGACAGGGACCAGAGTCAGAGCGGGCAGAACTGTAGCGGAAAGGAAAACAGCGTCAGGCAAGGAAAACAGGCACAACAGGATAACAGGATCTGAATAGTAACTGACTGACATACGCAAACACATTACACACACACAAACAAGCAGCAACACAGCATGATTAGAGTGGCTGTTAGATTAGCTGAATAATTCCAGGTATGATCCCTGGGGAAATCAGACACCCTGTCAGAAATTAGAGGACACACATGCTTCACCGTTTCCCCTACATTACCAACCATAAGAGCGATGATGGCCTTCTGCTGCAGAGCATTGTGATTAATATGACCTTAATTAATAATATTACTTCTATTTATGGTATCCTCATGGTATGGAAGACGGGATTAATGTGGGACGAATGTAGTGTACTGTGCATGCAGTGTCCTTTATTGTGTTCCTTTATCATAATGCCATTGCTATCTGCTGTTCATTGTCATATCAGAGATACTGTGTTACTTTAAGGTGTAGAAATGACAATATATTTACATACAAATGACAAGATGAAATGGTAAATATAGTTCTCAATACACTGGACATGATGTTATCAATCCCTGGTGCCAATAGTAGATGAGCACTGACCTGAAAACTATATTTCAGTATCATTTGGCACCAATGGAAACAGAAAATAAATGCTTCCTCATTTTCTGTATACCCTGACTTTAAATGTTGAGTGTAGTGATGGGAAGGTACTACACTATATCCACTCCAGGTAGAACAGCTATTCTCCCACACCACCAGGGAGTTGTGGTTATTGACAGTGTGTGGGTAATGACCTCTCTGCCTACCACTGAGGAGCTAATATGGCTTATTGACCATGAGGACTGAAGACGACCAGCTGATTTAGGGGTTGTCATGGCGATGTTTCCTGCATAGCATCACAGAGATGGGCGGCTAGCACCAGAGAAGGGCGCGGTCATAGAAACAAGGTTGAGCTGGTCAATAAGAGTGTAGCACGGTGGTTAAGTGGTCACGGACATGTGTGTGTCAGGGGATTAACCGTGTGTGTGCAATCATGCATCTGATTAATGGGATGTGTGCGATGGCGTGTTGAGTCATCTCACTCTTTAGACTGGATAAACAGCTGGCGGGATTAAGTGACTTAGGTAAATCAGAGAGCATTAGGCAGGTAAGGAATAAGCCACAACAGAATGCTCTGTTGCCAGGCAATGAATCACAACTGAATTCTAATTAAAAACAGTTTTAAGTGAGAAGTAGGCATTAGTCTGAAGCTGAAAAAGAAAGGAAATTCCTACTCCACCCATGCTCTACCAAGGCTTTCCAGCACACAGCTTTGACCTACTACAGTAGCTACAGTACCAGTCAAAAGTTTGGACACACCTACTCATTCAAGGGTTTTTCTTTATTTTTACTATTTTTTTACATTGTAGAATAATAGTGAAGACATCGAAACTATGAAATAACAAATATGGAATCATGTAGTAACCAAAAAGGTGTTAAACAAATCAAAATATATTTTATATTTGAGATTATTCAATGTAGCCATCCTTTGCATTGATGACAGCTTTGCACACTCTTGGCATACTCTCAACCAGCTTCATGAGGTAGTCACCTGGAATGCATTTCAATTAACAGGTGTGCCTTGTTTTTTTGTTGTTGTTGTTGTTTTCACCTTTATTTAACCAGGTAAGCCAGTTGAGAACAAGTTCTCATTTAAAACTGCGACCTGGCCAAGATAAAGCAAAGCAGTGCGATAAAAACAACACCAACACAGAGTTACATATGGAATAAACAAAACGTACAGTCAATAACACAATAGAAAATAGAAAATCTATATACAGTGTGTGCAAATGTAGTAAGTTATGGAGGTAAGGCAATAAATAGGCCATAGTGCAAAACTAATTACAATAATTACAATTTAGTATTAACACTGGAGTGATAGATGTGCAGAAGATAATGTGCAAATAGAGATACTTGGGTGCCTATGAGCAAAATAAATAACAATGTAAATAACAATATGGGGACGAGGTAGTTGGGTGGGCAATTGACAGATGAGCTGTGTACAGGTGCAGTGATCGGTAAGCTGCTCTAACAACTGATGCTTAAAGTTAATGAGGGAGATAAGTGTCTCCAGCTTCAGAGATTTTTGTAGTTTGTTCCAGTCATTTGCAGCAGAGAACTGGAAGGAATGGCGGCCAAAGGAGGTGTTGGCTTTGGGGATGACCAGTAGTATGCTGCTGGAGCGCATACTACGGGTGGGTGTTGCTATGGTGACCAATGAGCTAAGATAAGGCAGGGATTTGCCTAGAAGTGATTTATAGATGACCTGGAGCCAGTGGGTTTGGCGACGAATATGTAGTGAGGCCAGCCAACGAGAGCGTACAGGTCACAATGGTGGGTAGTATATGGGGCTTTCGTGACAAAACGGATGGCACTATGATAGACTACATCCAATTTGCTGAGTTGAGTGTTGGAAGATATTTTGTAAATGACATTGCCGAAGTCAAGGATTGGTAGGATAATCCGTTTTACGAGGGCATGTTTAGTAGCATGAGTGATGGAGGCTTTGTTGTGAAACAGGAAGCCGATTCTAGATTTAACTTTGGATTGGAGATGCTTAATGTGAGTCTGGAAGGAGAGTTTACGGTCTAACCAGACACCTAGGTATTTGTAGTTGTCCATATATTCTAAGTCAGACCCGCCGAGAGTAGTGATTCTAGTCGGGCGGGCGGGTGCAAGCAGCGTTTGATTGAGGAGCATGCATTTAGTTTTACTAGCGTTTAAGAGCAGTTGGAGGCCACGGAAGGAGCGTTGTATGGCATTGAAGCTCGTTTGAAGGTTTGTTAACACAGTGTCCAATGAAGGGACAGATGTATACAAAATGGTGTCGTCTGCGTAGAGGTGGATCTGAGAGTAACCAGCAGCAAGAGCGACATCATTGATATACACAGAGAATAGAGTCAGCCCGAGAATTGAACCCTGTGGCACCACCATAGAGACTGCCAGAGGTCCAGACAACAGGCCCTCAGATTTGACACATTGAACTCTATCTGAAAAGTAGTTGGTGAACCAGGCAAGGCAGTCATTTGAGAAACCAAGGCTATTTAGTCTGCCAATAAGAATGCGGTGGTTGACAGAGTCGAAAGCCTTGGCCAGGTCAATGAAAACGGCTGCACAGTACTGTCTATTATCGATCGCGGTTATAATATCGTTTAGGACCTTGAGCGTGGCTGAAGTACACCCATGACCAGCTCGGAAACCGGATTGCATAGCGGAGAAGGTACGGTGGGATTCAAAATGGTCGGTGATCTGTTTGTTGACTTGGCTTTCAAATACTTTCGAAAGGCAGGGTAGGATGGATATAGGTCTGTAACAGTTTGGATCTAGAGTGTCACCCCCTTTGAAGAGGGGGATGACCGCAGCAGCTTTCCAATCTCTGTGGATCTCAGACGATACGAAAGAGAGGTTGAACAGGCTAGTAATAGGGGTTGCGACAATTTCGGCAGCTAATTTTAGAAAGAAAGGGTCCAGATTGTCTAGCCCAGCTGATTTGTAGGGGTCCAGATTTAGCAGCTCTTTCAGGACATCAGCTATCTGAATTTGGGTGAAGGAGAAGCGGAGGGGGCATGGGCAGGTTGCAACGGAGGGTGCAGAGCTGGTGGCCGGGGTAGGGGTAGCCAGGTGGAAAGCATGGCCAGCCGTAGCAAAATGCTTATTGAAATTCTCGATTATCATAGATTTATCGGTGGTGACAGTGTTTCCTAGCCTCAGTGCAGTGGGTAGCTGGGAGGAGGTGCTCTTATTCTCCATGGACTTTACAGTGTCCCAAAACTTTTTGGAGTTAGTGCTACAGGATGCACATTTCTGTTTAAAAAAGCTAGCCTTTGCTTTCCTAACTAATTGTGTATATTGGTTCCTGTCTTCCCTGAAAAGTTGCATATCGCGGGGGCTGTTCGATGCAAATGCAGTACGCCACAGGATGTTTTTTTGCTGGTCAAGGGCAGTCAAGTCTGTGGTGAACCAGGGGCTATATCTGTTCATAGTTCTGCATTTTGGATCGCTGAGATCCTGGTTGAAGACAGCGGAGGTGTATTTAGAGGGTCAATTAGTCAGGATGATATCTATGAGGGTGCCCATGTTTACAGATTTAGGGTTGTACCTGGTAGGTTCCTTGATAATTTGTGTGAGATTGAGGGCATCTAGTTTATATTGTAGGACGGCCGGGGTGTTAAGCATATCCCAGTTTAGGTCACCAAGAAGTACAACCTCTGAGGATAGATGGGGGGCAAACAATTCACATATGGTGTCCAGGGCACAACTGGGGCTGAGGGGGGTCTGTAGCAAGCGGCAAGAGTGAGAGACTTATTTCTGGAAAGGTGGATTTTTAGAAGTAGAAGCTCAAACTGTGCAGGCTATCTCTACAGTAGATTGCAACTCTGCCCCCTTTGGCAGTTTTATCTAGATGGAAAATGTTGTAGTTCAGGATGGACATTTCTGAATTTTTGGAGGCCTTCCTAAGCCAGGATTCATACACTGCTAGAACATCAGGGTTGGCAGAGTGTGCTAACGCAGTGAATAACTCAAACTTGGGGAGGAGGCTTCTGATGTTAACATGCAAGAAACCAAGGCTTTTACGGTTACAGAAGTCAACAAATGATAGCGCCTGGGGAGTAGGAGTGATACTGGGGGCTACAGGGCCTGGGTTAACCTCTACATCACCAGAGGAACAGAGGAGGAATAGAATAAGTATACGGATAAAGGCTTTAAGAACTGGTCTTCTAGTGCGTTGGGTACAGAGAATAAACGGGTCAGATTTCCGGGCATTGTAGAATAGATTCAGGGCATTATGTACAGACAAGGATGTGGAAGGATATGAGTACAGTGGAGGTACACCTAAGCATTGGGTAACAATGAAAGAGATAGCATCACTGGAGGTACCGATTGAGCCGGTCTCCACGTGTATGGGGGGTGGGACGAAGAAGCTATCTGAGGCAGGTTGAGCGGGACTGGGGACTTTACAGTGAAATAGTACAATAACAACTAACCCAAACAGCAATAGGCTAGGCATATTGACATGGGAGAGAGGCATAACGCAATCACAGGTGTTATTCGAGAGGGCTAAGACAACAACTGGTAATGGCGACGAAAGTTTGGGCTGAGGCTAAACAGATAAACAGGATGGGGTACCGTGTAAAGGAACAGTCCAGCGGGCATCAGATGTGTAGCTGAGTGATCATAAGGTCCAGTGAACAGCAATAGGTAAGTCCGGGAGCAGTTCGTAGGCTGCTACAGCACAGGCGAGCAGGAGGCACGGCTGTTGATTGCGCGTGCTAGCAGATGGATCTTAATGGTCATCGCAACGGGAAGCCTGTTGAAACCGCATTAGACGATTACGTCGGCAGACCAGTCGTGATGGATCGGCGGGGCTCCATGTCGACACTAGGAGGTCCCGTCCGGTTGACAGAGAGGTGGATGGCCGGGAGATGGGCCTGGCTCGAGGCTAGCTCAAGGCTAACTGGTGCTAGCTTCGGGACAAGTGGTGATTAGCCAACAACAAAATCCATTCAGTTGCAGCTAGCTAGTTGTGATGATCCAGTGTTAAGGTCCAGTAATTCAGTGATTCCGGCAGAAAATCCGAAATGCTCTAGGTCGATAGCACGCTGTGCAGACTGGCCGATAATTGTCCAGGCTAGAGCTGGCTGGTAGGTAGTGCAGGCCACGGACAGTGGTGAAGACCGCTAACGGTGGCTAATAGCAATAGCAAGTAGCTAGTTAGCTGGCTAGTTTCAGCCGTCGGTTCTTGATAAAAGGTATGAAGAAATAATAGAATCCGTTCCACATTGGGTGAGGCGGGTTGCAGGAAAGTGTATTTAGTTAAGGATGGAAAGTGAGATAGAGAAATATATACGAAAAACAAAACAAAAAAACAAGCTATTTACACGAGGACACAACATAATACACGACCGCACTGCTATGTCATCTTGGATCTCCACATCTTGTTAAAAGTTAATTTGGGGAATTTCTATCCTTCTTAATGCGTTTGAGCCAATCAGTTGTGTTGTGACAAGGTAGGGGTGGTATACAGATTATAGCCCTATTTGGTAAAATACCAAGTCCATATTATGGCAAGAACAGCTCAAATAAGCAAAGAAAAACGACAGTCCATCATTACTTTAAGAGTCAGTCAATGCGGAAAAATTTGCAGTCGCAAAAACCATCAAGTGCTATGATGAAACTGCCTCTCATGAGGACCGCCACAGGAATGGAAGACCCAGAGTTACCTCTGCTGCAGAGGATAAGTTCATTAGAGTTACCAGCCTCAGAAATTGCAGCCCAAATAAATGCTTCACAGAGTTCAGGTAACAGACACATCTCAACATCAACTGTTCAGAGGAGACTGTGTAATCAGGCCTTCATAGTAGATTGCTGCAAAGAAACCACTACTAAAGGACACCAATAATAAGAAGAGACTTGCTTGGTCCAAGAAACACGAGCAATGGACATTAGACTGGTGGAAATCTGTCCTTTGGCCTGATCAGTCCTTATTTTAGATTTTTGGTTCCAACCCCCGTATCTTTATCTTTGTGAGACCAAGAGTAGGTGAATGGATGGCCATTTTGAGCCTGTAATCGAACCCACAATTGCTGATGCTCCAGATACTCAACTAGTCTCAAGAAGGCCAGTTGTATTGCTTCTTTAATCAGCACAACAGTTTACATTTTTTTTTTTGATTGCTCTGTGGTGTATTACTCTGGCCTGCAGTACCGTCACTTTAGAAGCAAGTGTTCTCCTTCCTCAGTCTACTGAGGAGAGGTATGTGTTCATGTGCGTGCCAATGTACATTGTATAAACATTTAGAACAAGTAAAATGTGATGTACATTTGATAGAACGTTTTTCGACATTGTTGTGTTTTTTTCCAGGAAACTGTTTGCGATTTAAGTATTATTCTGTTAAAATAGTTTTTTACCGAGTGGTGCAATGTCAGGCTAGCTAACTACAGTAAATGCTAGCAGAGTGTCCGTATCCTCCCTCGTGCAGGCACTTGCTGTCACGATCGTCATAATGAGTGGACCAAGGCGCAGCGTGATATGCGTACATCTCTTTAATAGTGTACTTAGCAACACGATACAAATAACAAAACGTGAAGTCCTCGGTCATACACAAACCTACACGGAACAAGATCCCACCAAACACGAGTGCACAAAAGGCTGCCTAAGTATGGTTCCCAATCAGAGACAACAAGCAACAGCTGATTCTCGTTGCCTCTGATTGAGAACCACCCCGGCCAACATAGAAACACTTAAACTAGATTGTGAACATAGAACACAAAACATAGACCCTACACACCCTGGCTCAACATATAAGAGTCCCCAGAGCCAGGGCGTGACCGCGCCAACATAAACCCAACAGGGGAGGGGCCGGGTGGGCATTTCGCCTCGGAGGCGGATCCGGCTCCGGGCGTGACCACCACCCTCTAACAACCCCCCCGTAGCGCCCCTGGTCTGGTCTGGCCCCGCTGGCTGGAGCTGGACTGGACATCGGTGGAGCGGATTGCTTAGGCTCCGGTGTGGAGCAGCTGACCGGTACCTGACCAGGCACCGGTGAAACAGGCACGGGCTGTGCCGGACTGACGACGCGCACCACAGGCTTGGTGCGGGGAGCAGGGACGGGCCGGACCGGGCTGGCGACGCGCACCACAGGCTTGGTGCGGGGAGCAGGAATGGGCCGGACCGGGCTGACGAAGCGCACCACTGGCTTGGTGCGGGGAGCAGGAACAGGCCGGGCCGGGCTGACGACGCGCACCATTGGCTTGGTGCGGGGAGCAGGAATGGGCCGGACCGGGCAGACGAAGCGCACCACTGGCTTGGTGTGGGGAGCAGGAACAGGCCGTGCCGGGCTGACGACGCGCACCATAGGCTTGGTGCGGGAGCAGGAACAGGCCGTGCCGGGCTGGCGACGCGCACCATTGGCTTGGTGCGAGGGGCAGGAACAGGCCGGGTCGGGCTGGCGACGCGCACCATTGGCTTGGTGCGAGGGGCAGGAACAGGCCGGACCGGGCTTACGACGCGCACCATAGGCTTGGTGCGAGGGACAGGAACAGGCGGGACCGGGCTGGCGACGCGCACCATTGGCTTGGTGCGAGGGGCAGGAACAGGCCGGGCCGGGCTGGTGATGCGCACCACAGGCTTGGTGCGGGGAGCAGGAATAGGCCGGGCCGGGCTGGCGACGCGCACCATTGGCTTGGTGCGAGGAGCAGGAACAGGCCGGGTCGGGCTGACGACGCGCACCATAGGCTTGGTGCGAGGGGCAGGAACAGGCGGGACCGGGCTGACGACGCGCACCATAGGCTTGGTGCGAGGGGCAGGAACAGGCGGGACCGGGCTGGCGACGCGCACCATTGGCTTGGTGCGAGGGGCAGGAACAGGCCGGGCCGGGCTGGCGACGCGCACCATTGGCTTGGTGCGAGGGGCAGGAACAGGCCGGACTGTACTGGGAACACACACCACTGGCCTTGTGTGGTGATCAGGAACGGGCCGGACCGGATTGGTAACACACCTCAGTACCTCTCGCCGTGTCTCTACACTCTCTTTCCCTCTACTGACCAATGGCCCCCGTAACCTGGTGGCCTTCTCTCCTCGTCCACAAACTCGCCCTTTTTCTGCCTCCAGCAGCCCCGTCGTCCATGCCATGTGCCCCCCCAAAAAAAATTGTCCGATGTCCGATGACGGCACTGTTGGCGCCGTACCTCCTTTCTCGCCAGGGCTTTAACTTTAGCCCATGGCCCTTTGCCCGTGAACATATCCTCCTAGGACCACCATTGGCCCACCTGGGCCATCGCCAACCTATCCAGCTCCTTACCCGGCGTTTGCTCCTGGAAACGCTGCTTGGTCCTGTTTTGGTGGGATCTTCTGTCACGATCGTCATAATGAGTGGACCAAGGCACAGCGTGATATGCGTACATCTCTTTAATAGTGTACTTAGCAACACGATACAAATAACAAAACAACAAAACGAAACGTGACGTCCTCGGTCATACACAAACCTACACGGAACAAGATCCCACCAAACACAAGTGCACAAAAGGCTGCCTAAGTATGGTTCCCAATCAGAGACAACAAGCAACAGCTGATTCTCGTTGCCTCTGATTGAGAACCACCCCGGCCAACATAGAAACACTTAAACTAGATCGTGAACATAGAACACAAAACATAGACCCTACACACCCTGGCTCAACATATAAGAGTCCCCAGAGCCAGGGCGTGACACTTGCTCACTTTACTTTTCCTCACGTTAGGTGTGCACTGTGCAGCATTGAGAGGCTCACCATTCATTTCATTGCAAAATGTATTACATTTCAGGGACTCTTGAAAGACGGGCCAATCTCTATATTTTTGTAACAAATATTTTTATTAATATTAACAACATTTGATCAGCTATAAATGTACATATGAGGTATACAATGAGACGGAACGGTGGCTACAATGGTAAATGTCAAAGCCCCTCTGGAGGGAGAGTAAACCACAGTGTACAGGGTCAGCTAGAGGTCAGCTAGAGGTCAACCATCAATGTTTTTCCCTCATTTAAAACCTCTTAGATGTAAAGTTCCCAGTTTTGTGGACCTGCATGGTTCTGGTACCGGTTCCGACCAACATTATAAATCGATATGTGGATACCATAGATCGAAATGGCTTGCATTCTCACAGACTCAGGAGTATGTCTCTTCTGCCTGTGTGAAGCAGGATGTGAAATCTGACACCAGTTGAAGCTGGGTTGTCCCTCCTACCATTTCATTCGCTCTTCCGACTGTCCGTCAACTCCTGGCTGAACCCTAGTCACAGCCTCTAATAACGCATATGTTTTGCCTCTGTAGCACATTCAGAGATTGATTTCTAGCCAGTAAACTAAAATCATTCATAGATTTTAAACAATAACCACTTTCTGTTTGTCATAGATGGACACAAATGAAATTAGATGAAAGGCAATTTCCTAACGAGTTCAGGAAGCCAAGCTAGAGCTCAGTGAGACGTTCACAGCGATGGGGGCAGATGCTGTGATCAAGAGAGACCTTTAGAAAATGTTATTTGACACTAAATATACACATTTATTTATAAGGTGATTTTAGTCGTTTTATAAATTGATTATACTATATTTAGAAAAAATATGTAATTTCATGCCTTATTCATACAGTTCTGTTGCATAGAGATACATCATATTAAAGATTTCATATTTTCATATTTTTATAATATTTGTACTGTCTGCTTGAGCTTGTGTCCTCAAAATTGACTACACCTTAGCAAATTATAACTATTTTACCAGAAAGGTGAGATTTTAACCTTTCTTGGAGTATGCAGCATTACTAGCTATTGTTTATAGCCCTCTCAAATAATTATGTAGATTACATTTTTGGTTACATTTAGTTACATTTAAGAGGTCCTGGAGAAGATCATGGAAAGTCTCATTTGAACTCAAATACTGTTCAGGGATATAAATAGAACGCAGGATTTTAACTGTTTTTCTGGATTATTCATAGGGTTAGGTAATGTTTCCTGCCATGTGTTGTGGATTTCGTTCTAAGAAATGCCCTAGAAATGTTTCCTAACAGGTATCACCAAGGACGGTTTGACATTTGCGTGAGTGTGTGTGTCTGTGTACGTGTGTGGGTTTGTGTGACTGGGAACAGATGCATCTCCAAGCAGAGAGAGACATTTCTAACTGAGATATATTTCTAAGTGTTATTTCTACATAATGTCAAAGGCTCTGGATGGATCAAAATATCAACATTGACTCACTGAAGATGTCTTCCAGGACATTTCTCAAGGCTAAGTAATTTTTCTGAATGTACATACTGTACGATTTCCTCTTCACTGAACAATAAAAATAAACATGCAGCGAGACAATATTTTTACCCATCTGAGCCTGTGTGTGTTTGTGTGTGTGCGCATGCTTGCATGCGTGCACTTGCGTGTGTGTGTACGTGGGTGTGTGTCGGATGCCTCAAGTTCCATTATCGCATGATTGACAGATCCTCTCTTCGATCTTATCCCCCAGAATCCTTTTGCCACTTTCCAGATGGCCAGGGTCTGTCCTTCCTCCTTGAGGGGAGCTGAGTGACTCTGACAGCTGCTTGCAGTTTCCAACCTTTCTTTTATTGTTCCTTGTGGTGCTGTATGTCTTCATCTGCTTTTACTGTGCCCCCTAGTCTCTCTCTTATTGCTCTCACTGTCTGTCTCTGTGTGAATCTTTTTATCTCTCTCTCTCTCTCTCTCTCTCTCTCTCTCTCTCTCTCTCTCTCTCTCGTTCTTCTCTCACACTCTTCCCCATTCAAACCCTCTCTGTCTCTGTTATCTCTCTCCTTCTCTCTCTGCCTCTTTCTCTTGTTGTCTCTCCTGCTCTCTCCTCCTTCCACAATCGCTCTCTCTCTCTCTGACTCTTTTTCCTCCACCTCTACTCTCCTCTCTCTGGTCTGCCCGTGGGGTAGTTGTCAGACATCTCCCCTCCAGTCACTGTCAGTCCTTGGTGGGCAGACACAGATCGCTGCGGGGGCCAACTCATGACTAGCTAATTATGACACGGAAGCTCTGATCCACTTTTAGAACTGTCATTCAAAACCTGGTCGTTTGGTGATGCAGGCTGTTCTGTCTCCCTTGGCAACAGTGATATCTGTACAGGAGGAAGTATGAGAGTGTGAATCTGATCTTTGCTGTTTATGGAAACGGATGCTTCAACTTTAAAGGAGGAAGAATTAGGAAAAGTATTTTTGTTTTAGTCCAGGAGATGTTTTTGTCTCTTGTTTGCAGTCCTTGAGGTGTATACCTGGGCTGTTTGGGGCCCATGGGAAACCTTGTAAAGTTTAACATTATTCTTGCTATAAAATGCATGAAGTAAGGCAAAAGTAGCACTTTTCAAGGCAGAAAGCATGCCTTGAGCAAAGAGCTGAGAGCAGGGGGTATAGACAACTCAGCACCATTTCAGATCCAGAGAGAGGTTGAAAAGCCAAATATACAAGAAGCTGACTGATTATGATCATTAACAGATCCATACGGCCTAACCCACAGAGACTGTCTCGTTTACTAATTAATTCAGCATGGCTGTTCAGCTTTTGCCGTCTTCATATCCTATAGTTACAGTACTGAGTCACTATGCTGGGATGGATTGGATGCTGAGCACCATGGTTTCATAGACAGCATTTATGTTAGTCCCTTTTTTTCAGAGGTTGATAGAAGAACATAACATGGCTGTGTGTGTGCATGTGCATGTGCGTGTACACGTGCGCAAGGGATAGGCAAAAATTACAAAATACACTTACAAAATACAGATGCAAAACATAATATTTGTATTTTAAAATACAAAAATAAATGTGCAAGTAGCTGGCCCGAACAGCAACAACATTTTCAGTAACGGTTGCAAAAATGTTTTACTTGCTATGACTGATAATTTGTTGTTTCTCTACCTTAGTTGAGCAAGTCACTCTGGATAAGCGTGTCTGCTAAATGACCAAAATGTAAATGTATATGTGAAAAGAAACATACCAAAATGAACTGCAAAGCACATTGTGTATTGTTTTGTGGTGAAACTCATTAGAATAATACTCAGCATGCTTTGCAATTGTTCATTTTTACATATTCATGTATATTTAGCAGACACTTTTATCACACCATAGTGCTAGCAGACTTCTGATACCAATGCAGGGTGAAAGGGGGGCCACAAAATGTGAACCGCTATAAAAATATATAAATAGAAAAGTATTCTGTATTTTCAAAATACAAATTATAGTTTTTTGCAAATACAAATTACAGTATTTTGAAAAGACTAAATACATTGCAGTGTAGTTCAGCGCAGTGTAGTTCAAATTACAAAATGCTCAGAAGCAATTAAAATACCGATTTGAAATACATGTAATTGTCAGTGATGCTGTAGGTGGGTGTAGTGGTGGAATCAAGCGCAGGACACCGAAGTACAGTCCAAAAGACTTTAGTGAAATTCCACAAGGGAAAATGAACAAACTGGCCCGAAGGCGAAACTCCGCACGTAGGCAGACAAAACAAACGGGCGCACTACACAGGTGCGTAAAACGCTCCAACACAGTGGAGAGATAGCTCAACCGAGCGAATAATGTAAACACGTCCAGTAACGCACGACAGACAATAAAGCAATCACACACAACACTGGACAAACACAACGAGTAACTTATAGGACGCTAATTAACCTAAACGATAACAGGTGTCACAACAAACAGACAAAAGCAAACGAACATAGAAACATGCAACGATGGCAGCTAGAATTCCGGAGACAACGAACGCCGAAGCCTGCCCGAACAAGGAAGAGAGGCAGCCTCGGCCGAAACCGTGACAGTACCCCCCCCTTGACGCGCGGCTCCAGACGTGCGCCGACTCCGGCCTCGGGGACGACCAGGAGGACGCGGAGCAGGGTGCGTCGGGTGCCCACGATGGAATTCCGTCAGGAGAGACGGGTCCAAAATGTCTCTCCTCGGCACCCAGCACCGTTCCTCCGGACCGTACCCCTCCCACTCCACTAGATATTGGAGACCCCCCATCCGACGTCTCGAATCCAAGATGGACCTCACGGAGTACGCCGGTGCCCCCTCGATGTCCAATGGGGGCGGAGGAGTCACCCTGATCTCACTTTCTTGGAGTGGGCCAGCTACCACCGGCCTGAGAAGAGACACATGGAACGAGGGGTTAATACTTTTATATTCAACAGGTAGTTATAACTTGTAACACACCTCGTTCAACCTTCTCAGGACTTTAAATGGCCCTACAAACCGCCGACCCAGTTTCCGACAGGGCAGGCGGAGGGGCAGGTTTCTGGTAGAGAGCCAGACTCGATCACCAGGTGCGTACACCGGTCCCTCACTGCGGTGGAGATCGGCGCTCGCCTTATGACGACGGAGGGCCCGCTGCAGGTGGACGTGTGCAGCGTTCCATGTCTCCTCCGAGCGCCGCGCCCACTCATCCACCGCAGGAGCCTCGATCTGGCTCTGCTGCCAAGGTGCCAGAACCGGCTGGTAACCTAACACACATTGAAAAGGGGTTAGGTTAGTGGAGGAGTGGCGTAGGGAATTCTGGGCCATCTCGGCCCAGGGAACGTACCTTGCCCACTCCTCCGGCCGGTCCTGGCAGTATGTTCTAAGAAACCTACCCACATCCTGGTTCACGCGTTCCACCTGCCCATTACTCTCCGGGTGGTAACCCGAGGTGAGGCTCACCGAGACCCCCAACCGCTCCATAAAGGCTCTCCAAACCCTGGAGGTAAATTGGGGACCTCGATCAGACACAATATCCTCGGGTACCCCGTAGTGCCGGAACACATGGGTGAATAGTGCTTCGGCAGTTTGCAGGGCAGTAGGAAGGCCCGGCATGGGGAGCAGACGACAGGCCTTAGAAAACCGGTCCACAACGACCAGTATAGTGGTATTTCCCTGTGAAGGAGGAAGGTCAGTAAGGAAAACCACCGAGAGGTGAGACCATGGTCGTTGTGGAACGGGCAGGGGTAGTAACTTACCCCTAGGCAGATGTCTAGGCCCCTTACACTGGGCGCACACCGAGCAGGAGGAAACATAAACCCTCACATCCCTTGCCAACGTGGGCCACCAGTACTTGGCACTAAGACAGTGCACTGTCCGGCCGATACCAGGGTGTCCAGAAGAAGGTGACGTGTGAGCCCAATAGATCAATCGATCCCGAACCTCGAGCGGAACGTACTTCCGACCCTCCGGGCATTGCGTTGGACTAGGGTCGGTGCGTAATGCCCGCTCGAGCTCAGCATCGACCTCCCACACTACCGGTGCCACCAGACACGACTCCGGCAGTATGGGAGTGGGCTCCACGGACCTCTCCTCCGTGTCATACCGCCGAGATAGCGCATCTGCCTTACCGTTCTGTGACCCAGGGATGTACGTGATCTTAAATGTAAACCGGGTCAAAAACATATTCCATCTTGCCTGGCGAGGGTTCAGCCTCCTCGCTGCCCGGATGTACTCCAGGTTACGGTGGTCCGTCAAAATGAGGAAAGGGTGTTGAGCCCCCTCAAGCCAGTGCCTCCACACCTTTAGGGCCTGTACCACGGCTAACAGCTCCCTGACCCCTACGTCATAGTTTCGCTCCGCCGGACTGAGCTTCTTAGAATAAAAGGCACAGGGGCGGAGTTTAGGTGGCGCGCCTGACCGTTGTGAAAGCACGGCTCCTATACCGGCCTCAGACGCGTCCACCTCTACCTGAAATGGCAAAGAGGGATCCGGATGCGCCAGCACCGGGGCCGAGGTAAACAGGTCCTTCAGCCTCCCAAACGCCCTGTCCGCCTCGGCAGACCACTGCAGACGCACCGGACCCCCCTTCAAAAGAGACGTGATGGGAGCTGCCACCTGTCCAAAACCCCGGATAAACCTCCGGTAGTAATTCGCAAACCCCAAAAACTGCTGCACCTTCTTCACAGTGGTTGGTGTTTGCCAATTACGCACGGCTGACACCCGGTCTACCTCCATCTTCACCCCTGACGCAGACAACTGATACCCCAAAAAGGAGACCGACTACTGGAAAAACAGACACTTCTCTGCCTTAACATACAGGTCGTGCTCCACCAGCCTCCGCAACACTCTGCGCACCAGGGCCACATGCTCGACTCGGGTAGGCGAGTACACGAGAATGTCATCTATGTACACAACCACCCCCTGCCCCTGCATGTCCCTGAAGATCTCATCCACGAATAATTGGAAAACCGACGGAGCGTTCATCAACCCGTATGGCATGACAAGATACTCGTAATGGCCCGAGGTGGTACTAAAGGCTGTCTTCCATTCATCGCCCTCCCTAATGCGCACCAAGTTGTACGCGCTCCTGAGATCTAATTTAGTGAAGAAACGCGCCCCATGCAATGACTCCGTCATGGTCGCAATCAGCGGGAGTGGATAACTGTACTTCACCGTGATCTGATTGAGACCACGGTAATCGATGCACGGGCGTAACCCACCATCCTTTTTCTTCACAAAAAAGAAACTCGAGGACGCAGGGGAAGTGGAAGGCCGTATGTATCCTTGTCTCAGAGATTCTTCTATGTAAGTCTCCATAGCTTTCTTCTCCTCCTGAGACAGAGGATACACATGGCTCCGTGGGAGCGCAGCTCCTGCCTGGAGGTCTATCGCACAATCTCCCTGCCTATGGGGCGGCAACTGCGTCGCCCTCGACTTACTAAACGCAATAGCCAAATCCCCATACTCAGGGGGAACGTGCAATGCGGGCACCTGGTTTGGACTCTCCACCGAGGTAGCCCCTACGGAAACGCCCAAACATCGACCCACACACTGGGCAGACCACTCCATCAGAGCCCTCTCCTGCCATGAAATAGATGGGTTATGGGTACTCAACCAGGGCATGCCCAGCACCACCGGATACGCAGGCGAGTCGATCAGAAATAGCTGAATCATCTCCTGATGACCCCCCTGCGCACACATCCTAAGTGGCGCAGTGACCTCCCTGATCAAGCCCGCACCCAACGGACGGCTATCTAGGGCATGAACGGGGAAAGGGACATCAACAGGGAGACGGGGGATCCCTAAGGCTAAACAAAACTTCTTATCAACAAAATTCCCAGCCGCGCCTGAATCTACCAGCGCCTTATGCTGGGAATGAGGTGCTACCTGTGGGAAACGCACAGGTATACAGAAATGTGCAACAGAGAGCTCTGGGTGAGTGGGGCGTCTACTCACCTGGAAGGACTCCCCAGTGCGGGACCTGTCGTCCTCTCCCCTAGGAGGCCATCCCCAGCACCTAGCCGCGGTGTGTCCTCCCCGACCACAGTTGGTGCAGGAGATGGACCCCCTCGTAAGCCGACCCCTCCTCTCTCTAGCGCCAGCGCCCCCGCGCTCCATGGGGCACGGCTCGGAGGCGCTGGAGGGTGAAATGGACGGACCCCCCTCGGAACGTCCGCGGGTAGCTAGCAGGTTATCCAGCCTGATGGACATGTCGACCAACTGGTCGAACGAGAGGCTGGTGTCCCTACAGGCCAGCTCCCTACGGACGTCCTCGCGTAGACTACATCTGTAGTGATCGCTGAGAGCCCGCTCATTCCACCCTGCATCCGCCGCTAGAGTACGGAATTCTAAGGCGAACTCCTGGGCACTCCTCTTCCCCTGCCGGAGGAAGACCAGACGCTCCCCCGCCGCTTTCCCCTCCGCGGGATGGTCGAACACCGCCATGAAGCGGCGGGAGAACTCGTCGTAGGTGATGGTGTCCGCGTCGATCCTCCTCCACTCTGCGTTGGCCCATTCCAACGCCTTCCCGGAAAGGCAGGAGATCAGGGCGGACACGCTCTCATGTCCCGAAGGCGCCGGGTGCACGGTGGCCAGGTAAAGCTCCACCTGGAGAAGGAATCCCTGACACCCGGCCGCGGTCCCATCGTAGGCCCTCGGGAGCGAGAGTCGAACTCCTCTGGCTTCCGGAGCGGGAATGGGCTGACTTGCCGATGGTGCTGGCAGAGAGGATGGCGGTGGAGGAGTCCCCCAGCCTCGGATGGTGGTGATCACCTCCTGCAGTGCGGACCCCATCTGCAGGATCTGGTCACTCTGTTCTCGGACCCTGTCCTCCAGCGTCGCCTGGGCTGCTGCGGCTCCTGCTGATTCCATTCTTGATGGTGTGTGATTTTGTCAGTGATGCTGTAGGTGGGTGTAGTGGTGGAATCAAGCGCAGGACACCGAAGTACAGTCCAAAAGACTTTAGTGAAATTCCACAAGGGAAAATGAACAAACTGGCCCGAAGGCGAAACTCCGCACGTAGGCGGACAAAACAAACGGGCGCACTACACAGGTGCGTAAAACGCTCCAACACAGTGGAGAGATAGCTCAACCGAGCGAATAATGTAAACACGTCCAGTAACGCACGACAGACAATAAAGCAATCACACACAACACTGGACAAACACAACGAGTAACTTATAGGACGCTAATTAACCTAAACGATAACAGGTGTCACAACAAACAGACAAAAGCAAACGAACATAGAAACATGCAACGATGGCAGCTAGAATTCCGGAGACAACGAACGCCGAAGCCTGCCCGAACAAGGAAGAGAGGCAGCCTCGGCCGAAACCGTGACAGTAATATAAATACTACCCATCTCTGCGTGTATGTGTGCATGTATCTGTGTGTGCAAGAGTGTTCTGTGAGTGTGTGCGCGTATGGATTTGCTCTTATGCGTTTACATATTGTGGGACATACCCTATTTCACTCCCGATTTACCAACCTACTGCCTTGGGTCATTTTGTGCCATTTTGTGCCAGAATGCTCCCCACATGCGACGTTAATGGCCCAGTTTCATAACCACAGTGGTGTTGGTGATGCTTGTAAAATGTTCTGTCACTCTTCACTGCACAACAGAGGGAGTGGAGAGAAGTTTGGAGGGAAAATGGACAACATCAATCTTTCCCCTCTGCCCTGGTCTCTCTGGCTGCAATCTCACTGTCACTGGGTCCAAAGCTGTATATCTGTGAAGTGGGCTGTCTGACCAATATGGATCTAGGGCGTTGGTCTTTGGTTAGTTTTTTACAGGGGCTAGAGAGTGAAAACCTCAGGGATGTAGCCTAATAGATGAATGGTAGTAAATGTCTGACTTTAATGATTTATGATACTTCAGCTCAATTGCAGGGAATGAAACGATTGGTTGATTGTGACCTCTGTGCCAAATATTCAGTTTGACTACATTGTATATTTGCAGACTGGCCTGTAGTTTTACAATGCTGTTGATATGTTACAGCTATAAAGCAATACTCATGTTAAAATCAAGTCATACTCCCTTCCACTTCTCTCACTATGAAGAAGGAGGAATAGGCCTATCCATTCTTCTACATTAAAAACAGATTGCAGTCCTCCTAGTGAGATCTTTCTGGCCCTCTATTAGCCCTCCATTCAGTTAATAATTGAACAACGCATACTGTATGTTATTAAGGCCATGGACCGCAGCAGGGTAAAAGGATGAGTCAGGATGATACATTTAGCTGTGCGAGGGGTACAGTATTTATTTCAGCCTATAGCATCCTCTGTCTGACATCCTTCTAGCAGACAGCTAGGGCCGAATATACAAGGCTAGGAGATAGAGCATTATAACTGTACAGGCTAGTGATGACTTCAGTGACTAGCTGTGCTCTTATCCAATTGACAGGAGGGAGGAAGGTCGGCAAAGAGATTAGTAACCAATCAACAAAAAGGGCCCTTTTTCTAGGCAAAGTGTTTTCTTCTGTGCTGTTTCAACCTTCATTTAAGGACTCAGAGAGACAAATGCAATGCCTTTCGGTGACTGAGCATCGTTACTTCTTCAGGAAAACTTTTTCACTTCTTATCAATCCTTGACTTCAGGGAAATGATTTCTCTGTTGTGTGGAAAAGCAGTATATCTACAAAGGAAGGAAGGATTTAAAAGAAATGATTCACTTAATTTTTCTGGGTTGTAAAAAAAGAAAGGTTTGACAGATTTACTTCAGTTTGCTGGCTGGAAACAATTCTTCAAATCCGCAAGTGTTGCATTATTAACGACGAAACACAGGAACGTCAGAACAACAAACACTACAAACCAATCCAGATTGCCTCTCTTAGCCACGGTACAAGGTAGCGAACAGCGTTCGGAGCGAAATGATTAAACCAGTGAGTAGACAAATAAATAAAGCATTTCCTATTTGTTTAATAGAGGAAAGGCATTACATTGGGCATGGATGTGTTTTTCATCCAATGTTCTGTGGCTCTGACAGAAAAGTTGCTGCGGTGCTGGGTTGGGTTGTTAGAGCTCAGGGTATGTGTGTGCGTGTGTGATTTTGAGTTGTTAATGCTGATCACAGATCAGATCTGGGAGGGTTGAAGGGGGGTGGTTGCTGTCGAGATTCAGAGAGAACATTAATTACTCACATCAACACCATTATCCCAGAAACCCTAGACCCACTCCAATTTGCATACCGCCCCAACAGATCCACAGATGATGCAATCTCTATTGCACTCCACACTGCCCTTTCCCACATAGACAAGAGGAACACCTACGCGAGAATGCTATTCATTGACTACAGCTCAGCGTTCAACACCATAGTGCGCTCAAAGCTCATCACTAAGCTAAGGATCCTGGGACTAAACACCTCCCTCTGCAACTGGATCCTGGACTTCCTGACGGGCCGCCCCCAGGTAGTAAGAGTAGGTAACAACACATATGCCACGCTGATCCTCAACACGGGGGGCCCTCATGGGTGCGCACTCAGTCCCCTCCTGTTCTCCCTGTTCACCCATGACTGCATGGTCAGCCACGACTCCAACACTATCATTAAGTTTGCCGACGACACAACAGTGGTAGGCCTGATCACCGACAACGATGAGACAGCCTATAGGGAGCAGGTCAGAGACCTGGCCGTGTGGTGCCAGGATAACAACCTCTACCTCAACGTGACCAAGGCAAAGGAGATGATTGTGGACTACAGGAAAAAGAAGAGGACTGAGCACGCCCCCATTCTCATCGACGGGGCTGTAGTGGAACAGGTTTAGAGCTTCAAGTTCCTTGGTGACCACATCACCAACGAACTATCATGGTCCAAACACACCAAGACAGTCGTGAAGAGGGCACAACAAAACCTATTCCCCCTCAGGAGACTGAAAAGATTTGGCATGGGTCCTCAGATCCAAAAAGTTATACAGCTGCACCATCGAGAGCATCCTGACTGGTATGGCAACTGCTCCCCCCACTTTTTACGCTGATGCTACTCTGTTAATTAGTTATGCATAGTCACTTTAACTCTACTCACATGTACATATTACCTCAACTACCTCAACTAGCCGGTGCCCCCGCACATTGACTCTGCACCGGTATCCCCCTGTATATAGCCTCCCTACTGTTATTTTATTTTACTTCTGCTCTTTTGTTCTCAACACTTTTTTGTTGTTGTTGTTTTATTTAACTTCTTATTAAGAAATACATGCATTGTTGGTTAAGGGCTGTAAGTAAGCATTTCACGGTAATGTCTACACCTGTTGTATTCGGCGCATGTAGCAAATCAAATTTGATTTGATTTGATACTGAGGATAAGAGTTTTCATTTCTGACACTTAAGTCCCAACTGTTTTTACTGTTACATAGACACTGGGAGAGGATGGAAGGAGGGGGATAAAGAAGGAGATGAGTGCCTGAGGGTGTGGGGTAGGATCGAGAAGGAGAGTGTGGTGAGGAGATATGGGGGTGAATGTTAGAAGGGTGTATGGATTTGACCTTTCCTCTGCCTTTAGGGCCATAAGCTGGGCCCCTTCGGTCAGTGTGGCTAATGATGATTGATCCCTCCTACTAGATGCACGGATGTAGGATGGACAGACAGAGCTGGCAGGCACGCTTGCATGCACACGCACACACCCCAGACAAGAGGGAGGGATCATCAAACACAGAAAGCAGAGCTGACTCATCAGCTGACTCAGCACAGTAGTCCCCCAGAAGAAACATAAAAAAATAGAGGAAAGAAAAAGAGGAAGAGCGAGAGAAGAAAGGACTAACTGCTGTGTCTTGGTTTTGATAACCAGCCAAGGAAAGCACTGAACCTTTCTGCTGAGGACCTTGGCGGTGGGGTGGAGTAATGTGCTCTCAGTGTGTGAGTGTGTTTCTATACCTCTGTCCTGGTTCTGCTTCCCTACAGCGTGGCAGAGAGCCCCTCCAATCCATCTTCATCTGTTCTGCCTGCACTGCTGTGTGGAACCAAGGTCTCTCTGAGTCCCTGCTAACCTCTATCTGGGTAGGAAAAGTATTTTACTTGCGGGCATGCACGCATACATACATACACACACGTGGCATGGACACACACGCACGTGCATGCACACACACACTATTTTTCTCTCTCTTTCTACAAACACAAATATTCTACAGATCATTGCCTTCCTCAGTCCCCCCCAGTACCGTTGTAAGCTAAAACAACTCTGCTAACTATGGCCCAGTGGATGTGGGTGACTTTTGCCCCACTCCCTGTGGAAAGAATGAAAGACTGCAGACTGTAGCAGAGAGCATGCTGGGGACAGAGAGGAGAATAGGACATCCCTGAAAGGTAGAACAAGTTCTTTATGAGTAAACAGAGTTATACAGTAGCTCTCTCCTCCTCTAACCTGTGACATTACTAATGGTGTGTGTGTGCATGTGAGCACGTGCACGTGCCTGCATGCGTGTGCGTGCGTACGCTCATACGAGTGTGTGTTTTTGTGTCCAGACAGATGTTGGGTCCTCTATCAGACCTCTGAGAGTGATAGAAGCCAGCTTTACAGTGCTTTGGAGAGTGACAAAGACACATCACGAATTCACTGGGCATTGAGGATGACTCAACACACATACACACTCGCATAACACCATAACAGTCCCGTGTAGCTCAGTTGGTAGAGCATGGCGCTTGCAACGCCAGGGTTGTGGGTTCGATTCCCACGGGGGACCAGTATAAAAAATAAAATAATGTATGCCCTCACTAACTGTAAGTCGCTCTGGATAAGAGCGTCTGCTAAATGACTAAAATGTAAAATAACACAATGGGAAACCAGAACAGATTATTCTGGTATGGATTCAACGGTCGGATTATTCAACGTCTTAGTCAATAGTAGGGTATGTAATTACCGGTGAAAAATATTCATCAACTCTTGTAGAGGATAATGGAAGTTGATGTGGTTTTAACCAAGTTTCATTGTCCTCTGAGTTGTTTTCATTTTTCATTTTTTCTCCTTTAATCACATACCTTGGTTGGAAAAGCAAGGTAGCGACCTAATTATTTTTCCTTATTTAGCCTTCCGATCACATAACTTTCCTTTAGAAAATACAGATGATAATAGGTTTCAGTTTAGAAACACAGGCAGCTTCATGATGGGAAGCGAGATAATATAATTGCAGACCAGTGAAAATGCTGAGAGACTTTTCAGGAGCTATTCTTAGACTTCTGTTGGTTGGTTAATGGTAGATCATGATGTTCTTTTACCATGCAAAGTTTTACCATTGATTTTCTCCAACAAGTTACACAATGGAATTAAATAATTGATTGAGCAATGTTGCTAAAAAAATTCAACAGCATGTAAAATTGAGTATGATGAGAGAGAATAAGAGAAAAGGCAACACCTCTTTGGCATTGGTTTCTGTAAATTTGTTCTGTGTTCTGTAATCCATTAATTTCCTCTCTCTCTCTCTCTCTCTCTCTCTCTCTCTCTCTCTCTCTCTCTCTCTCTCTCTCTCTCTCTCTCTCTCTCTCTCTCTCTCTCTCTCTCTCTCTCTCTCTCTCTCTCTCTCTCTCTCTCTCTCTCTCTCTCTCTCTCTCTCTCTCTCTCTCTCTCTCTCTCTCTCTCTCTCCCTCTCTGATTCCTCTGTGCGTTTGTGTGGCTTTGTTAATCTCTCTCTCTGATTCCTCTGTGTGTTTCAGTGGCCGTGTTAGTCGTGTCGCGGGGGAAGTGAGTGTGTCCTGATTCATATTTGATTGGTCGATGAATTATAGAGGCGGTGAATGGCTGATGAGGGAATCCATCTTGTCACTGGAGCCAAATGTGTCACTCCATCACGATACGCTGACTGCTGGAGCTGTAGATAGGGATGGGGGAGGCGGGGGGGAGGGAGGAGAGGGAACGAGGGTCATGGGGAGAGATAGAAAGAGAGGGGGAGTGGAGAGTGGGACACACAAATACACTCACATAGATTCAGAGAGCTATAGAGAGACTTGGTGTGTGTCGAAGGTAAAATAAACTAAGACAGAGTGAGAGTGGAGAGAAGGCAGACATAAGGAGGAGAGAAAGGTCGGAGGGAGTAAGGAGGCAGACAGATGCAAAGAAAGGGTGAGTAGTTGAGGGCAGTGGAGGGAGACAGGGAGAGGAAACAGACAGAGAGAGAAGCCGAGAGAGTGGTAGATAGTGAGCAAAGGCAGTTAAGAAAAACAATCTCCCTCGGCCTGGGGCTCCATGCAAGATCTCACCTCGTGGAGTTGCAATGATCATGAGAACGGTGAGGAATCAGCCCAGAACTACACGGGAGGATCTTATCAATGATCTCAAGGCAGCTGGGACCATAGTCACCAAGAAAACAATTGGTAACACACTACGCCGTGAAGGACTGAAATCCTGCAGCGCCCGCAAGGTCCCCCTGCTCAAGAAAGCACATATACAGGCCCGTCTGAAGTTTGCCAATGAACATCTGAATGATTCAGAGGAGAACTGGGTGAAAGTGTTGTGGTCAGATGAGACCAAAATCAAGCTCTTTGGCATCAACTCAACTCGCCGTGTTTGGAGGAGGAAGAATGCTGCCTATGACCCCAAGAACACCATCCCCACCGTCAAACATGGAGGTGGAAACATTATGCTTTGGGGGTATTTTTCTGCTAAGGGGACAGGACAACTTCACCGCATCAAAGGGACGATGGACGGGGGCATGTAATGTCAAATCTTGGGTGAGAACCTCCTTCCCTCAGCCAGGGCATTGAAAATGGGTCGTGGATGGGCATTCCAGCATGACAATGTCCCAAAACACACGGCCAAGGCAACAAAGGAGTGGCTTAAGCAGAAGCACATTAAGGTCCTGGAGTGGCCTAGCCAGTCTCCAGACCTTAATCCCATAGAACATCTGTGGAGGGAGCTGAAGGTTCGAGTTGCCAAACGTCAGCCTCGAAACCTTAATGACTTGGAGAGATCTGCAAAGAGGAGTGGAACATAATCCCTCCTGAGATGTGTGCAAACCTGGTGGCCAACTACAAGAAACGTCTGACCTCTGTGATTGCCAACAAGGGTTTTGCCATCAAGTACTAAGTCATGTTTTGCAGAGGGTCAAATACTTATTTCCCTCATTAAAATGCAAATCTATTTATAACATTTTTGACATGCGTTTTTCTGGATTTTTTTGTTGTTATTCTGTCTCTCACTGTTCAAATAAACCTACCATTAGAATTATAGACTGATCATTTCTTTGTCAGTGGGAAAACATACAAAATCAGCAGGGGATCAAATACTTATTTCCCTCACTGTAGCATTTTCCTTGATGGCCAAAAAGCTCAATTTTAGTCTCATCTGACCAGAGTACCTTCTTCCATATGTTTGGGGAGTCTCCCACATGCCTGTTTGCTTATTTTTTTCTTTAAGCAATGGCTTTATTCTGGCCACTCTTCCGTAAAGCCCAGCTCTGTGGAATGTACGGCTTAAAGTTGTCCTATGGACAGATACTCCAATATCGGCTGTGGAGCTTTGCATCTCCTTCAGGGTTATCTTTGGTCTCTTTGTTGCCTCTCTGATTAATGCCCTCCTTGCCTGGTCCGTGAGTTTTGGTGGGGGCGGCCCTCTCTTGGCAGTTTTGTTGTGGTGTCATATTCTTTCCATTTGTTTATAATGGATTTAATGGTGCTCCATGGGATGTTCAACATTTCGCATATTTTTTCATAACCCAACCCTGATCTGTACTTCTCCACAACTTTGTCCCTGACCTGTTTGGAGAGCTCCTTGGTCTTCATGGTGCTGCTTGCTTGGTGGTGCCCCTTGCCTAGTGGTGTTGCAGACTCTGGGTCCTTTCAGAACAGGTGTATATATACTGAGATCATGTGACACTTAGATTGCACACAGGTGGACTTTATTTAACTAATTATGTCACTTCTGAAGGTAATTGGTTGCACCAGATCTTATTTAGGGGCTTCATAGCAAAGGGGGTGAATACATATGCACGCACCACTTTTCCGTTATTAACCTTTTAGAATTTTTCTAAACAAGTTATTTTTTTAATTTCACTTCACCAATTTGGACTATTTTGTGTATGTCCATTTCAAGAAATCCAAATAAAAATCAATTTAAATTACAGGTTGTAATGCAACAAAATAGGAAAAACGCCAAGAGGGATGAATACTTTTGCAAGGCACTGTAGCTGGCAAATATGTTAGCATTAGCTCATCATAACAGTACAACCTTCAAAAAAGTATTTTACACACATCATAGGTGACCATTACTATCTATGCAATAATGGGAATGCATTATTTGTCACTAGTACTTGAAAACGTGAATAAAACTGTAAATACATTATGCACCATACATACAGAAAATAAGGCACTTACTTTGATAGGAACGCACATATGTCCAAAGTTATTATTTGTAAAGAAAACAACAATGAATGTAATGCGAGCGCCAGCCAGAAAATGTGCCAGATTCGAGGAGAGCCTCGAAGAGAGAAGTTTGTCCGGCTCAGTAAAGCCTCAAACAGAAATTGTCTACAACAGTAAAATGGGCTACTTCTTCAATTCAAACTGTTGTTAGAAAATACAATTTGTTAGAAAATAATTTGAAATTGACAAGTTGAAACAGCCTGTGGATAGCAGGCAGCGTGTGTTAACTGTACTGTTGCGTAACAATCACATTTTGGAACAGTGAGCGCATTCTGACATCACATGCATAAAACAACTCACGCTGGGCGACCGGCGACCGTTAGAGATATTTGGAACTCATATGTGAAAAGGTTAGTGTTGTTCAGATTAGGTCTGTGGACCATACTTTTTAATGGCTAGATCAGAATATGAGCTTTCCAAAAGTTGTTCATATATTATAGAGATCAGTCCTTTCGGGACCCCAGATAATTTATTTATGAATCCCATCACTGAATGTTTCGGTAGTTGGGTTTCCCAAGGGACTCCATAGGATAGAATAGCTGACCTAAGTTGTACATATACAAAAATGAGTTGCTTGGTAATGTGTATGTATCGTTCAAATCTGTTCTCAAACAATTACTGTCCATGATATCGGTAAGGGTACGGATTCCACATTTGGACCATTGGGGGGATGCAAAAGGTCACCCTCCAGATCGCAAGGCATTATTGTGAAATATTGGAGTATGGGCATGCCATTTTGATTCCCAGTTACATAGTTTTTCAATTTTGCGCCAAATATAAACTTTGTGAGCAATAATAGGACCAAAGCATAGTTTACATTGTTTAAGGGATACAGTGCCTTCAGAAAGTATTCTTAGCCCTTGACTTATTCCACATCTTTGTTGTGTTATAGCCTGAATTCAAAATGGATTAAATATATTTTTTTCTCATCCATCTACACACAACAGCCAATAATGACAAAGTTAAACATGTTTTTAGAAATATTTGCAAATTTATTGAAAATGAAATACAGAAATATCTCATTTACATAAGTATTTAGACCCCTGAGCCAATACTTTTTAGAAGCACTTTTGGCAGCGATTACAGCAGTGAGTTTTTCTGGGTAAGTCTATAAGAGCTTTCCACACCTGGAATGTGCAACATTTGCCCATTATTCTTTTCAAAATTGGTTGTTGATCATTGCTAGACTAGCATTTACAGATCTTGCCATAGATTTTCAAGTAGATTTAAGTCAAAACTGTAACTCAGCCACTCAGGAACATTCCCTGTCTTCTTGGTAAGAAACTCCAGTGCAGATTTGGCATTGTGTTTTAGGTTATTGTAATGCTGAAAGGTGAATTAATCTCTCAGTGTCTGGTGGAAAGCAGACTGAACCAGGATTTCCTCTAGGAATTTGCCTGTGCTTAGCTCCATTCCGTTACTTTTTTATCCCAAAAAAACTCCCCAGTCCTTAACGATTACAAGCATACCCATAACATGATACATCCACCACTATGCTTGAAAAAATGGATTGGTACGCAGTAGTGTGTTCTATTGAATTTGCCCAAAACGTAACACTTTTTATTCAGGACCAAAAATGTATTGATTTGACAATTATTTTGCAGTAGGATGCCTGTAACTTTGTAGTGACTGGATGTATTGACACACCATCCAAAGTGTAATTAATAACTTCAACATGCTCAAAGGGATATTCAATGGCTGCTTTTTTATTTGTACCCATCTACCTATAGGTGCCCTTACTTGCGAGGCATTGGAAAACCTCCCTGGTCTTTGTGGTTGAATCTCGGATTGAAATTCACTGCTTGACTGAGGGACCTTACAGATAATTGCATGTGTGGGTTACAGAGATGCGGTAGTCATTCAAAATCTTAAACACTATTATTGCACACAGAGTCCTTATTACAGTGCCTTCGGAAAGTATTCAGACCCCTTGACTTTTTCCACATTTTGTTACTTTACAGCCTTATTCTGGTCTGATGAAACCAAGATTGAACTCTTTGGCCTAAATGCCAAACGTCACATCTGGAGAAAACCTGGCACCATCCCTACGGTGAAGCATGGCGGTGGCAGCATCAGGCTGTGGGGATGTTTTTCAGCAGCAGGGACTGGGAGACTAGTAAGGATCGAGGTAAAGATGAATGGAGCAAAGTACATAGATATCCTTGATGAAAACCTGCCCCAGAGCGCTCAGGACCTCAGACTGGGGCAAAGGTTCACTTACCAACAGGACAACGACCCTAAGCACACAGCCAAGACAACGCAGGAGTGGCTTCGGGACAAGTCTCTGAATGTCCTTGAGTGGCCCAGCCAGAGCCCGGACTTGAACTCGATCGAACATCTCTGGAGAGACCTGAGTGGCCCAGCCAGAGCCCGAACTTGAACCCGATCTAACATCTCTGAAGCGACGCTCCCCATTCAACCTGACAGAGCTTGAGAGGATCTGCAGAGAAGACTGGGAGAAACTCCCCAAGAACAGGTGTGCAAACCTTGTAGCGTCATACCCAATAAGACTCCAGGCTGTAATCGCTGCAAAGGTGCTTCAACAAAGTACTGAGTAAAGGGTCTGAAAAAGTACACTACTGGTCAAAAGTTTTAGAACACCTACTCATTCAAGGGGTTTTCTTATTTGTACTATTTTCTACATTGTAGAATAATAGTGAAGACATCAAAACTATGAAATAACACATATGGAATCATGTGTTAAACAAATCAAAATATATGTTATATTTGAGATTCTTCAAATAGCCACCCTTTGCCTTGATTACAGCTTTGCACACTCTTGGCATTCTCTCAACCAGCTTCATGAGGTAGTCACCTGGAATGCATTTAAATAACAGGTGTGCCTTCTTAAAAGTTAATTTGTGGAATTTATTTCCTTCTTAATGCATTTGAGCCAATCAGCTCTGTTGTGACAAGGTAGTAGGGGTATACAGAAGATAGCTCCATATTATGGCAAGAACAGCTCAAATAAGCAAAGAGAAATGACAGTCCATCATTACATTAACATTTCAATAACTTTTAACGTTTCTTCAAGTGCAGTCACAAAAACCATCAAGCGCTATGATGAAACTGGCTCTCATGAGGACTGCCACAGGAAAGGAAGACCCAGAGTTTCCTCTGCTGCAGAGGATAAGTTCATTACGGTTACCAGCCTCAGAAATTGCAGCCCAAATAAATGCTTCACAGAGTTGAAGTAACAGACACATCTCAACATTAACTGTTCAGAGGAGACTGTGTGAATCAGCCCTTCATGGTCAAATTGCTGCAAAGAAACCATTACTAAAGGACACCAATAATAAGAAAAGACATGCTTGGGCCAAGAAACACGATCAATTAACATTAGACCGGTGGAAATGTGTCCTTTGGTCTGGAGTCCAAATTTGAGATTTTTGGATCCAACCGCTGTGTCTTTGTGAGATGTGGTGTGGGTGAACAGATGATCTCTGCATGCGTATTTCCCACTGTAAAGCATGGAGGAGGAGGCGTTATGGTGCTTTGCTGGTGACCCTGTCTGTGATGTATTTAGAATTCAAGGCACACTTAACCAGCATGGCTATCACAGCAGTCTGCAGTGATACGCCATCCCATCTGGTTTGGGCTTAGTGGGACTATCATTTGATTTTCAACAGGACAATGACCCAACACACCTCCAGGCTGTGTAAAGCTATTTTACCAAGAAGGAGAGGGATGGAGTCCTGCATCAGATGACCTGGCCTCCACAATCCCCCGAACCTCAACCCAATTGAGATGGTTTGGGATGAGTCAGACGGCAGAGTGAAGGAAAAGCAGCCAACAAGTGCTCAAAATATGTGGGAACTCCTTCAAGACTGTTGGAAAAGCATTCCAGGTGAAGCTGGTTGAGAGAATACCAAGAGCTTGCAAAGCTGTAATCAAGGCAAAGGGTGGCTATTTGAAGAATCTCAAATATAACATATATTTTGATTTGTTTAACACTTTTTTGTTTACTACATGATTCCATATGTGTTATTTAATAGTTTTGATGTCTTCACTATTATTCTACAATGTAAAAAATTGTACAAATAAAGAAAAACCCTTGAATGAGTAGGTGTACTAAAAATTTTGACCGGTAGTGTATTTAAATGTGATATTTCAGTTATTTTATTTTGTATACATTAGCAAAAGTTTCAAAAGTTTTTTTTGTTGTTGTCATTTTGGGGTATTGTGTGTAGATTGATGGAAAAAAAACAATTGAATCTATTTTAGAATAAGGCTGTAACGTAACAAAATTTGGAAAAAGTCAATGTGTCTGAATACTTTCCGAATGCGCTATATGTGACTTGTTAAGCACATTTTTACTCCTGAATTTATTTAGGCTTTCCATAACAAAGGGGTTGAATACTTATTGACTTAAGACATTTCATCTTTTCAGTTTGTATTAATTTGTAAAAATTAAAAAATTCCACTTTGACATTATGGGTTATTGTGTGTAAATCAGTGCCCCCCCCCCCAAAAAAAATCTCAATTTAATCCATTTTAAGGGATGTGAATACTTTCTGAAGTCACTGGATGACCAACTCTTCCAGGGCAATAGGATAAACCATTTCTCTCTATACTCATCCAGGGGGCAGAAGAATCATGTCTAAACCAATTTAGTATAGGGCGAAATGCTAGTGCCTGGAAATACAATTTAAAGTTTGGTACGGATAGTCCTCCTAAGTCTTTCCCTTTTTGTAATTGTGTTAATTTTATCCGGTATCTTTTACCTTGCCATTAAAATTTTGAAACCGCACCATTAATTTTATCCCAATAGCCAGAAGGGGGAGCCATGGGAAGCATTGAACTACAATACGAGGCAATACCTTCATGTTGACATTAGATATTCTGCCGGTTAAAGCAACTGAGATATTATTCCATCTACTGAGGTCAGATTGAATTGATTTGAGTGTTCCGTTAATTAAAGTTTCTGGCAAGGAAGGAAATACATCTACTCACAAATATTTAAAATGGGAAACAATTGGGAATTCCATAAATAGAGATGGAGTCCTCCATTTGGGTCTTGAGAGGCAGAAGGGCTGATTTGGGGACGACATGTCCCCGCCATATTCTGAAATTGCATTTTTGTCCCCCCTAGTTTTATAATTGGAATGTGATACAAAACAAGGCATTGGTGTGCTTTAGGGCCATGCGGACGCCTGTTTATCCGACTGGATAAAAAAATAATATACACTGCTCAAAAAAATAAAGGGAACACTAAAATAACACATCCTAGATCTGAATGAATGAAATAATCTTATTAAATACTTTTTTCATTACATAGTTGAATGTGCTGACAACAAAATCACACAAAAATTATCAATGGAAATCAAATGTATCAACCCATGGAGGTCTGGATTTGGAGTCACCCTCAAAATTAAAGTGGAAAACCACACTACAGGCTGATCCAACTTTGATGTAATGTCCTTAAAACAAGTCAAAATGAGGCTCAGTAGTGTGTGTGGCCTCCACGTGCCTGTATGACCTCCCTACAACGCCTGGGCATGCTCCTGATGAGGTGGCGGATGGTCTCCTGAGGGATCTCCTCCCAGACCTGGACTAAAGCATCCGCCAACACCTGGACAGTCTGTGGTGCAACGTGGCGTTGGTGGATGGAGTGAGACATGATGTCCCAGATGTGCTCAATTGGATTCAGGTCTGGGGAATGGGCGGGCCAGTCCATAGCATCAATGCCTTCCTCTTGCAGGAACTGCTGACACACTCCAGCCACATGAGGTCTAGCATTGTCTTGCATTAGGAGGAACCCAGGGCCAACCGCATCAGCATATGGTCTCACAAGGGGTCTGAGGATCTCATCTCGGTACCTAATGGCAGTCAGGCTACCTCTGGCGAGCACATGGAGGGCTGTGCGGCCCCCCAAAGAAATGCCACCCCACACCATGACTGAACCACTGTCAAACCGGTCATGCTGGAGGATGTTGCAGGCAGCAGAACGTTCTCCACGGCGTCTCCAGACTCTGTCACGTGCTCAGTGTGAACCTGCTTTCATCTGTGAAGAGCACAGCGCCAGTGGCGAATTTGCCAATCTTGGTGTTCTCTGGCAAATGCCAAACGTCCTGCACGGTGTTGGGCTGTAAGCACAACCCCCACCTGTGGACGTCGGGCCCTCATACCACCCTCATGGAGTCTGTTTCTGACCGTTTGAGCAGACACATGCACATTTGTGGCCTGCTGGAGGTCCTTTTGCAGGGCTCTGGCAGTGCTCCTCCTGCTCCTCCTTGCACAAAGGCGGAGGTAGCAGTCCTGCTGCTGGGTTGTTGCCCTCCTACGGCCTCCTCCACGTCTCCTGATGTACTGGCCTGTCTCCTGGTAGCGCCTCCATGCTCTGGACACTACGCTGACAGACACAGCAAACCTTCTTGCCACAGCTCGCATTGATGTGCCATCCTGGATGAGCTGCACTACCTGAGCCACTTGTGTGGATTGTAGACTCCGTCTCATGCTACCACTAGAGTGAAAGCACCGCCAGCATTCAAAAGTGACCAAAACATCAGCCAGGAAGCATAGGAACTGAGAAGTGGTCTGTGGTCACCACCTGCAAAACCAGTCCTTTATTGGGGGTGTCTTGCTAATTGCCTATAATTTCCACCTGTTGTCTATTCCATTTGCACAACAGCATGTGACATTTATTGTCAATCAGTGTTGCTTCCTAAGTGGACAGTTTGATTTCACAGAAGTGTGATTGACTTGGAGTTACATTGTGTTGTTTAAGTGTTCCCTTTATTTTTTTGAGCAGTGTATATTATGTCCCCCCCCACTTCTAAAACCAAAGTTGCGCCCCTGCCTTAACCACTCGAAAGTTAATGCCTAAACTTCATAGTAATAAATTGACGTTTACTTTCACTTCATAAATAGATGTTTATCCCCGCCATCTGAAAGTCTGATTCTGAAGTGAGATGTGATACCTTGTTGACTGGATAGACTTAGTCAGAAGCTTGATTTGAACACTCACATAAAGTCACAGGCACACATAAAGTATAGGCATAGACAACAGTGTGACACATACACACACACAGGTGCACCAATGCACATACTCACATGTGGTTTCCACATCAAGAAAGACCAATTGCTTCTTTGTCTACACGGCTGTCAAATACCACACACACACACACACACACACACACTGGACACACCTTGAAAAAGCAATTACTTATGACTACACGCCTGTCACATACAGTAGAGCATGCTGCACACGATATCCCCCTCCCCCCACACACAAACACACAAACACACTATTAATCATTTAGCAAATCTACATCCACCCATGGTTTATCATTCCCAATTACTGTTCTCTCCCCTAGTCATTTATGCAGACCTATCTTCCCCTGCTTCCCCTTGGCCGGCAATATTTTTTCGTTTCATCCCTTCTTCATCTGAATGCTAAACACACTGTCAGAGTCTCTCTCTGTCTCTCTCTCTCTCTGTGATCATTAAAGAGAGGCTCTGTGGTCTACCACTGCTGTCCTCTTGCAGTGAGAGGTCTTTAAAGAGCCCCAGGGGATGAACTGAGACCAAGGTCTCATTTGCAGAAGAGCCCTGTTAACAATACAAAGGAAAAAAACACATATACAGTGGGGAGAACAAGTATTTGATACACTGCCGATTTTGCAGGTTTTCCTACTTACAAAGCATGTAGATGTCTGTAATCCAGAAAATCACATTGTATGATTTTTAAGTAATTCATTTGCATTTTATTGCATGACATAAGTATTTGATACATCAGAAAAGCAGAACTTAATATTTGGTACAGAAACCTTTGTTTGCATTTACAGAGATCATACGTTTCCTGTAGGTCTTGACCAGGTTTGCACACACTGCAGCAGGGATGTTGGCCCACTCCTCCATACAAACCTTCTCCAGATCCTTCAGGTTTTGGGGCTGTCGCTGGGCAATACAGACTTTCAGCTCCCTCCAAAGATGTTCTATTGGGTTCAGGTCTGGAGACTGGCTAGGCCACTCCAGGACCTTGAGATGCTTCTTACGGAGCCACTCCTTAGTTGCCCTGGCTGTGTGTTTCGGGTCGTTGTCATGCTGGAAGACCAAGCCACGACCCATCTTCAATGCTCTTACTGAGGGAAGGAGGTTGTTGGCCAAGATCTCGCGATACATGGCCCCATCCATCCTCCCCTCAATACGGTGCAGCCGTCCTGTCCCCTTTGCAGAAAAGCATCCCCAAAGAATGATGTTTTCACCTCCATGCTTCATGGTTGGGATGGTGTTCTTGGGGTTGTACTCATCCTTCTTCTTCCTCCAAACACGGCGAGTGGAGTTTAGACCAAAAAGCTCTATTTTTGTCTCATCAGACCACATGACCTTCTCCCATTCCTCCTCTGGATCATCCAGATGGTCATTGGCAAACTTCAGATGGGCCTGGACATGCGCTGGTTTGAGCAGGGGGACCTTGCGTGCGCTGCAGGATTTTAATCCATGACGGCGTAGTGTGTTACTAATGGTTTTCTTTGAGACTGTGGTCCCAGCTCTCTTCAGGTCATTGACCAGGTCCTGCCGTGTAGTTCTGGGCTGATCCCTCACCTTCCTCATGATCATTGATGCCCCACAAGGTGAGATCTTGCATGGAGCCCCAGACCGAGGGTGATTGACCGTCATCTTGAACTTCTTCCATTTTCTAATAATTGCGCCAACAGTTGTTGCCTTCTCACCAAGCTGCTTGCCTATTGTCCTGTAGCCCATCCTAGCCTTGTGCAGGTCTACAATTGTATCCCTGATGTCCTTACACAGCTCTCTGGTTTTGGCCATTGTGGAGAGGTTGGAGTCTGTTTGATTGAGTGTGTGGACAGGTCTCTTTTATACAGGTAACGAGTTCAAACAGGTGCAGTTAATACAGGTAATGAGTGGAGAACAGGAGGGCTTCTTAAAGTAAAACAAACAGGTCTGTGAGAGCCGGAATTCTTTCTGGTTGGTAGGTGATCAAATACTTATGTCATGCAATAAAATGCAAATTAATTACTTAAAAATCATACAATGTGATTTTCTGGATTTTTTGTTTTAGATTCCGTCTCTCACAGTTGAAGTGTACCTATGATAAAAATTACAGACCTCTACAAGCTTTGTAAGTAGGAGAACCTGCAAAATCGGCAGTGTATCAAATACTTGTTCTCCCCACTGTATGCACAAATACACAGACAAAAGACATATACACATTAAGAAAAACAATCACAATTAACATTTAAAAGATCATAAATCGATTTTTTTGAATTGCCCAAGAGGCACCAGAACATCCATTCTAAGAGTTTTTTGTAAATTGTTCCACATGTAAGGTGCAGCATAACTGAAGGTGCATTTTCCGATCTGTGTAAAAAGTGGGGGGATCTGAAGTGTAATGTAATTAATTGACCTAGTTTTATAATTAGTAATTGTATAAGAGATCAGAGATCTCAGATACAGTGGCTTGCGAAAGTATTCACCCCCCTTGGCATTTTTCTTATTTTGTTGCCTTACAACCTGGAATTAAAATTGATTTTTTTGGGATTTGTATAATTTGATTTACACAACATGCCTACAACTTTGAAGATGCAAAATATTTTTTCTTGTGAAACAAGACAAAAAACAGAAAACTTGAACGTGCATAACTATTCAACCCCCCAAAGTCATTACTTTGTAGAGCCATCTTTTGCAGCAATTACAGCTGCAAGTCTCTTGGGGTATGTCTCTATAAGCTTGGCAAATGTAGCCACAGGGATTTTTGCCCATTCTTCAAGGCAAAACTGCTCCAGCTCCTTCAAGTTGGATGGGTTTTGCTGGTGTACAGCAATCTTTAAGTCATACCACAGATTCTCAATTGGATTGAGGTCTGTGCTTTGACTAGGCCATTCCAAGACATTTAAATTATTCCCCTTAAACCACTCAAGTGTTGCTTTAGCAGTATCCTTAGAGCCATTGTCCTGCTGGAAGGTGAACCTCCGTCCCAGTCTCAAATCTCTGGAAGACTGAAACAGGTTTCCCTCAACAATTTCCCTGTATTTAACGCCATCCATTATTCCTTCAATTCTGACCAATTTCCCAGTCCCTGCCAATGAAAAACATCCCCACAGCATGATGCTGCCACCACCATGCTTCAGTGTGGGGATGGTGTTCTCGAGGTGATGAGAGGTGTTGGGTTTACGCCAGACATAGCGTTTTCCTTGATGGCCAAAAAGCTCAATTTTAGTCTCATCTGACCAGAGTACCTTCTTCCATATGTTTGGGGAGTCTACCACATGCCTTTTGGCGAACACCAAACGTGTTTATTAATTTTTTTCTCTAAGCAATGGCTTTTTTCTGGCCACTCTTCCATAAAGCCCAGCTCTGTGGAATGTACGGCTTAAAGTTGTCCTATGGACAGATACTCCAATATCGGCTGTGGAGCTTTGCATCTCCTTCAGGGTTATCTTTGGTCTCTTTGTTGCCTCTCTGATTAATGCCCTCCTTGCCTGGGCCGTGAGTTTTGGTGGGCGGCCCTCTCTTGGCAGGTTTGTTGTGGTGCCATATTCTTTCAATTCTTTAATAATGGATTTAATGGTGCTCTGTGGGATGTTCAAAGTTTCGGATATTTTTTTATAACCCAACCCTGATCTGTACCTCTCCACAACTTTGTCCCTGACCTGTTTGGAGAGCTCCTTGGTCTTCATGATGCCGCTTGCTTGGTGGTGCCCCCTTGCTTAGTAGTGTTGCAGACTCTGGGGCCTTTCAGAACAGGTGTATATATATATATATATATATATATATATATATATACTGAGATCATGTGACAGATCATGTGACACACAGGTGGACTTTATTCAACTAATTATGTGACTTCTTAAGATAATTGGTTGCACCAGATCTTATTTAGGGGCTTCATAGCAAAGGGGGTGAATACATATGCACGCACCACTTTTCCGTTATTACTTTTTTAGAATTATTTGAAGCAAGTTATTTTTTTCATTTCACTTCACCAACTTGGACTATTTTGTGTATGTCCATTACATGAAATCCAAATAAAATCCATTTAAATTACAGGTTGTAATGCAACAAAAAAACGCCAAGGGGGATGAATACTTTTGCAAGTATTTGCATTAATGCTTTATAGATAAATAACATAAAACGCTGCTCTCTTCTGGTGGTTAAAAAACCCCAACCTACTTCTAGATATAAGGAACAGAGCCAGTAATGAACCTCAGGGCACAATGATATACAGCATCCAAGGGTTTAAGCGTGCATGTACATTTTCTTTCTATTAACAGATGATAAACAGGTTTTGTTTTTGTAAAATAAACCAATCTTAAACTTCAACTTTCTTACCAGCTCCGAAATACAGTATGTGCTTTGAAAGACAACTTGTCATCTAGCCATATACCAAGAAATGTATAATAAGGAACTAGTTCAACTTCTATACCAGATGGGATGGTGTATTGCTGCAGATGGCTGTGGTAGCCATGCTGGTTAAGTGTTCCTTGAATTCTAAATAAATCACCAACAGTGTCACCAACAAAGCACCCCCACACCATAACACCTCCTCCTCTATGCTTTACGGTGGGAACTACACATGCGGAGATCATCCGTTCACCCACACCCCGTCTTCCAAAGACACGGGGAGCAGGAGCGGGCCGAACCGGGCTGACGAAGCGCACCACTGACGTGGTGCGGGGAGCAGGAACGGGCCGAGCCGGGCTGACGAAGCGCACCACTGACTTGGTGCGGGGAGCAGGAACGGGCCGGACCGGGCTGGCGAAGCGCACCACAGGCTCGATGCGGGGAGCAGGAACAGGCCGAGCCGGGCTGGCGACGCGCACCACAGGCTCGATGCAAGGGACAGGAACAGGCCGGACCGTACTGGGGACACACACCACTGGCCCTACGCGGGGATCAGGAACGGGCCGGACCGGACTGGTAACACACCCCAGTACCTCTCGCCGTGCCTCTACACTTTTCTTCCCCTTTGTGACCAGTGGCCCCCTTAACCTGGCGGCCTCCTCTGCCAACCCGCTGGACCGCTCTATCGTGGCCTCCTGCTGCCCCGTCGTCCACGGCGTGAGCCCCCCCCTAAAAAATGTCTGGGTGTCTCTCCTCCCCGTGGACCAGGCCTCCATATCTCTCGCCAGACTCTCACCCCACTGCTCCAAAGTCCAACCTCTCTGCTCTTCACTTGGCTTGGCCCAGTCGAGACTCTTACTCCACTGCTCCAAAGTCCAACCTTTCTGCTCTTTACTTGGCTTGGCCCAGTCGAGGTTGCAAAGGCGATCCGCTAGAGATTCCCCTGGCGATGGCTCCTGGACACGCTGCTTGGTCCAGTTTTGGTGGGATCTTCTGTCACGATCGTCGGGAACAGAGGACCAATGCGCAGCGTTATTTGCGAACATGCTTTTTTATTTAATGATTACACGAACAAAATAACAAAATCGATACGTGACGTCCAAAGGTACAAAACACAAACCTACACAGGAACAAGATCCCACAAACACTGTGGGAAAACTGGCTGCTTAAGTATGGTTCCCAATCAGAGACAACAAGCAACAGCTGATACACGTTGCCTCTGATTGAGAACCACACTGGCCAACATAGAAATACTAACCTAGAATGAAAAACAAATGAAAACTCACACCCTGGCTCAACATACTAGAGTCCCCAGAGCCAGGGCGTGACAGGGTGGCTAAAAGTGTAATGACATTTGTAAATTGTCAAGCCAAGCCTTCGATACTGGTTAAGCCTACAAGGTAGGGAGGGATGTATTTTCTGTTTGTTGAGATTGACATAGTCTATTTATTGTGGTGTTGAAAACGCAAACCATGATATTGAAGTGCCCGAAGTCAGTATGCTTTGTTTATTGGTTGTGTGGTGCATTGGCACAGAAACATGTTAGTGGAAAATATGTTGCATATATTTTATACAAATACATAAATATAAATATGGCATAAAAACATATTTGTCTGCAGCCGCCTCTGATCGTAGTGTAATGAAACAGGCAGGAAGAGTGAGCTCGTACGTGGTGGTCAGCGAACCCTCAACCTTCTGGCCCGTAGGCCTGCGTGGCATCAACTGTGCCACAAAAGCATGCTGAAGTGGAAAAGTCGATATCCACATTTATAAACGCAGGGTTGTTATTGCGATTTGTGGTTGTAAACATTATTTTGAGTTAATTCTATGAGGGGGGAGGGTGTTCAATTTATTTTACAGTACAAGGAGAGGGTCATGTGAAAATATTTGTTACTTTGGGGAGGGGGGTGCATTTATTTTATGACACCTTGAGTTGGACCAGCTCCTCCCCCCAGTAAATTTTGATTTGTCCCTAAGGACAACTCTCCCTGTCTATTGTATGTTCTCTGCAAGTAGATATACTGCATGCCACTGAAGGAGTGAGATGCACTAGCTGAGAGCTTCTACTTTCTGAGTTACATTAGACTGTTGCATACAAATGTAACGCCACAGAGGAGGCTGGAATATGTTTGCATACATACTACATACTGTACATAGACTACATCTCACCTAGAGCACATACAGTAATATGATCTTAAAAAATCACCAACCCAATCTTCTAGTACATTTCCTCCATCTCCTTTTCCACTCCTCCATCTCCTCCATCCCCCACATTTTTTTGACTCATCCCACCTCTTCTCGGCTTTCTCACCCAATTAGGTCCTCCTATTCCACGGAGACAGCTGCTAATTGGTGTGTTGTGACTGAAATGACTCCTCTGTCCCTCCTGTGTGTGTGTGTGTGTGTGCGTGTGTGAGTGTGTGCATGTGTGTGTGCGTGCGAGTGTCTGTCCTTCTCAGACCTATTCTTAGATTTTAATCTCAGGTCTGCATTACCTCTGTTTTGTGGGTTCACGTGGGTCATGCTCAGTAGGCACAAAAACAGGAGATTATGTTTGGAAACAGAATGAAACAACAAAGGTGTGTGAATTACAGGGCTGTGTTATCTAGGAGACCATCATCAGGGTGACTCAGTGACTGTTGATGAGCTTAGAACATACGGGAGGACAGAAGTGGTCATTAGATAGGAAAGCTCTGTATGTTTCATTATTCAAAGCATGTGTGTGGTCGCCGTGTCTGTTTATGTGGGTCAGACATGACTAATCACAGTGACTCTCCAAACAGCACTATAATAAAACAAATTCATCAGGGGAAGAAATGTTTTACCAATCAGAGAACTAACAAAGCTTGCGGCATGGCGACGAGCATTGCTGAAGATGATTAACTCCCCATGTGATTGACCTTGACAACTTTATTCTCCTATCTCTACTCTGAGACACTAACACACAGTACAAACTCAACACTAGCTGAAATCAATTGGAATTGTAGCTGTTGAGCAATATAAAGCAATACAATAAGATATGAATGAATGAATCCGTAATAAATCCCCCCCCCCCCCCCCCCCCACCCCCACCACCTTTGCTAACATCCGTAATACACTCCTGGCAGGAACAGATGTGAGACGAAGCTATAAAGAGGTGATGGGCTATAACAGGCCCCTCATCATTCCTAAAGTTTGGTATATGTTTGTGTGTGTGATCCTCTGGGAAATGATCTGAGACCAGAGTGCAGTCCCCTCATGGCTGGCAACAGATGCTGGATATGCTAACCCTCTCTAATACCCCTATAACAAGGTCACTCACCCACAGAGATGGGAAGACAGAGCTATTACTGTATGGGACACACAAACACACTACCATTCAGTATATAGTGAACACGGACGGTGGCGTCGTTCTTTCTCTATGGCACACTTCTGGGTATAGAGGGAACAAGGCCCGCCAACCTAACTCCACTTCCATCTAATTCACAAACATTTTGAAAGTTAACATGCCAGTATGTGTGTAACCATTAAAATAAATTACATGACAGAGGACTCAAGGCACGGAGGCAGTTGTAGCACATGAAGGTGTTAAATCCCCTATTAAAAATGCTCTAGATAGACAGTTGGTCTGAATCCACAGATTAGACAGTGGCAGTCTCCAAGAACATGTTTAAATTAGTCTCTGTCACTTTGTCATTCTAATTCATTATAACCACAGTTATTTCTGATCTACAGTCTCCTCGCACTGTCCCTTTACTCTCTTCACTTCTTTCTCACAGGTACTCCCTTCTCTTAATCCTTAACAGGCCTCTCTGTTGTCGCCACTCTCTCCTCCATGACTTGTCAACCATCTTGTCAAGTCTCTCCTCATCCCCTTTTTTATATATTTTGTATATTGTGTACTCCTCTTCTATTGTGTACTCCTCTTTTTCTCTCTCTTTCCTCTGCTCTTATCCTCTATAATCTCTTATCTCTCCTCTCCTCTTTTCTTGTGTGTGTGTGTGTGTGTGTGTGTGTGTGTGTGTGTGTGTGTGTGTGTGTGCACATGCTTGCATTTGTATGCCTGAGTCACCAATTACACTATGCTGTGAGTTACAAAAACTGTCAAAACATACTTCCCTATTCTTGATTTAGATGTAATTACATACAGTAAGGTGAATATGACCCAGAACATTACAGGTCGATCAAACATAATTACATGATTGTCTCTTTATTTTACTGCATTCTGCCGCAATACTTCTGCCTGTTTCTTTTCTTTTTCTTCATCTTTCATTTCCCTCTATTTTTATCATCACTCTTTTCAGGTCTCAGAGCGGTTGACATCACTACTAGCGCACCGCTAACTAGCTAACCATTTCACATCGGCTACACTACCATTTCTCTCAATCTGTCTTCCACTCTAACCCTTTTTTTTCTAACTCTCCCAATATGAAATGTTCTCCCTCTCATCATCCTGTCCGTCTTTCACTCTCTCTCTCTCTCTCTCTCTCTCTCTCTCTCTCTCTCTCTTCTCCTCCTCTTCCTGCTACAATTATCTTAAACCTTTCATCTGTAAAATAACTCGACTCCTCCTAACCTTTCACTTCAAAGGTTCCGCAGGGCAGGCTGTTCTCCACCAATGACTTTGGCCTAGCCGAATAGAAAATTACCACCGTAACACACTCACACACGCAATCACTTGCATGCACACAAGTGCACGCGCACGTACAGGCACACACACACACACACATGCAGACACAGGTGCGCTCGCACGCACACACACACACACACACACACACACACACACACATGCACACAGGTGCACATGCACGTACATGCTCCCACACCTAGGCACACACACACACACAAACCCTCCCTTGTTAAGTCTGTTTTTCCTGTGTCTCTCTGTCTGGTCCTTTGGCTCCATAAATACTGATGAAAGGTAAATGTGGGGTGCACTTTTCTGTTACCGTGACGACAGACAGAAGACGAGTGAAGAGAGAAGGTCCATGAGAGGAATGCTGCTTTCGTGTGTGTGTGTGTGTGTGTGTGTCTCAAAGACAATACAAAAGCAACATTGATCACCTCGGGACACATACTATTGATGTCTGTCTCAGCAGACAGCCTTGGGATTATAACACTCTTTCATTATTAACGGTATATACACTATAAGGACCATATGAACCAGGGACTTCAGTCTATCCTGCATTCTTTTAAAACATTGTCGAGCAGAGGAGGCTGGTGGGAGGAGCTATGGGAGGACGGGATCATTTTAATGGCTGGAATGGGACAGTATCAAACACATCAAACATATGGAAACCACGTTTGACTCCGTTCCATTAATTCCATTCCAGCCATTACAATGAGCCCATCCTCCAATAGCTCCTCCCACCAGGCTCCACTGCTGTCGAGATGTGTGACGTCGTTCACCACTCAGCTGTCCCCACTGTTACATACCTGTAGGAGAGAGAGACAGAGAGAGAATATGAAAAGGGAGGGCAGAGGAGTGATAACAGTTGTTTTCTGTGGTGCAAATGCTTATTAGATCTGGTGCCAGTTGCCTAAGCGTAAGGTCAGGGCCCTGTATTTCATCGCAGATGCATTTTGTGTGTGTGCGCGTGCGCGTGTGTGAGCTTTCATACAGTGTTTGTGTGTGTGCGCACTTTCATTCAGTGTGTTTGTTTGTGTGTGCGTGTGTGTGTGTGTTTGTGTATTCGTGTGTGTATGTCTCAACGTGGGTTGTGTTTAAAATGCCTGTGTATCCAGGCCTGTCAGAGGTCTCTGGTGACATGTTACAACATACTACCAGCAATATTCATCAACTATCTCTGCTCATCAAGCCTCTGTGGGGGGTTGGGGTCCAATCAGTTCATTTTAATGTGAGTTCAATGACAAAACACACTCACACTGAAAAACACACACCCCATACATACCACCCTGCAACCCACAGCAGCATCCCACTGCTGGCTTGCCTCTGAAGCTAAGCAGGGTTGGTCCCTGGATGGGAGACCAGATGCTGCTGGATGTGGTGTTGGAGGGCCAGTAGGAAGCACTCTTTCTTGTCTAAAAGACAGTAAAAGGCAGTGATTGGGGACATTGCCCTATGTAAGGTGCTGTTTTTAAGGACATTAAATGGGTGTCCCATGGCACTTATGGTAAGAGTAGGGGTGTTAACCCCGGTGTCCTGGCTATATTCCCAAACTGGCCCTCATACCATCATGGCCACCTAATCATCCCCAGCTTCCAATTGGCTCATTCATTCCCACTCCTCTCCCCTGTAACTATTCCCCATGTCGTTGCTTTAAATGAGAATGTGTTCTCAGTCAACTTACCTGGTAAAAAAGAATATGAAGAGGCAGAAAGTTTCAGCACAAACATTGCACCATTATTGTACGTCTAGTTCGATCGATTTGCCTTCCCCCGTGTTTGAAATGCCTGCATGTTTCTATCGAGCTAATTAAACCCTCAAGTGTTTGGAATTTTAAAAAATCATTATCCAGGACTGCTACACAATCCCCCATGACATTTTATTGTGTTTAGTATGCCAAGATGGGCTCTGCGACAATCACACTCACATTGTGGAGTCACAACATTAATTAAAAATGACCTTTTGGAGGCGGCAATTAGCCAGCCTAGGCTCCACTCCCTCCAAAACAAAATTGTAGAATTAACAACAGTTAAAAGATATCAATAGCCATGTCTATTATCAGGCTGGGGTCTGGGTAAAGCGCTTCAGATGCAGGGAGATATAATCAGTCAGGATCACAACAGCATTATATAATGGGACAGAATGCTGAGGAGGAGACAGACGGTGTGCACAGCTTAATCTGGTGAACAATAACCTCTCACGCTTATGGACAATAATTATTTACCGCAAAAGATGCTTTCAGCTAAAGCTCCTGGACTCCGAAGTGTTCATGGACAGTCGTTCTTTACTTTCTAACTCTACAGTAGCTCAACATTTGAATGAACCAGCTTTCAAAATCTTGACCCTTGCCCCACCTTCTCCCAAACACTTTCATTATCCAACCCTTCTCTAAAAGCCTATGCTAGCCTTGACTTCTGCTCTTCAGTCTTACATCTTCCCCACTGGTCAGAAACTGGTTGAATCAATGTTTTTTTCACGTCATTTCAACAACAAATCTACGTGATGACATTTAATCAACATTACATTAATATTTTTTACAAAACTTATTGGAATGCTCTTTCCTCTGGTAAATGTGACCAAGGTTTTTGCCTGGATTTTTTGGTATTTCAGAAACTCTGTGTAATCTCGCCAAATGTAGACAATTACAAAAAGTGAGGGGAACTTTTAATCTGGTAGTATGCAGTGCATTCGGAAAAGATTCAGACCCCTTCCCTTTTTCCACATTTTGTTACTTTACAGCCTTATTCTAAAATTGATTAAGAAAAATAATAATAATCCAATATACACACAAAACCCCATAATGACAAAGAGAAAACAGGTTTTTCAAATTTGTTTCTAATTTATAAAATACATTTATTTAAATAAGTATTCAGACCGTTCGCTATGAGACTCGAAATTGAGCTCCGGTGCATCCTGTTTCCATTGATCATCATTGAGATGTTTCTACAACTTGATTGGAGTCCACCTGTGGTAAATTCAATTGATTGGACATTATTTGGAAAGGCACACAACTGTATATATAAGTCCCTACTGTTGACAGTGCATGTCAGAGCAAAAACCAAGCCATGAGGTCAAAGGAATTGTCAATGGAGCTCTGAGACAGGATTGTGTCGAGGAACAGATCTGGGGAAGGCTACTAAAACATTTCTGCAGCATTGAAGGTCCCCAAAAACACAGTGGCCTCTATCATTCTTAAATGGAAGAAGTTTGGAACCACCAAGACTCTTCCTAATGCTGGCTGCCCGGCCAAACAGAGCAATCGGGGGAGAAGGGCCTTGGTCAGGGAGGTGACCAAGAACCCGATGGTCACTCTGCTATAGCTGCAGAGTTCCTCTGTGGAGATGTGAGAACCTTCCAGAAGGACAACCATCTCTGCAGCACTACACCAATCAGGCCTTTATGGTAGAGTGGCCAGACGGAAGCCTCTCCTCAGTAAAAGGCACATGACAGCCAGCTTGGAGTTTGCCAAAAGGCACCTAAAGGACTAAGACCATGAGAAACAAGATTATCTGGTCTGATGAAACTAAGTTTGAACTATTTTGCCTGATTGCCAAGCGTCACGTCTAGAGGAAACCTGGCACCATCCCTACGGTGAAGCATGGTGGTGGCAGCATCATTCTGTGGGGATGTTTTTCAGCGGCAGGGACTGGGAGACTAGTCAGGATCGAGGGAAAGATGACCGGAGCAAAGTACAGAGAGATCCTTGATGAAAACCTGCTCCAGAGCACTTAGGCGAAGGTTTACATTCCAACAGGACAACGACCTTAATCACACAGCCAAGACAATGCAGGAGTGGCTTCGGGACAAGTCTCTGAATGTCCTTGGGTGGCCCAGCCAGAGCCCGCACTTGAACATCTCTGGAGAGACCTGAAAATAGCTGTGCAGCGATGCTCCCCATCCAACCTGACAGAGCTTGAGAGGATCTGCAAAGAAGAATGGGAGAAACTCCCCAAATACAGGTGTGCCAAGCTTGTAGCGTCATACCCAAGAAGACTCGAGGCTGTAATCACTGCCAAAGGTGCTTCAACAAAGTACTGAGTAAAGGGTATGAATACTTGTAAATGTGATGTTTAATTGTTTTAAATTAAATAAATCTGCTAAAATTTCTAAAAACCTGTTTTTGCCTTGTCATTATGGGGTATTGTGCGTGGATTGATGAGCAAAAAATACAATTAAATCCATTTTAGAATAAGGCTGTAACAAAATGTGGAAAAAGTCAATGGGTCTGTATAATTTCCGAATGCTCTGTATGATGAAGCTTTGATGGTATGTTGCCTAGAAAGGGTGAGTGTGAGTAGGATCCTGCAAATCTGTTTTCCCAAGAAGGGCCGGGGGGTATACTACAAAGCAGGATCAACGAGTTAGCCAGCTAACTTTGATAAACAACCAGAAAGAACTACTGATTTTCTGGTTCATTAAACTTAGATTTGTGTTTTTTGTTGTTATGGCAATTACACCATGCCCATTTCAAGCTTTATTTTTTTTGAAAGTTAACTAATTGATGCTGCTTTATAGTATACCCCTCAGGAGGGCATATAGGGTAGGATGGCAACTGACAGACATCTGTCTCCTCAGAGCCAGAGGTTATGTTGAGCATTTCATTAAACCCCATTATACCCCAGCTAATGGAGAGTTAATGATGACAAGCTCGGCGGAGCGTCCTTCAAGTCTGGCTCAGGGGAGACTAATCGCTGCCTGATTTCCTGTCTGGGAGGATGGGACTTTAAACGTACACCTTACGAATCGACTGATGCTTGGGAGTCCGGACCACATGCAGTAGACCTGGAGGGTCGAGAAAGAGAGATAGAGAGGGGGGAGAAAGACTGTGCATAGACAGATACAGAGAAAGTATGGTGCTCAGTATGGTAGAGAGAGGAATGTATTTGCAGTGTATCACTTCTTCTATTGCTTTCTTCAGTGATGGGTTGTCTTTTGCTTTGTGAATGTATATCTGTCCCAACAGGTCCAGGTGCCCGTTGACTGAAGAAAGTTCCCAACCAACAGACCACTTTAACTACAATGACATTCTAAGTAACGGTTACAGAAACATTTTACTTTTTACGTGGTTGTTTATCTACCTGAATACTTACTGAAGTCGCTCTGGATATAATAGTTTGTTAAATGACCAAAATGTAGTTGTAAGTGTAAATATTAACACTTGCAACACATGTACCGAATAAAAAATACAGGTTAAATGGGTTTCCATCACATTTTCATCTCTAATAATGGTTCTCTCACAAAAATGTTTGCATTATATAGTGAGTGTGCCCACTCTTGTATTGGCACATGTGCTCTAGCGAACAGCGCTATCTGCACGCTGTTGGCTAGAACGCACGTATAGCCTACAGGATGAGATTATTATTATTATTATTATTATTATTATTATTATTATTATTATTATTATTATTATGGACAAAAGAGCCAGATTAATTTGTCAAATGGTAGCCAAGCATTGATTATCATGTCACTAGAGTAAGACCCTGGATATTTATTGGAAAGGAGCATCAAACTCATCACCTTGCACTTTCACCACCCAGTGAAGTTCATCATAATTTATTTAATTTGTAGCCTAATAAACTGCATGTGTGACAGGTTAAAGGAAGTACTTATAGCCTGTTATACACTAAAAAGAATTAGTAAGTTCATGGTATGTGAGGATCTTAAAATATCTAAGGTTAAAAATATCATGCATTCAGTACTAGTTCAGAGAGATTGATAAAATTCATATAATTGTGTTAAAAGGTTCAAATCCGTCAAGCGTACAAAGGGTAAAAATTGTAAGAGGAATGTGTAAACGTTATATTGACTACTCTACTAAATGCTCTTAATCTATGAGCCTGAGATCGATTGCTCTGGTCTCCACCCAAGTTCCCGGGGAAATCGCGGTCTTTTCCTCATTACACTAAAGTTCTCAGTGAGGAAACATAACTGCATCACTCTCATGATTATTTCTCTGCTTTTTCAGGTACGTTATTGATATAAAACAGAGTTAATTTAAATGTAATAACTTGCTAACATGTCAAGAGTGTTCAAGGTGTGTTTTAGTAACATCTTGAGTAAGTTAGAGTTAAGTTTGCAGAGTATAATATGTGCGTGTGTGAGTGGAGCTCTGCTCGGTTGCAGTGAAGAATAGCTTCGTACTGAGAGTAGCTGCCATTTTATGTTAATTGTGAATGAACATGTACGCTGTTAATAATTTATTTTGCGGTTATTTGTATAATGTGTTTCGAACACTTTATTTACATTGTTGATTAATTTAGTTATGGTTTACAGTGGGGGAAAAAGTATTTAGTCAGACATTTAGCAGACGCTCTTATCCAGAGTGACTTACAGTTAGTGAGTGCATACATTATTATTTTTGCATACTGGCCCCCCCGTGGGAATCAAACCCACAACCCTGGCGTTGCAAACACCATGCTCTACCAATTGAGCTACATCCCTGCCGGCCATTCCTTCCCCTACCCTGGACCAACCCGGGCGGTGTGTTTGGGATCATTGTCATGCTGAAAGACCCAGCCACGTTTCATCTTCAATGCCCTTGCTGATGGAAGGAGGTTTTCACTCAAAATCTCACGATACATGGCCCCATTCATTCTCTCCTTTACACGGATCAGTCGTCCTGGTCCCTTTGCAGAAAAACAGCCCCAAAGCATGATGTTTCCACCCCCATGCTTCACAGTAGGTATGGTGTTCTTTGGATGCAACTCAGCATTCTTTGTCCTCCAAACACGACGAGTTTAGTTTTTACCAAGAAGTTATATTTTGGTTTCATCTGACCATATGACATTCTCCCAATCCTCTTCTGGATCATCCAAATGCACTCTAGCAAACTTCAGACGGGCCTGGACATGTACTGGCTTAAGCAGGGGAACACGTCTGGCACTGCAGAATTTGAGTCCCTGGCGGCGTAGTGTGTTACTGATGGTAGGCTTTGTTAATTTGGTCCCAGCTCTCTGCAGGTCATTCACTAGGTACCCCGTGTGGTTCTGGGATTTTTGCTCACCGTTTTTGTGATCATTTTGACCCCACGGGGTGAGATCTTGCATGGAGCCCCAGATCGAGGAGATTATCAGTGGTCTTGTATGTCTTCCATTTCCTAATAATTGCTCCCACAGTTGATTTCTTCAAACCAAGCTACTTACCTATTGCAGATTCAGTCTTCCCAGCCCGGTGCAGGTCTACAATTTTGTTTCTGGTGTCCTTTGACAGTTCTTTGGTCTTGGCCATAGTGGAGTTTGGAGTGTGACTGTTTGAGGTTGTGGACAGGTGTCTTTTATACTGATAACAAGTTCAAACAGGTGCCATTAATACAGGTAACGAGTGGAGGACAGAGGAGCCTCTTAAAGAAGAAGTTACAGGTCTGTGAGAGCCAGAAATCTTGCTTGTTTGTTGGTGACCAAATACTTATTTTCCACCATAATTTGCAAATAAATTCATTAAAAAATCCTACAATGTGATTTTCTGGAAAAAATTATCTAAATGTGTCTGTCATAGTTGACGTGTACCTATGATGAAAATTACAGGCCTCTCTCATCTTTTAAGTGGGAGAACTTGCACAATTGGTGGCTGACTAAATACTTTTTTTCCCCACTGTATTTTAGTCATTTAGCAGATGCTCTTATCCAGAGCGACTTACATGAGCAATCAGGGTTAAGTGCCTTGCTTTTCTCACCTAGTTGGCTCGGGGATTAGAACCAGCGACCTTTCGGTTACTGGCACAACGCTCTTACCCACTAAGCTGCCTGCCGCCCTCGTTTACTGAGCTAAAGCTTGACAGTTATATTGAAATTAGTATATGTTTCAGTGAATTACAGTGTATGCTGTTGTGACTTGAAAAAGCCTTGTACCCTACAAAAATATATATTTCCTGTAGATCTGTTGTTCTGTAAAATGTGGTATTTTTGTAAAATGTTTACACTAAAGTTCTCAGTGAGGAAACATAACTGCATCACTCTCGTGATTATTTCTCCCCTTTTTCAGGGGCGTAACACATACTTTCTCGACAAGTTATAGTGGGAGGACCACACAACATGTCATCGCATGACTCCAAGTTTACTTCGAAATGATGGTTATTATATCAATATTTGAGCATAAAAGCGTTTCCACCGACATTTCTCGCATAATTCATTTTACAGACACAAAAAGATCCCACCTTGTCCAGCGTATTTTGTTTTGTCAATTTGTTTTGTTTCCATCAGGCCTGTCATGACACTTTACTCGCACAAAAAGGTTGGATGGAAACCTGGTTACTGATACATTTTTTGTTGTTTTGGCTCTGTACTCCAGCACTTTGGATTTGAAATGATATAATGACTGTCAGCTTTAATTTGAGGGTATTTTCATCCACATCGGGTGAACTATTTAGAAATTACAGCACTTTTTGCACATAGTCCCTCCATTTCAGGGTACCAAAAGTATTGGGACAAATTCACTACTTTGTCCGAAAGTAGTCAAAAGTTAAGTATTTGGTCCCATATTCATAGCACGCAATGACCACATCAAGCTTGTGACTCTACAAATGTTGAATGCATTTGCTGTTTGTTTTGGTTGTGTTTCAGATTTTTTTGTGCCCAATAGAAATGAATGGTAAATAATGTATTTTGTCATTTTGCAGTCACTTTTATTGTAAATAAGAATAGAATATGTGACTAGTTTCAGGAAACTAGGCATATCTCGCGCGTCATTAATTCCCAGGAGCGCCATTTTTTATCAAAATGTGTCAACCTTCCCGCTAGCCATGATTGGCTGAGATAATGAGTGGGCTGGACATGCCGAGAGATGAGTTCGGATTGGTCTGCCATGTAGCACGCTTGTGTCTATAATATGAGCTGGTCAGTATGTGTAGGTAATCCTTTCTAATGCAGCTTTTTTGAAAGATATCATGTAGTAGAAGTGCATAAGTGTTGCTCTCCACTTTCTGGAGGACCGAGTTTTGAAATCAGTGGAATTAGAGTATGATAGCTAAGGAGATGGAGAAAATTCTGGCGTTTGATTGCAAATATGCTGACGGAGTCGAAAAGACAACACAGAAGGCTCCGGATTACATCTTCAAACTAAGGGCAACCATGGCATCCGTGACAGAGAGGGAGAAGCGTCCATCCATGTATACGGGTAAGAGAGTTTAGCTTGCTACATTTTCAGATATTACACGTTTCTAATTTTGTAGAAAGTTGTTTACATTTCAAGTTAAAGTGTACTGTTAGCTAGCTAGCTAAAGTTACGTTTATGATCTGTCTAGTAATATTATTCGTATCTCAGAGCCATTTGCATTGCTTGTTATAGCCTAATGTTAGCTAGCTAACATTGAACATGGTTGGTTAGCTACCTGCAGATTCATGCAGGGTAGTAACGTTATGAGTTGGGATTATGGTTAATTGTTTAGCTAGCTAGCTCCCCTATGCAAGTAACTATTTCAATAGAATGTTTATGATGTCACTGCGACAACTGTCGATAGACGTAGCTGGTAAATTCACTCTGGCTATCTACTCCGATTTCAGAGCACTCTCGTCTGAGTATGCCAGAGCGCAGAATAACTGACACATTTACGAACACTCAACACCCGTTGAATATGACCGGTGTCAGTAAACGTTGGCAAAAGAAGCGTAATTACATTGTTGCCAGCAGCACAGTTGCAGTCACCAACGCTCTGGATAACATAAAAACAGCCTAACCAGCTCTGCTAAGGCGAGTAAAATGGTCATAGTGAGTTGTTCTCTCATTTGTGTCTGGAAGTAGCTAGCAAGCTAGCCAATGTTACCCAGTTAGCTTGGGTGCTTGACTGCTGTTGTTAGGTCAGAATGCTCGTATCAACCCTACTTTTCTGCCAGAGTGTCCAGTGTGCGCTCCAAGAGCGAAACACTCTGAATTTACGAACGGCCAATCTGACAACGCTCTGAGTTTACGAATGCCCAGAGCACACTCTGGCACTCCAGATTAAATTTACGAACACACCCGTAGTATAAACTAGCCTTTAGTCTGAAATCTTTGGTTGTTTAGTACATAGCCTCACATGTGAATCCTTAAAGAGATGGGTGGGGCTAAAGCTTAAAAGGGTGTGAACGATGCTGAATGGGTGTAGACAAAGAAGAGCTCTCCAGTAGCTACCAAAACATTCAAGGGCCATTTTCTCAAAAGTGAGGTTACAAGTTGATCAACTTTCAAAGCAGAATTACTTTCCCATTGTTCCTCAACTGTAGTGTATGATATGCCATTTTCTAGCTCTGAGTCTCTACTTTTATCCAATGTAAAAAACACAATTTCAAATTTTGCTACATAAGACTGAATTGAGCCGGTCGGTGACATATGTTTCTAAACACTACTACATTAATGCGGATGCTACCATGATTATGGATCATCCTGAATGAATTGTGAAAAATTATGAATGAGAAAGTTAGACGCACAAATATCATACCACCCCCAAAATGCTAAGCTCTCCTGTTATTGTAATGGTGAGAGGTTAGCATGTCTTGGGGGTATGATATTTGTGTGTCTGTAACTTTTGACTACTTTAATACACATAAGTGAATTTGTCCCAATACTTTTGGTCCCCTAAAATGGGGGGTCTATGTACAAAAAGTGCTGTCATTTCTAAACGGTTCACCCGATATGGATGAAAATACCTTTTAAATTAAAGCTGACAGTCTGGACTTTAACCTCATAGTCATTGTATCATTTCAAATCCAAAGTGCTGGAGTACAGAGCCAAAACAACAACAAAAATGTCACTGTCCCAATACTTTTGGAGCTCACTATATGTTACTCTTACCCTTTTAGGTACAGTCAGGTCCATAAATATTATGAACATTGACCAAGTTATTATTATTTTAGTTGTCTACCACAGCATATTGGAGTTGAAATTAAGTAATGAATATGAGCTGAAAGTGCAGACTTTCAGTTTAAATTTGAGGGTATGTACATCCAAAGCGGGTGAACGGTGTAGGAATTACAGCACTTTTTATATGTGGTCCCCCCCTTTTTAAGGGACCAAAAGTAATTGGACAATTGGCTGCTCAGCTGTTCCATGGCCAGGTGTATGTTATTCCCACATTAGTTCATTTACAAGTAAGCAGGTAAAAGGCCTAGAGTTGATTTCAAGTGTGGCATTTGCATTTGGAATCTGTTGCTGTTAACCCTCAGTATGAAGTCCAAAGAGCTGTCGCTGCCAGTGAAGCAAGCCATCATTAGGTTGAACAATCAAAACAAACCCATCAGGGAGATAGTACAAACATTAGGTGTAGCCAAATAAACTATTTGGTACATTCTAAAAAAGAAATAACTGGTGAGCTCAGGAAAACCAAAAGGCCCGGAAGACCACGGAAAACAACTGTGGTGAATGACAGAATAATTATTTCCCTGGTGAAGAAAAATCCCTTCACAACAGTTGGCCAGATCAAGAACACCCTCCAGGAGGTAGGCGTATCTGTGTCAAAGTCAACAATCAAGAGAAGACTTCACCAGAGTAAATACAGAGGGTTTACCACAAGATGTAAACCATTGGTAAGCCTCAAAAACAGAAAGACCAGATTAGAGTTTGCCAAAAAAACATCTAAAAAAGCCTGTACAGGTCTGGAACAACATCCTATGGACAGATGAGACAAAGATCAAATTGTACCAGAATGATGGGAAGAGAAGAGTATGGAGAAGGGAAGGAACTGCTCATGATCCGAAGCATACCACCTCATCTGTGAAGCATGGTGGAGGTAGTGTTATGGCGTGGGCATGTATGGCTGCCAATGGAAAGGGTTCCCTTGTATTTATTGATGATGTGACTGCTAATAAAAGCAGCAGGATGAATTCTGAAGTTGTTATGGCTATATTATCTGCTCAGATTCAGCCAAATGCTTAAAAACTCATTGGATGGTGCTTCACAATGCAGATGGACAATGACGTATAAATGTATGATGTATAAAAAAAAATGTAATTCTTACACGGTTCATAAAATAATTTTGACAAAACCCTTAAATTAAAGGTGAAAGTCTACACTTAAAGCACATCTTGATTGTTTGCTTTCAAATCCATTGTGGTGGCCTACAGAGCCAAAATGATGCAAATTGTGTCACTGTCCAAATACTTATGGATCTGACCATCTCTTTTGCTATCTTTCAACTTTTTACTATTTATCTACCAATGACTTCTTACTTCGAAAGCCCTGCCCACTTCACTTCACTCCTCCCCCTATGCAGCGGTGGCCATTCAAATCAAATTTTAATTTGCGCCGAATACAACAGGTGTAGACCTTACAGTGAAATGCTTACTTACAAGCCCTTAACCAACAATGCAGTTCTTAAGAAAAGGGTGTGTAATAGAAAAAAAAAAGAAAATAGCAAATAATTAAAGAGCAGCAGTAAAATAAAATAACAGTAGGGAGGTTATATACAGGGGGTACCGGTACAGAGTCAATGTGCAGGGGCACCGGTTAGTGACTATGAAAAAATAATAAACAGAGTAGCAGCAGCATAAAAGAGGGGGTTGGTGTGGGGTGGGGGGGCAATGCAAATAGTCCGGGTAGCCATGATTAGCTGTTCAGGAGTCTTATGGCTTGGGGGTAGAAGCTGTTAAGAAGCCTTTTGGACCTAGACTTGGAACTCCGGTACCGCTTGCCGAGCGGTAGCAGAGAGAACAGTCTATGACTAGGGTGGCTGGAGTCTTCGACCATTTTTTGGGCCTTCCTCTGACCCCGCCTGGTATAGAGGTCCTGGATGGCAGGAAGCTTGGCCCCAGTGATGTACTGGGCCATACGCACTACCCTCTGTAGTGCCTTGCGGTCGGAGGCTGAGCAGTTGCCATACCAGGCGGTGATGCAACCAGTCAGGATGCTCTCGATGGTGCAGCTGTAGAACTTTTTGAGGATCTGAGGACCCATGCCAAATCTTTTCAGTCTCCTGAAGGGGAATAGGCTTTGTCGTGCCCTCTTCACGACTGTCTTGGTGTGTTTGGACCATGATAGTTTGTTGGTGATGTGGACACCAAGGAACTTGAAGCTCTCAACCTGTTCCACTACAGCCCCGTCGATGAGAATGGGGGAGTGCTCAGTCCTCTTTTTTCTTTCCTGTAGTCCACAATCATCTCATTTGTCTTGATCACGCTGAGGGAGAGGTTGTTATCCTGGCACCACACGGCCAGGTCTCTGACCTCCTCCCTATAGGCTGTCTCATCATGTCGGTGATCAGGCCTACCACTGTTTTGTCGTCGGCAAACTTAATGATAGTGTTGGAGTTGTGCCTGGCCATGCAGTCATGGGTGAACAGGGAGTACAGGAGGGGACTGAGCACGCACCCCTGAGGGGCCCCCGTGTTGAGGATCAGCGTGGCAGATGTGTTGTTACCTACCTTTACCACCTGGGGGCGGCCCGTCAGGAAGTCCAGGATCCAGTTGCAGAGGGAGGTGTTTAGTCCAAGGGTCCAATCCAAGCCAGAAGCAATGTATAGAAAACAGCAGACGCTCTGAGATGCCCCCCAACAAGACCAAGCTACTACTACTACTACTTTCTTCATGATAGCTGTCAGTTCTGAAGCTACTAAAAAGGCTCACAGAAGTGCAAGAGACAGATGTTCCCTACTGAAATCTCTGTTATGCCATTGTTAATTGGAAATAAAACGTTTGAAGGTGATGTAGTGCATTTTTCATAAAGTTGGACGAATTATGTCAAATAGCTAGCACTGACATAAGAGAGGTATTTGTTCCAGTTGTGTTGAAACATGATTACATTAATATATTTTGTAAATCTGACAATCATTTCTAATGATTATTTCTCAAGTCAATAGTGTTTGAATAACACAAATAAATTAAGTACATCTGTAATATAATAATAATAATAATTTAATGTAAAAATGTCTCAATTTGGTGTTACCACTGTCCAAAAGTAGATCCAAATACTTTTTTTGAGTTAGTCTGAAACCCAGACATAATACAGATTTCACTATTCAGAGCAAAATCCCAGTTGGCAGATACACTATTGTAGTATCTTGACAAGGAATGCCCACACGCATTTCAATATTACTTTCCTTTACTTTCAACCCAATAAATAAAAGGTGTACAGCCATGTACAAACAGTACAAAAACAGCAGAACGATACAGCCCACTCAACCTGTGGTAGAATCACATTGTACAGATCTGACTCTTGGTGATGACATCATCAAAGGGGAAAGGTCATGGTCAATGCCAATAATAACCATGCACACATGAATAGCAATCATACTATACTGCAGGTAAGTACAGCACATATTCAATGTAATTATTTATATAGTGTCCACACTGTAACAACTATATATACAAAAGTATGTGGACACCCCTTCAAATAAGTGGATTCGGCTATTTCAGCCACACCCGTTGCTGACGTGTATAAAATCGAGTACACAGCCATACAATGTCCATAGACAAACATTGGCAGTAGATTGGCCTTACTGAAGAGTTCAGTGACTTTCAATGTGGCACTGTCATAGGATGCCACCTTTCCAACAAGTCAGTTCGTCAAATTTCTGCCCTGCTAGAGCTGCCCCGGTCAACTGTAAGTGCTGTTATTGTGAAGTGGAAACGTCTAGGAGCAACAACGGCTCAGCCGTAAAGTGGTAGGCCACACAAGCTAACAGAACAGGACCGCCAAGTGCTGAAGTGCGTAGAGCGTAAAAATCGTGTGTCCTCGGTTGCAAAACTCACTACCGACTTCCAAACTGGCTCTGGAAGCAACATCAGCACAATAACTGTTCGTCGGGAGCTTCATTAAATGGGTTTCCATGGCCGAGCAGCCGCACACAATCCTAAGATCACCATGCGCAATGCCAAATGTAGACTGGAGTGGTGTAAAGCTCGCCGCCATTGGACTCTGGAGCAGTGGAAATGGAGTGATGAATCACGCTTCACCATCTGGCAGTCCGACTGACGAATCTGGGTTTGGCGGATGCCAGAAGAACGCTACCTGCCCCAATGCATAGTGCCAACTGTAAAGTTTGGTGGAGGAGGAATATTGGTCTGGGGCTGTTTTTCATGGTTTGGGCTAGGCCCCTTAGTTCCAGTAAAGGGAAATCTTAACGCTACAGCATACAATGACATTCTAGACCAGGGTTGCCCAACCCTGTTCCTGGAGAGCTAGATTAGGGTTGGAGCAAAAACCTACAGGATGGTAGCTCTCCAGGAACAGGGTTGGGCAGTCCTGTTCTAGACGATTCTGTGCTTCCAACTTTGTGGCAACAGTTTGGGGATGGCCCTTTACTGTTTCGCATGACAATGCCCCCGTGCGCAAAGCAAGGTCCATACAGAAATGGTTTGTCAAGATCGATCTGGAAGAACTTTACTGGCTTGCATAGAACCCTTACCTCAACCCCATCGAACACCTTAGGGATGAATTGGAACGCCGACTGCGAGCCAGGCCTAATCACCCAACAACAGTGCCCAACCTCACTAATGCTCTTGTGGCTGAATGGAAGCAAGTCCCCGCAGCAATGTTCCAACATCTAGTGGAAAGCCTTCTCAGAAGAGTGGAGGCTGTTATAGCAGCAAAGGGGGGGACCAACTGAGATGTTCGACGAGCAGGTGTCCACATACTTTTGGTCATGTTGTGTATGTCACTGCCTCACAGGTTAATTTGAGCTTAACAGGAGAAATCTCTCCCTCTGTGCGATCTCGTAAACATTATTGGACCATTAATGGATTGCTATACCCTACAGGTGGAAGACCTTTAATTATTGGATAACGAGCTGATTCCTGTTAATTAAAAGACAGGATTAGCCAGTGTGTGGGAGGGATGAAGGAAGGGAGGGAGGAGCCACAGGCAGACACGCTCAAGGTGCAAACTGCAAACTCCGCGGCCACACAGACGGATGAAAACAGATAAAAACGGACATGTATTTGTCACTGTCCATTTCAAAATGGCCCAACAAGACACATACAGTATATTACATTACATTTTTTTTTTACATTTACATTTAAGTCATTTAGCAGACGCTCTTATCCAGAGCGACTTACAGGAGCAATTAGGGTTAAGTGCCTTGCTCAAGGGCACATTTACGTCATTTAGCAGACGCTCTAGTCCAGAGCGACTCACAAATTGATGCATTCACCCTATAGCCAGTGGGATAACCACTTTACAATTTTTGGGGGGGGGGGGGGGTAGAAGGATTACTTTATCCTATCCCAGGTATTCCTTAAAGAGGTGGGGTTTCAAATGTCTCCGGAAGGTGGTGAGCGACTCCGCTGTGTGTGTGGGGGGGGGGTAGAAGGATTGCTTTATCTTATCCCAGGTATTCCTTAAAGAGGTGGGGTTTCAAATGTCTCCGGAAGGTGGTGAGTGACTCCGCTGTCCTGGCGTCGTGAGGGAGCTTGTTCCACCATAGGGGTGCCAGAGCAGCGAACAGTTTTGACTGGGCTGAGCGGGAACTATGCTTCCGCAGAGGAAGGGGAGCCAGCAGGCCAGAGGTGGATGAACGCAATGCCCTCGTTTGGGTGTAGGGACTGATCAGAGCCCGAAGGTACAGAGGTGCCGTTCCCCTCGCTGCTCCAAAGGCAAGCACCATGGTCTTGTAACGGATGCGAGCTTCAACTGGAAGCCAGTGGAGTGTGCGGAGGAGGGGGTTGACGTGAGAGAACTTGGGAAGGTTGAACACCAGACGGGCTGCGGCATTCTGGATGAGTTGTAGGGGTTTAATGGCACATGCAGGGAGGCCAGCCAACAGCGAGTTGCAGTAATCCAGACGGGAGATGACAAGTGCCTGGATTAGGACCTGTGCCGCTTCCTGTGTGAGGCAGGGTCGTACTCTCCGAATGTTGTAGAGCATGAACCTGCAGGAGCGGGTCACCGCCTTGATGTTAGCGGAGAACGACAGGGTGTTGTCCAGGGTCACGCCAAGGCTCTTCGCACTCTGGGAGGAGGACACAACGGAGTTGTCAACCGTGATGGCGAGATCATGGAACGGGCAGTCCTTCCCCGGGAGGAAGAGCAGCTCCGTCTTGCCAGGGTTCAGCTTGAGGTGGTGATCCGTCATCCATACTGATATGTCTGCCAGACATGCAGAGATGCGATTCGCCACCTGGTTATCAGAAGGGGGAAAGGAGAAGATTAGTTGTGTATCGTCAGCGTAGCAATGATAGGAGAGGCCGTGTGAGGATATGACAGAGCCAAGTGACTTGGTGTATAGGGAGAAAAGGAGAGGGCCTAGAACTGAGCCCTGGGGGACACCAGTGGTGAGAGCACGTGGTGCGGAGACAGCTTCTCGCCACGCCACTTGGTAGGAGCGACAGGTAGAAACCTTTTCACTCTAGCTCCCAATTTGCTTGCCAGATATGATGCATTACTAGAGGTGCTCGTCCCGTGTCTTATTTTAGTGCATACAGATCTTCTCCTTGCAGTTGTTACAGATTTAAAAGGAACTTTATTCCTAATCTACCCGGTGACCGAAAATGGTTAGCTTGGAACTCTCGCTATAGTATCTCCCTGATTCTAGAGCTTGAACACCATTAAGTACATTGGCTCTCAGAACATGAGCTTTGTGCAGTAAGCTTCCTCGGCTGCTCTCAGATATCTGGCTGTAGAGCCATGACGTTTAGCCAAGGATTCCACTCCAGTCCCTGCACCTTTACCCATTCCTCCATTATCCTATACCACGATGTTGCTCTCTCTCTCTCATTCACTCACTCACTCACTCACTCACTCACTCACTCACTCACTCACTCACTCACTCACTCACTCACTCACTCACTCACTCACTCACTCACTCACTCACTCACTCACTCACTCACTCACTCACTCACTCACTCACACACACACACGCAAAGAGTTGACCCACCACCCCCACACACACACACGCATATCCTCTCCTCATCCCCTGTTTGTCCTCTCTCACCCTCTCTTTTTCTCTCTTTTTCCATCTCTCTCTTTTCACAGTGGGGTAAATCACATTAAGCTCTAATAGGCAGCTTAGATGAGCATCCAAAGCACCACGGGCCATTACCTACTCCATTTTAAGAAGATCTATTCAGTAATAACCGCTGGTTACTGGAAATTAAGGCACCTGCCTTCTGGCCACGGTCTGTAATGTCCGCAGAGATTTGGAGATGATCAAGTCCTACCGACGCAGCTTTACTGAGGAAGCAGGAGTGGTGAAGAGGAGGAGAGGAAAGAGGGAGAGAATGTGTGTGAGAGTGTGCAAGGGAGAAAGGAGATAGAAAGAGAGAAAGAGGGTCAGACAAAGAATGCACACACACACACACACAAATGAAACTGCCATGGTAAAATATATGTATTCAATACATGGTGGTCAGATAAGAATTTATACATTGTATTCCCTCCTAGACAGGTGGGTCAAACCAAATAAACTACAAGCCCAAAACAAACTTTATAACAGCTATAACCTCCCACTGGGCACAGATGTCAGTTCAACGTCTAGTTTTAATTTATATTTGGTTGAGTTGTCAACTAACGTGAATTCAATTTGAAATCAACAAAAAATGTCACCATGTCATTGGATTTAGGTTAAAAAAAAACATATGTTGATGACTTTTTACAAATCCAATCAGTTTTCCACATTGACTCAACGTCATCACATTGAATATTTGTTTAGAAATTATGTGGAAACAACGTTGATTCAACCCATTTTTGCCCAGTGGGCTACATACCTAGGCTAGGTTGCTGTAGATTTCCTTGAGCAATCATAAAACAATGAGACCAGCTAAAGCCCTGGGAATCATCCCTCTAGAAGTAGTGAGAAATTGTGTTGATTACAGAAACATCTGTACCTATCTCCACCTACATGTCTCAGCCCAGGGCCTCTATCAGTTCATTCTCACACTCATCAGTTCCTGCCTGACCTTTGTTTGCCCTGAGGACTTCATCCCTTCATCTCTGTAAACCTTTTCATTGTCTTCTTCTTTGTTGATTCTCTCCATCTCCTCCCCGTAACCTGGCAAACGAGAGGTGTCCCAGACAAAAGGAAAGAGAGAGAGGGCGAGCCTTTCTGCTGTCACAATGGCTGTTGTTAATGCCAGGGATTTGTGTGGATCCTAATCGAGAAAGGTTTTACACAGTCAATATGGAGATGCAGTGAAAAAGGTTATTCGAGAGAATAGCGGATGTAGCCTGCTATAGAAAACAGCAACGACCCAAACAGACAGATGAAACCCAGTCAATCTTCCAAAGGCTCCCTGTGGGAGAATTTCAGGTAAATCACATTCAACACATGAAAAACTCTCTCCCATTCGATTTCTCATTCTCTCTCTCTCTCTCTCTCGCTCTCTCGCTCTCTCTCTCTCGCTCTCTCTCTCTCTCGCTCTCTCCACACCCACACACACTGCTTCTGACTGCTCTAACCACACTGTGAGCATCTAAAGGTGATGCCCTCTTCTCCTACCCATGTGTGTTGGGTATAATGTGAAGGCTATGGACCTGAGAGCATTGCCCTATTGCATTATACAACAGCGAAAGTGGTTCCTCCACTCCCCACTGTGGTCTTATTTTTTCTCCTCTCTCTCTCCTCTCAGTGCATCTCAGACTGTGCAGACTTTGTGATCCAGTATGTGCTGATTATGCCAACTGCCCACTAGACTTCTGCTTCCCAGCAGCAGCCCCGCTGTCTCACTTTGCCATAGAGGTGGAGGGGAAGGGAAGCAGACACGTTGTCAAGGCCCAACATACAGTAAAACTGGGACTGAGGCTGAGCTCTGGTCAAAAGTAGTGCATTAATCAGGCATAGGATAGAAAAGGACTGATTACTCGTGCCTGATAAAGCTGTGCAATTACAACCAGCTAGCCTATGCCTAATCAAGTGTTCAATGAGGATTGATTTAGAGTGTCTGAGCCAGTCTCCATCACAGGTTTACTGAGTGAAGCTGATCATTAGGGATTGATTGAGTATGGCTTGTCTTTAGAAAATCGGAGGTTGGTCTAAGGTTAGGACTATACCACAGGAGGCTGCTGAGGGGAGGATGGCTCATAATAATGGCTGGAACGGAGCGAATGAATGGCATCAAACACATGGAAACCCTGTGTTTGATGTAGTTGATACCATTCTACTTATTCCGCTCCAGCCATTACCACGAGCCCGTCCTCCCAATTAAGGTACCACCAACCTCCTGTGGCCTATACTAACACACAGACAAGCTAAAACTTCAGATGAAAACCCTTCTATAAGGTTCCTGTTGAAACAAAGCCACTTTGTCACGTCCAATCACGCTCCCCCATGCCGGCGCACGACGTCACCGGTCTACTAACCACCCGCCTGGCAACCCATCTTTACGCACACCTGGCAACCATCATTATGCACACCTGCATCTCATCAGTCACACCTGGACTTCATTACTCCCTTGATTACTTACCCTCTATATAGCACTCTTTTGTTATTAGTCATCAGACGGTTCTCTTCATTATTATTAAACTCACTAACTGCACCTGCGTCTTAGTCACACACTTGAATAAATGATTTGACACGGAAGAGACATATCACATTAATCCAATTTGAGTTGTTCAAATTGTGGAGAAGATTCAATAGCCTATAATTCTGAGAATGCCTACAGGGCTCCAGAGCTACGTGTAATGTGAAATATTCAGGATGTTTTGCCAAGAGTGTGCAAAGCTGTCATCAAGGCAAAGGGTGGCTATTTGAAGAATCTCAAATATAAAATGTATTTAGATTTGTTTAACACTTTTTTGGTTACTACATGATTCCATGTGTGTTATTTCATAGTTTATGTCTTCACCATTATTTTACAATGTGGAAAATAGTAAAAATAAAGAAAAACCATTGAATGAGTAGGTGTGTCCAAACTTTTGACTGCTAGTGTATCTTAGTGCAAACATTGAGTTTTATCCTTGTGTCCCTGCTATGATCTCTGACCCTCCAGTCTCTGTCACAGCTCCAGTGGAGAGGGACAGGACAGAGGGACAGGGTCAGTGGACATTGTCCTCTACCCAACCAGCCCATCTGGACAGGTTGCTCCACCAGGACATTCCACCAGATAGGGGGACATGGTACACCTGCAGGGGGTGGAGGAGGAAGCTAGGGGAGTGATTCAGCACTTTAGCAGTGAACTGAACACACATGTACTATACATTACACACAACCTAAAATATACACACACACACACACCTCCAGACGGTGTCCTCACAATACAGTGCTTAGCTCCATTGTGATGTTGGCTTTGGATGCCGTCAGAGAATATCACGCTCAGGCAAGCAGATAAAAGGCCTGCTTCTGTGGAGTGGGCAGCAGGATAACTCTGATCGCTCCCGGCTCCTAGTTACCAGAAAGAGAAACACCTACAGCTGCTCCCTTCACAATCCCACTACGTCAGATTGGCTCACTCTCACAGCACTGAGTAAAGACAGTGAAACGAGTGCAGTTCAGTGAAGCTAGACTGTAACCGTTGGCATTATGGCATGCTTAGAGACATTTTTGGTTTTCATACAGCTTCCTTATGGAAGTAAATCTTGATTAGTTCACTGAAAACGAAGGATGGTAAGGGAACGAAAGAGCGTGAAGGGACACAACTGTTGACCGTTTCTAGACAAGCTGGCTGTTTTTCTCACAAACAGTTTTTAGATAATAATATAACTTGATCAATTAACTAAAAATGGAAGATTGTTTGACACAAAAGAGAGTTAAGGTGCACTGTAATTGCTGATATTGTCCAGACATGCTGTTGTTCTCATATGAATATCAGCTTTATAGTTCATTAAAGACAGAAGATGGAACTAACAAGAGTGAATGTACACAATAACAGTTGCTAAATTAAAAGAACATGTAATTAAGTCATCAGGGTTGGGGAGTAACGGATTACATGTACTCAGTTACATGTAACTGATTACCAAAAAAGTGTACCTGTAATCCATTACGTTCCTAGCAAAAATATTATCAGATTAGATACTTTTATAAAACTAGATGATTACTTTTAGGATTACTTTTAAATTTATAACGGATGTTTGCGGAAAAAATACACCTTTGTTTTCTCAATGACATTTATATCAGCATTGAAAAAGTTAAAGTTTGTTCCGCCTGAGTGAGTCTGACCACAAGTCGGAGACCACTATGATGACACATCAAATGCCTTTGATTCCATGAGAGCAGCATTTATTTTCAACCATGTTTTGAAGCAATTGGCCCAATCAGTCTTGTATTTAAGGGATAGTTCACCCAGATAACACAATTACACATTGGTTTCCTTACCTGTAAGCTGTCTGTGGACACGGTATGACAGCAATCCATGCTTTGGTTTAGTTTCCCTGGCACAAACAAACACATTCATCAGTAATAAGGTCCTCAATTAGCCTTCTGAATTGCCCTAGAGGCACCAAAACATCAAATATAAGAACATTTTGAAGATTGTTCTACAAATAAGGTGCAAGAAAACTAAAAGCTGATATACCTAACTCAGTAGAGACCAAAGGAATTTCCAGAGTTAACCATCCCTGAGATCGGGTGTGGTAACTGGTACAATGCCTTGCAAAAGTATTCATCCCTCTTGGCGTTTTTCCTATTTTGTTGCATTACAACCTGTAATTTAAATGGATTTTTATTTGGAGTTCATGTAATGGACATACACAAAATAGTCCAAATTGGTGAAGTAAATGAAAAAATAACTTGTTTCAGAAAATTCTAAACAATAAATAATGGAAAAGTGGTGAGTGCATATGTATTCACCCCCTTTGCTATGAAGCCCATAAATAAGATCTGGTGCAACCAATTACCTTCAGAAGTCACATAATTAGTTAAATAAAGTCCACCTGTGTGCAATCTAAGTGTCGCATGATCTCAGTATATATACACCTGTTCTGAAAGGCCCCAGAGTCTGCAACACCACTAAGCAAGGGGCACCACCAAGCAAGCGGCACCATGAAGACCAAGGAGCTCTCCAAACAGGTCAGGGACAAAGTTGTGGAGAAGTACAGATCAGGGTTGCGTTATAAAAAAATATCAGAAACTTTGAACATCCCACGGAGCACCATTAAATCCATTATTAAAAAATTGAAAGAATATGGCACCACAACAAACCTGCCAAAAGAAGGCCGCCCACCAAAACTCACGGACCAGGCAAGGAGGGCATTATAGTGAATAGTTATGCACGCTCAAGATTTCAGTTTTTTTGTCTTATTTCACTGGCTAATCCTGTCTTTGCATCTTCAAAGTGTAGGCATGTTGTATAAATCAAATGATACAAACCCCCCCAAAAATCTATTTTAATTCCAGGTTGTAAGTTGTAAATAGGAAAAATGCCAAGGGGGGTGAATACTTTCGCAAGCCACTCTATGTCTAAAGTTTAGTAAAGATGTTAGGTACAGTGGGACTTTTTGTAAAAGGGCTTTATAAATTAAAATATAGCAATGTTAATTTATTACAGAGTACATTATCAAACAGTGCTGCTGCCTACACAGCACAGGCAGTCTGGGTAACGTAGGCGTTTTGCCCCCCTCTGCTCCTGAGCGGAGCAGTAGTACAGTATACTGCAGCCCACCACTGTGTCCCTGTATGACATGGGGCTCGGTTTTACTCATCCAAAAGAACACACACACACACATTGAGCAAAATACATTTTAGATGGATGGGCCATCACATTATCCAAAACAACAGAATGTCCAATACAAAATAATGCAACTAGATATTGTATCAGGTGGAATGAAATTTTTCACAGCAATACACAGTGGAGTTGTGGGCTGTTACGATATGAAAGAGGAGAGACAGATGAGAGGGAGGAGGAGGAGGAGGAAGAGAGAGAGAGAGAGAGACTATTGGAGTGAAACAGATGGTAATTTATCTCTGCTTACAGAATGGAATCCCATTACCGCCAAATTTAATTTCATCTCAGCAAAACTGCAACAGATGCATTTGGGTGTTGCCACATAGAGGAGTTAAGAGTCGGGACAGGATATTGATGGCAAGGACAACATTATATTAATCTCTTTCGCTTTGCCACTTCTCTGTATTAGATAGGAGAATGTGATGAGACACAGAGATAGGTGTTGGAAACGACACACATCAACTCAGCGCAATGAGGAGAGGGAGTTTGGAGGGTTCAGGATGTTAGTGTAAGTGACTTCTCTCTGTTGTGAACAGTGTTCTTGGACAGCACACAACACACACACATCTACACACACATCCATCCTCAGTATCCCTCCCCTCTCTCTCTATATAAATATATATATTTTTTTTTTCCCTCTCTCGCACACATTCCTCTTTCTATCCCTCTGTCTCTCACCTCCTCCTTTCCCCTATTTTTCATCGGTCTACGCTCACACCACATAACACACACCCATAGACAAACACAAAACCATCAACTATTACAGCAATTTAGTGTCACTTTTTGCCAAAGCTTCCAAAAGTATCTGACACACTCAGCAGTGTTGCCTGATGGCACCTCTCAACAGGTCTCATTTACACATACTGTAAACCGTAAGAAAAAACACACAGAATGCAAAAGCTGCAAGTCATCTTGCCAAGCAGATTAACCAATTTCAACCGTAACCAGTATGAATTACTTTGCCAGGATGAATCACTGAAACTGCTGAAAGGTGTGTGTAAGAGGCAGAGTGTATATCCAGTGGCAGATGTTAGCAGGTGTCCATGTTAGATTGTTAGATAAAAGTAATCACCTTTCCTGGACGACCCAATAGTTTTCCTCTCTTCCTACATTTGTTTCCTTGTAATAACTGATGACTGAGTATTTACTCTTCCTGGGGTCCAAATAGGAATAAAACAATTACAACACAACAAAACAACAGCCTACATCATATATAAAACAATACATCATACAAGACATTATTACATTATTATACAATGGGTGGGTCTAAACCTGGACGCTGATTGGTTAAAACACTGTGTCTATTCCACAAGGTACCACCGGCTAAAGCGATGAAGTTGAAATGCCTATTTACTCTGTTCCATCTCACTGCGCAATCCACTGTCTCATCAGCCCAGCCAGACAATGTATAAACTTGATCTCCACTGTAAAAAGCATCTAGACATTATCTCTTATTTCTTTTAGACTAGCAATTGGTTTTCAATAGTGGAGATTTGTATAAAACTTGCGGTCTGTGTCTCTGACATTTGCAACATTATTAGCTAGCAAGCATGGGATAAGAATGTTGCCAGCCTGTATAGCAATAGCACATTTAGAACGAATGACTGGGTTGTGTCCATAGATACAGAACAAAATTACGTAACGACTGGGTCGTGTCTCTGGCAACCGAACCGATAGAACGAACGACCAGCCAGCTTGGGTAACGACCCTAGATTTGTGTCAGGATTATATCTCGTGGAAGGATGAAATAGTATGAATAAATGATTCAAAATAAAGTTCATGAAAAAATGTCAATAATGATTTGAATATGTTGGTAACCCGCTGTATAAAAGTGATAATGCCCTCGAAGCCAGCGTTTGGAGGATATATTGGCACGGTTTTCCGTCCCTCGACTTCATCTCGGGCCTAACAACACCCGTGCTAATATATCTTCCAAACACCGGCTTCTCGGGCATTGTCACTTAAATACTCTATTATTACAAATTACAATATTAAATGTACAATACTGCAATAATACAATATTACACTATTAAAATGTGTGTGTAGAGTGTGTGTGTTAGAGTGTGTGTGCGTATGCATGTGTGTGTGTCTCTCTTCACAGCCCATGTTGTGCCGTGAGGTGTTGTTTTATCTGTTTTTTAAATCAGATTTTACTACTCATTTGAGTTACTTGATGTGGGTCATGGCTCTATGCAGTACCGTGTGTTTCCCAGAGTCTATTCTGGACATGGGGACTGTGAAGAGACCCCTGGTGGCATTTCTTGTGGGGTATGTATGGGTGTCTGAGCTGTGTGTTATCTGCCTGAACAGACAGTTCGGGGCTTTCAACACGTCAATACCTCTCACAAAGACAAGTAGTTATAAAGGGACAGAGAGTGGTGGAGGAGAGACATGGGGGCAGTGAAACTAGGGAAGATTGGAAGAGAGGAATGAGGCATGGGGAGGGGAGGAAGGGGAGACTGGGGAAGATGGGGGTGAGACAGGGGAGCCTGTGGAAATCAAATCAAATTGTATTTGTCACATGCTTCGTAAACAACAGGTGTAGACTAACAGTGAAATGCTTACTTACGGGTCCTTTTCCAACAATGCAGCGTTAAGATAAAAAATAAAATAAAAAATATAAGTAGTGACACGAAGCATAAATACACAGTGAATAACAAATAACAACAATGACTAAAAGTAGTATGGCTATATACAGGGTGAACCAGTACCGAGTCGATGTGTAGGGGTATGAGGTAATTAAGGTAGCTCCGTACAGTTGTGGTCAAATGTTTTGAGAATAACACAAGTATTGGTCTTCACAAAGTTCGCTACTTCGGTGTTATGAGATATTTTAGTCAGATGTTACTATGTTATACTGAAGTATAATTACAAGCATTCCATAAGAGTCAAAGGCTTTTATTGAAAATTACATTAAGTTTATGCAGAGTCAATATTTGCAGTGTTGACCCTTCTTTTTTAAGACCTCTGCAATCCGCCCTGGCATGCTGTGAATTAACTTCTGGGACACATCCTGAATGATGGCAGCCCATTCTTGCATAATCAATGCTTGGAGTTTATCAGAATATGTGGGGTTTTGTTTGTCCATCCGTCTCTTGAGGATTGACCACAATTTCTCAATGGGATTAAGGTCTGGGGAGTTTCCTGGCCATGTACCCACAATTTCGATGTTTTGTTCCCTGAGACACTTAGTTATCACTTTTGCCTTATGGCAAGGTGCTCCATCATGCTGAAAAAGGCATTGGTCGTCACCAAACTGTTCTTGGATGGTTGGGAGAAGTTGCTCTCGGAGGATGTGTTGGTACCATTCTTTATTCATGGCTGTGTTCTTAGGCAAAATTGTGAATGAGCCCACACATGAATGGTCTCAGGATGCTTTACTGTTGGCATGACACAGGACTGATGGTAGCACTCACCTTGTCTTCTCCGGACAAGGTGTTTTCCGGATGCCCCAAACAATCGGAAAGGGGATTCATCAGAGAAAATGACATTACCCCAGTCCTCAGCAGTCCAATCGCTGTACCTTTTGCAGAATATCAGTCTGTACCTGATGTTTTCCCTTCTTGACACCAGGCCATCCTCCAAAAGTCTTCGCCTCACTGTGCGTGCAGATGCACTCACACCTGCCTGCTGCCATTCCTGAGCAAGATTTGCACTGGTGGTGCCCCGATCCCGCAGCTGAATCAACTTTAGGAGACGTTCCTGGCGCTTGCTGGACTTTCTTGGGCACCCTGACGCCTTCTTCACAACAATTTAACCTCTCTCCTTGAAGTTCTTGATGATCCGATAAATGGTTGATCTAGGTGCAATCTTACTAGCAGCAATATCCTTGCCTGTGAAGCCCTTTTTGTGCAAAGCAATGATGACGGCACGTGTTTCCTTGCAGGTAACCATGGTTAACAGAGGAAGAACAATGATTTCAAGCACCACCCTCCTTTTAAAGCTTCCAGTCTGTTATTCTAACTCAATCAGCATGACAGAGTGATCACCAGCCTTGTCCTCGTCAACACTCTCACCTGTGTTAACGAGAGAATCACTGACATGATGGCAGCTGGTCCATTTGTGGCAGGGCTGAAATGCAGTGGAAATGTTTTTTGGGGATTAAGTTCATTTTCATGGCAAAGAGGGACTTTGCAATTAATTGCAATTCATCTGATCACTCTTCATGACATTCTGGAGTATATGCAAATTGCCATCATCAAAACTGAGGCAGCAGACTTTGTGAAAATTAGTATTTGTGTCATTCTCAAAACTTTTGACCACGACTGTACATACTGTATTGCTTAGGTAGGGGTGACTAGGCAACAGGATAGATAGTAGACAGTAGCAGCAGCATATGTGGTGAATGTGTGTGTGTGTGAGTGCGTGCGTTTCTGTGTGTGTGTGTGTGTGTGTGTGTGTGTGTGTGTGTGTGTGTGTGTGTGTGTGTGTGTGTGTGTGTGTGTGTGGATGGGTGTGTGTGTGTGGCGTCAGTGCGCCTGCTATGTATGTGTGGGTGTATATAGTGTGTGTGTGTGTGTGTGTGTGTGTGTGTGTTTGTTTGGATGTCAGTGTCAGTATGTGTGAGTGTGTGGGTAGAGTCCAGTGTGTGTGCATAGAGTCAGTGCAAGAGAGTTAGTGCAAAAAAGGGTCAATGCAGGTAGTCCATGTAGCCATTTGATTTAGGTATTTAGCATTCTTGTTTAGCAATCTTATGGCTTGGGGGTAGAAGCTGTTTAGGGTCCTGTTGGTTCCAAACTGTGCACTGGTATGGGGCAGCAGAGAAAACAATCTATGGCTTGGGTGTCTGGAGTCTTTGACCATTTTTGGGGCTTTCTTCTGACACCGCCTGGTGTAGAGGTCCTGGATAGCAGGGGGCTCGGCCCCAGTGATGTACTGGGCCGTACTCACCACCCTCTGTAGCACCTTGCCTTGCAGCTGCTGTACCAAGCGGTGATAAAGCCACTCAAGATGCTCTCAATGGGGCAGCTGTGGAACTTTTTGAGGATCTCAGGGCCCATGCCAAATCTTTTTAGCCTCCTGAGGGGGAAGAAGAGCTAACGTGCCCTCTTCACACTGTGTGGGTGTGTGTTGATTCCTTAGTGATGTGGACACCAAGGAACTTGAAGCTCTCGACCCCCTCCACTAAAGCCCCATCGATGTGGATGGGGGCGTGATCGTCCCACAGTTTCCTGTAGTCCACAATCAGCTCCTTTGTCTTGCTGACGTTGAGGGAGAGGTTGTTGTCCTGGCACCACACTAACAGGTCTCTGACCTTCTCCCTATTGGCTTCCTCATCGTCATCGGTGACCACCGTGTCGTCAGCAAACTTGATGGTGTTGGAGTCGTGCGCGGCCATGCAGTTGTGGGTGAACCAGGAAGGGACTAAGCATACACACTCACCTGTGGATCTGTTGGGGTGGTATGCGAATTGGAGTGGGTCCAGGGTGACTGGGATGATGGTGTTGATTTGAGCCATGACCAGCCTTTCAAATAATTTAATGGCTATAGATGTGAGTGCTACAGGGCGATACTCATTTGGGCAGGTTACCTTGGTGTTCTTGGGCACGGGGACTATGGGGATCTGTTTGAAACAAGTTGGTATTACAAATGGGGTCAGAGATAGGTAGAAAATGTCAGTGAAGACACTTGCCAGCTGGTCAGCACATGCTCTGAGTATGTGTCCTGGTATTCCGTCTGGCCCTGCAGCCTTGTGAATGTTAACCTGTTTAAAGGTCTTACTCACATCGGCTACGGAGAGCGAGATCACACAGTCGCCTGGATCTGCTGTTGCATGGTTCAGTGTTGCTTGCCTCGAAACGAGCATAGAAGACATTTAGCTCATCTGGTAGACTCGCGTAGCTGGGCAGCTCGAGGCTGGGTTTCACTTTGTAATCCATGATAGTTTTCCAAGGCAGCAGCTACTCTTCCTGGGATGCAGCAAAATTAAGGCAGTTATACAATTTAAAAACGTTAAATTCTGTGTACATCCAAGGGCCAGCCGTGCTGCCCTGTTCTGAGTCCCTCTGCAACAAAACTAGGGCCTGTGGACCTGCCTTGTTGATAGTGATATTTTTGTCTTTGTTTACGAATAGGCCCAGGCAAAATTGCATATGAATGGACCCAGGCTTATTTGGATTTCCAACTAAAATCTAAATATTGATTCTCCCTGAAAAGGCCTATCTGAGATGATAAAAAGGAGAAGCATGATTGGATAGATTGTTATCTCTGCCAGGTAATTTCCTGTCCAAAGTCACCAGTGTGAATTTTCTCAAACAACCTCCTTTTTTTCAGCAGTGCTGGGTTTTTACCAGTTGGGCTAGTTACAGGCGAGCTGGGGATATGTTTGTATAAAATCGTCTGATCGTGTCGCCTTAGACAGAATCCTATAAAACCACCAAACACAGATGGCTTGTGAACACACATCTAACATGCAGGGTTTTACACGCTTCACACGTGTGCCCCTGTAAGGTCTATCCGATTTCAATCAGGAGTGTGCGTGTGTGCGCGTGTGTGTGGTTGTGTGTGTGTGTGTTAGTATGCATGTATGTTTGTGTAATCACTTGTCCTATTCCAAATATGGCTGCATTTATACAGGCAGCCCAATTCTGATATTTTTGTAACTAATTGGACCAATCAGATCAGGTCTGAAAAAGATCTGATGTGAAAAGATCTGATGTGATTGGTCAAAAGACCAATTAGTGGAAAAAAAATCAGAATTGGGCTGCCTGTGTAAAGGCAGCCTTAGTCAGTCACCAGAGATCTAAGGGTTGTTATTATTATGTTGAATATAAACCATACCTTCCCCCAATCTGTAGAACAAAGACCTGCACAATCATACAGAGAGACAGACTCATCTGTATGTTTGGGAAGAAACAGTGTGTGTGTGTGTGTGTGTCATAGGCACACATTGTACACAATGTCCGTATATGTGCACGCACAGACGCTCACATATACATATACAGTACCAGTCAAAAGTTTGGACACACCTACTCATTCAAGGGTTTTTCTTTATTTTTTACTAGTTTCTACATTGTAGAATAATAGTGAAGACATCAAAACTATGAAATAACACCAAAAGTGTTAAACAAATCTAAATATATTTTATATTTGAGATTCTTCAAAGTATCATCCGACCTCAACCCAATTGAGATGGTTGGGGATGAGTTTGACCGCAGAGTGAAGGAAAAGCAGCCAACAAGTGCTCAGCATATGTGGGAACTCCTTCAAGACTGTTGGAAAAGCATTCTAGGTGAAGCTGGTTGAGAGAATGCCAAGAGTGTGCAAAGCTGTCATCAAGACAAGTGGTGGCTACTTTTAAGAAATACATTTTGATTTGTTTAACACTTTTTTGGTTAGTACATGATTCCATATGTGTTATTTCATAGTTTTGATGTCATCACTATTATTCTACAATGTAAAAATAAAGAAAAATCCTTGAATGAGTAGGTGTGTCCAAACTTTTGACTGGTACTGTATACATACACAGAAACACACACATACACACATAGTACAAAGCGTGTGCGCTCACACACGCACGCACACACACACATCTTGATCTAACAGACTTTGGAAGTCCATTGAATGGAGCTGCCACACGCCTGATACTCTTTTCCACCTCCTCTATGTACCCTTTTGGTCTTTTTTAGTCCTTACATCCTTGTACTGCAGTGTCTAATGATTTATCACACAAAGAGGCCTAGCTATGAGCCTGTAGAACACTATAAAAATAACAGATCTCTCCTTGTGTTAGAAGGAATAAAATGTAACATTACTGAGGAAGGGCAGATGAGGGTTGAGAGAGAGAGGGAACGAGGGAGATTTACACTTATACTGTACACATCTGAGTCGAGTTGGTCTGTTGGGGTGTTTCTCACACATCAACAATTCACACACCTGAGAGTTTGATGAACTGGTGCGCAGGCCTCTATCTTTTCTCCTCCTGTCCTCATCCCCTCATTCTCTCCTCCATCTACCGCCCTCATCATCTCTTCTCTCTTACCTCCTGCCCTCTCCTCCTGCCCCATCCTCCTGCCCTCTCCTCCTGCCCTCCTCTCTATATATCACTCCTCCTCATCCCCTCCTCCTTTCAGTGGTGTAAAGTACTTAAGTAAACATACTTTAAAGTACTACTTAAGTAGTTTTTTGGGGTATCTGTACTTTACTTTACTATTTATAGTTTTGACAACTTTTACTTTTACTTCACTACATTCACAAAGAAAATATTGTACTTTTTACTCCATACATTTTCCCTGACAACCAAAAGTACTCGTTACATTTCGAATGCTTAACAGGACAGGAAAAATGTCAAATTCACACACTTATCAAGAGAACACGCTGTCATCCCTACTGCCTCTGGCCTAGCGGACTCACTAAACACAAATGCATCTGTTGTAAATAGTGTCTGAGTGTTGGAGTGTACCCCTGGCTATCCGTAAATTTTAAAAACAAGAAAGTTGTGTTGTCTGCTTTGCTTAATATAAGGAATTTTAAATGATTTATACTTTTACTTTTGATACTTAAGTATATTTTAGCAATTACATTTACTTTTGCTACTTAAGGATATTTAAAACCAAATACTTTTAGACTTTTACTCAAGTTGTATTTTACTGTCTGACTTTTACTTTTACTTGAGTAACTTTCTATTAAGGAATCTATACTTTTACTCAATTATGACAATTGGGTACTTTTTCCACCACTGCCTCCTTTCCTTCTCACTCCTCTGACCTCCTCTCTCTCCCATCCTCATCTCTTTTGACATCTAGGAGTTGTGATGTTTTCCAGCATGAGATTTGAGTAAACACACCTACAACATTGAAACAGAATCAGAATCCGAATCTAACCAAAATCCACATTAATTAAATCAGTCCATGTGAGCGATATGGACTTGCTGTTTTATTATCCATTCATCAATGTTGTTGGTTTCATTTACTGCGGCTATGTTGATTGATAGGGCTGCGGGTTGAGTATTGTCTCAATACATAGTAACAACTTCATGAAATATACACTACCAGTCAAACGCATGGACACACATTTTACATTTTAGTAATTTAGCAGCCGCTCTTATCCAGAGCGACTTACAGTTAGTGAGTGCATACATTTTTCATACACACCTACTCATAATTTTTACTATTTTTTACATTGTAGAATAATATGAAGACATCCAAACTATAAAATAACACATATGGAATCATGTCGTAACCAACAAAAATCAAAATATATTTTATATTTGAGATTCTTGAAAAAGTCACCCTTTGCCTTGATGACAGCTTTGCACACTCTTGACATTCTCTCAACCAGCTTCACCTGGAATGCTTTTCCAACAGTCTTGAAGGAGTTCCCACATATGCTGAGCACTTGTTGGCTGCTTCACTCTGCCGTCCGACTCATCCCAAACCATCTCAAATGGGAAGAGGTCGGGGGACTGTGGAGGCCAGGTCATCTAATGCAGCACTCCATCACTCTCCTTCTTGGTAAAATAGCCCTTACACAGCCTGGAGGTGTGTTGGGTCATTGTCCTGTTGAAAAACAAATGATAGTCCCACTAAGCCCAAACCAGATGGGATGGCACTGTGGTAGCCATGCTGGTTAAGTGTGCCTTGAATTTTAAATAAATCACAGACAGTGTCACCAGCAAAGCACCCTCACACTATAACACCTCCTCCTCCATGCTTTACAGTGGGAAACCTCCTCCATGCTCTCCATGCAACACTTTCACCCAGTTCTCCTCTGAATCATTCAGATGTTCATTGGCAAACTTCAGACGGCCCTGTATATGTGCTTTCTTGAGCAGGGGGACCTTGCGAGCGCTGCAGGATTTCAGTCCTTCACGGCGTAGTGTGTTACCAATTGTTTTATTGGTGACTATGGTCCCAGCTGCCTTGACAACATTGACAAGATCCTCCCATGTAGTTCTGGGCTGATTCCTCACCGTTCTCATGATCATTGCAACTCCACGAGGTGAGATCTTGCATGGAGCCCCAGGCCGAGGGAGATTGACAGTTCTTTTGTGTTTCTTCCATTTGCAAATAATCGCACCAACTGTTGTCACCTTCCCACCAAGCTGCTTGGCGATGGTCTTGTAGCCCATTCCAACCTTGTGTAGGTCTACAATCTTGTCCCTGACATCCTTGGAGAGCTCTTTGGTCTTGGCCATGGTGGAGAGTTTGGAATCTGATTAATTGATTGCATCTGTGGACAGGTGTCTTTTATACAGGTAACAAACTGAGATTAGGAGCACTCCCTTTAAGAGTGTGCTCCTAATCTCAGCTCGTTACCTGTATAAAAGACACCTGGGAGCCAGAAATCTTTCTGATTGCAAATCAATATATAACATTTTTGACATGCATTTTTCTGGATTGTTTTGTTGTTATTCTGTCTCTCACTGTTCAAATAAACCTACCATTAAAATTATAGACTGATCATTTCTTTGTCAGTGGGCAAACGTACAAAATCAGCAGGGGATCAAATACTTTTTTCCCTCACTGTATATATATACAGTGGGGAAAAAAAGTATTTAGTCAGCCACCAATTGTGCAAGTTCTCCCACTTAAAAAGATGAGAGAGGCCTGTAATTTTCATCATAGGTACACGTCAACTATGACAGACAAATTGAGAAAGAAAGATCCAGAAAATCACATTGTAGGATTTTTAATGAATTTATTTGCAAATTATGGTGGAAAATAAGTATTTGGTCACCTACAAACAAGCAAGATTTCTGGCTCTCACAGACCTGTAACTTCTTCTTTAAGAGGCTCCTCTGTCCTCCACTCGTTACCTGTATTAATGGCACCTGTTTGAACTTGTTATCAGTATAAAAGACACATGTCCACAACCTCAAACAGTCACACTCCAAACTCCACTATGGCCAAGACCAAAGAGCTGTCAAAGGACACCAGAAACAAAATTGTAGACCTGCACCAGGCTGGGAAGACTGAATCTGCAATAGGTAAGCAGCTTGGTTTGAAGAAATCAACTGTGGGAGCAATTATTAGGAAATGGAAGACATACAAGACCACTGATAATCTCCCTCGATCTGGGGCTCCACGCAAGATCTCACCCCGTGGGGTCAAAATGATCACAAGAACGGTGAGCAAAAAATCCCAGAACCACACGGGGGGACCTAGTGAATGACCTGCAGAGAGCTGGGACCAAAGTAACAAAGCCTACCATCAGTAACACACTACGCCGCCAGGGACTCAAATCCTGCAGTGCCAGACGTGTCCCCCTGCTTAAGCCAGTACATGTCCAGGCCTGTCTGAAGTTTGCTAGAGTGCATTTGGATGATCCAGAAGAGGATTGGGAGAATGTCATATGGTCAGATGAAACCAAAATAGAACTTTTTGGTAAAAACTCAACTCGTCGTGTTTGGAGGACAAAGAATGCTAAGTTGCATCCAAAGAACACCATACCTACTGTGAAGCATGGGGGTGGAAACATCATGCTTTGGGGCTGTTTTTCTGCAAAGGGACCAGGACGACTGATCCGTGTAAAGGAAAGAATGAATGGGGCCATGTATCGTGAGATTTTGAGTGAAAACCTCCTTCCATCAGCAAGGGCATTGAAGTTGAAACGTGGCTGGGTCTTTCAGCATGACAATGATCCCAAACACACCGCCCGGGCAACGAAGGAGTGGCTTCGTAAGAAGCATTTCAAGGTCCTGGAGTGGCCTAGCCAGTCTACAGATCTCAACCCCATAGAAAATCATTGGAGGGAGTTGAAAGTCCGTGTTGCCCAGCTACAGCCCCAAAACATCACTGCTCTAGAGGAGATCTGCATGGAGGAATGGGCCAAAATACCAGCAACAGTGTGTGAAAGCCTTGTGAAGACTTACAGAAAACGTTTGACCTGTGTCATTGCCAACAAAGGGTATATAACAAAGTATTGAGAAACTTTTGTTATTGACCAAATACTTATTTTCCACCATAATTTGCAAATAAATTCATAAAAAATCCTACAATGTGATTTTCTGGATTTTCTTTTCTCATTTTGTCTGTCATAGTTGACGTGTACCTATGATGAAAATTACAGGCCTCTCTCATCTTTTTAAGTGGGAGAACTTGCACAATTGGTGGCTGACTAAATACTTTTTTCCCCCACTGTATATGGAGAAATCTGAAGGGACACGTGTCCATGTGCTCCCTATTGTCATGAAGCCTCTGACTGGAAGAACTGTGCAAAGATGTCTGCAGATGTCAGGTATGACATAACACCTTAACTCTTTTAGTTAGAATGTGAAGTGCATTTACACTCAATACATTACATTATGGGTCCCTTATCTGTACTATACAGAAATGCATATGAGCTGAACATAACTGTATGCCAGTGGAATGGAGGACAGTAACAGATGACCCAACTGTGGTTTGTGACTATGATTTCCCATTGCAGCCCATTCAATTGCAGTAATTCTGTTACAGATTATTATAGTTTTTTACAGGTAACAGAATCACTTATTAATTCATAAACAAAATTGATATAAGTAAAAACACTATAACTAATTGGTAGGTCTACCTTTACTTGTTAGAAAATATTTGAACACTAAAAAATGTGGAGGCAAAATGACTTTTCCTAAATGAGTCCATGTTAGAATCTTAATATCACAAACAGAATAGCATTTTATCGATAGCAATTTGAATGCACAGAGATACCGTGATGAGATCCTGAGGTCCATTGTCGTGCCATTCATCCGCCGCCATCGCTTCATGTTTCATAATGATAATGCCCCATGTCGCAAGGATCTGTATACAATTCCTGGAAGCTGAAAATGTCCCAGTTCTTCCATGGTCTGCATACTCACCAGACATGTCACCCATTGAGCATGTTTGGGGCGCACTGGATCGACAGCGTGTTCCAGTTTCCGTCAATTTCCAGCAACTTCGCACAACTATTGAAGAGGAGATGAACTCTATGCAAAGGAGGTGTCGCGCTGCATGAGGCAAATGGTGATCTACACCCCTAACTTTGTTTAAAGGTATCTGTGACCAACCGATGCATATCTGTATTCCCAGTCATGTGAAATCCATAGATTAGGGCCTAATGAATTTATTTCAGTTGACTGATTTCCTTACATGAACTGTAACTCAGTAAAATTGCGTTTATATTTTTGTTCAGTATAATTTCAAACACATAATAATAGAGCTAGCCTAAAGACAATATTAAATTGACAATGGGTTTCAATATTATCACTTGTCAAATTGTTTATGAAGAGAAATCCTCCTACAGAGTCACATGCCAGTAAGACGTTTGTATTATATCGTATCATAAAGAGCAGATTATGCAGTTTCTAAAACACTTAACTTTGTCAAATAACTCTCAAAATTGAAGAGGTGAGCTCTATTTCAAAATATAACTTTTCCAAGAATAACCACTGTTCTATGTGCTCCACATGTGAGCATTTGGCAGCATATACACTACATGACCAAAAGTATATGGACACCTGCTCGTCGAACATCTAATTCCAAAATCAGGGGCATTAATATGGAGTTGGTCCCCCCTTTGCTGCTTTAACAGCCTCCACTCTTCTTGGAAGGCATTCCACTAGATGTTGGAACATTGCTGCGGGGACTTGCTTCCATTCAGCCACAAGTGCATTAGTGAGGTCGGGCACTGATGTTGGGCGATAAGGCCTGGCTCGCAGTCGGTGTATTCAACCCCGTTGTTATGGCAAACCTAAATAATCCTAAATAGGTTAAGGAGTAAAAATTTGCTTAACAAGTTGCATAATAAGTTGCATGGACTCACTCTGTGTGCAATAATAGTGTTTTAACATGATTTTTTTTATTACTACCTCATCTCTGTATCCCACACATACAGGTTTTCCAATGCCTCGCAAAGAATGGCACCTTTTGGTAGATGGGTATAAAATTAAAAGCAGACATTGAATATCCCTTTGAGCATGTTGAAGTTATTAATTACACTTTGGATGGTGTATCAATACACCCAGTCACTACAAAGATACAGGCGTCCTTCCTGTGACATTAAAACAGTTCGAGTTTAATGGCTGTGAAAGTAGAAAACTGAGGATGGATCAACAACATTGTAGTTACTCCACAATACTAACCTAATTGACAGAGTGAAAAGAAGGAAGCCTGCACAGAATAAAAATATTCCAAAACATACATCCTCTTTGCAACAAGGCACTAAAGGAATCCTGCAAAAAGTCTGTCAAAGCAATTAACTTTTTGTCCTTTATACAAAGTGTTATGTTTGGGGCAAATCCAATACAACACATTACTGAGTACCACTCTCCTTATTTTCAAGAATAGTGGTGGCTGCATCATGTTATGGGTATGCTTGTAATCATTAAGGACTCGGGAGTTTTTCAGGATAAAAAGAAAACGGAATGCATCTAAGCACAGGCAAAATCCTAGTGGAAAACCTGGTTCAGTCTGCTTTCCACCAGACACTGGGAGATGAATTCAGCTTTCAGTAGGACAATAACCTAAATCTACACTGGAGTTGCTTACCAATAAGACAGTGAATGTTCCTGAGTGGCCGAGTTACAGTTTTGACTTAAATCTACTTTGTCAAGACCGGAAAATGATTGTTTAGCAATGATCAACAACCAATTCTACAGAGCTTGAAGAATTTTGAAAAGAATACTAGCCATATGTTGCACAATCCAGGTGTGGAAAGCTCCTAGAGACTTACCCATAAAGACTCACAGCTGTAATTGCTGCTCAGGGGTTTGAATACTTTTGCATATGAGATATTTCTGTATTTCTAAATTTGCCAACATGTTTTCATTATGGACCATTGTGTGTAGACGGGTGAGATTTTTATTTTATTCAATCAATTTTTATTTTGGGCTGTAACACAAAAAAAAATGGAATAAGTCAAGGGGTATGAATACTTTCTGAAGGCACTGCATGGTCAAACTTATATTTTTAACGCTACAATCTACAGTTGTTACATCCATTTTTGGACTTATAAATTAATAATATATACCCCTTGATTCTTGAAGAATATAACTTCTAAATGCCAACTGTCGTTCCCCATCAGAACCCAAAATATGAGCTTGTCTTACTCCAATGTTTGTAAATGTAAACATGGTATAGCCTCAAAACATGGATGACCAGTCCCTGCATAGCTCTGTCTATGAATTTGAGAGTGGTTACATTTCTCCAGGCCCACCTGTCAGCTTTTTACCAAAACAGAGGCAGGGTCATCGCTTTGATATAGTTTAAACAGCGATTCTAGCTTTAAGACTAGCTGTACAGCAGGAGTATAATAGGAACTATATCTACCGCACCCTTAATAATAATTGATGACTTACGTCAGGGGTAGGTAACCCTGTTCCTCGAGTGCCGCAGGTACTGCAGGATTTTGTTCCAACTAGGCACCACACCTGACCAACTGAGCTAATTGATCAGTTCAGTGATTGCCTAAATTCAACCTACCTGGTCTTCCAGGTAGGTCTTCAAATACCTCCTTTCTCTACTAAGGTATGCATGTACTATACATCTCAGTGGAATAGAAGTCAAAGAAAAACAAAAATATGGAAACTCTGTGGAGATTTCTTTAATTTATTTTTAATCTATTTGACCACCTCTCTCCCTGACGTACTGTCTCCCGGCGCGATTAATATTTTAGAGAAAACTCGGGAGAAAACAAACTCCATATGTAGTTTAAAACATCAAGGCACTGTAAAATAAAAACAACAACTCACTGCAAACTGAGGTTTCCATTTCAGTGGGCTATGACTCAGTATCAAATTAACTTATAAACCCTTACCACTAGAGAACTGCCCAGTCCCAAATAAATCCCTATCATTTTATCTCTGTGTGCTGATGAAGGGAAAGGAGGTAAAGAAAGGGCATTATATGGGAACTTTGCCACTATATAACTTTAGGAGTGCATCTCAACATTCAAAATCAGCATCCTCTCTTTATTTCCCCCTGTCCCTACACATTGATGTGGAGAAACTTTACAGTTGAATGCATATTCCTTGTGGGCACCTACCACATTGCTTTCACCTATCCTGTGCTTTCAGATCATTGCAGATGAAGGAGAGGAGACAAGGGAATAGGAAGAAGGGATGATGCATTTTAAAGCATTGGAGCAGGCCCCTGGACAGTTGGTAATAATAATCAGTTTATGAGGCATTTCTGTTGCCTCACAGGGACTATATTGCCACTCAGGGACGCAGTCAGACCTTTGAGTGTTTTTTGAAGTGCAGATTTCTAGAATACTAATCCTGTCTTGTCACCCTTGAAGCCCTGTAGCACCCGGGCCAAGAAGACACATCCCCCTTGAGTCACCTGTCATTCAATCATCAAGCACACACACACACACTTCAATGATGTCTCTAGACACTCCTTAACAAATTCCCACCTGACTGGCACATACAGTCATGCAAGCATGCACAAGCACGTGCACACACACACACACACACACACACATACACAGAGAGAGACCCTCACAGACATCGAGACCAGAGCAAACACTCCTCCAGTCCTCCAACACAAACACCTCTCCAGCTCCCTGGACGGGTGATTTGGAACGATTAGTCACGTCTGAGATGAGGCGATAATGATAAATTAATCAACTTCCGTCTGAAATCCGCTCCTCCTCAGTAAGACTGAGTGGGATTGGTGAGCAGGGGAACTAAATCTGTTCCCTTCTCTCTGGGGAGCTGTTTGCTCTTCAAGCCTGCATGGTTCCCCTTTCACTCATAAAACAGCATTTTGCCCTCCCCTGGAGTCTGAGGGGGGATTTTCTCTCCTTTTCACTTTAATGATATTTAATCCAATTTCAAACTGAGCAAAGGTGGGGAGCACGTTTTGGAGCAGAATTGGGAGTACAGGCTTTCGAATGCTTTCAGAAAAATAGGATGTGAAAAAGTAGTGTGTTATTCAGTCAGTTACTCCCTGCTGTACAACGTCAGGGCGCAGACACATTCTGAACATGACAATGAGATTTTGGGAAATGTGAAACCCTAATTGGAAATCGTACCACTCATTGTAAATGTTTGGGATTGTGGTGTAATTCAGTGAGGAACGATCTCTGAATCGCAGCAGTGCTCTTTTTTTTTCTTTTTTAAAAAGATGAACAGAATAACATACAGAGGCGAAGCTCAGTCCATCTAGCCAACCACCCTAAACTAATAGGCAGGTTTTGATGTTACTCTTTTTCAAACAACCCCCCTTGAACCTCTAAATACATCCAGATAGGACCCTAGAAGGACATGGTTTATTTAATCTAAACCCCTACACACTGTGAGGCACACCAGTACCATGCAGTGTTCCAGGCCCTGCAGTGTTTGACTTGGAGCCCATTTAGCTGCTGGCAAGTAGACAGACAGAGCAGAGTACAGAGCAACGTGAGTGGGTTTAATGGGGCTGTGCTTTGTGCTGGGGCCAAGCTGGACTGCAGGCCTGTTGTAATGGTGAGGCTGCCAGAGCAACAGAGAAAGGGACAGGCACCATGCTGGGAAGCAGGCTGACCAACCAGTTAGAGAGGCCACTTGGAGAGCACACAGCATGAGTCATGAGCGCAGTGGGGTCAGTGTGTGTGTGTGTGTGTGTGTGGGGAGGGTGGGGGGTGAACTCTAACCTTTAAGTTCAGACTGTTGTCTGCTCTTTGCCTTGGTTTGGAGTGCTGAGTCAGCAAGTGTTTCAGCACCATGGACAGTGGTCAGGCTAGCTGCATGGTATGTCTCTCTTGTGGTGTCGAGACAATGCTGCAATGCTGTGTTGACAAGGAATCCGCTGACACTGTACTTTGATTATAAAGGTTTATTATATCAAATATTCAGCATCAATTTACAGACTTCTGCAGAGTCTGGAGAACAACTAACCCAATCTTAAATATGATTATTCTCCCTTTGTTCAAAACCTGGTATATATCCTATGTAACATAAGATGGGTGTTTTGGATAGACCAATCCCTGGCCTCCACATATCCAAGTGTCCTCTGTTTCAGGGGGCCCCTATAGTAATGCTTTCCAGATGTTTCAGCAAAGCAGAGTAAAGTTCATCTAACACACCATTTGCAAACCTATAAATTGTTCAGATACTACACTCTCTTTCTCTTTCTTTGTCTTCCTCTCTCTCTCACTCTCTCCTCCCGAGCCCTGTAGATAGTTCAGATTGAAGGGGCTAACCTTCTCCCTCCTTAGTCAATAGCCTAGCACTTAGTCTCCATCACACATATTGAGCCGTCTGAGACACAGACATCCACAACAACAATATAATTAGCCTTTAGATTATGGAAATCCCCTGAACCAGCCTCACAACTGCTCCCCATTGTGTCGGCCCAATTTTGATAAACTCTAGAGGCTGAATCATAAACCTCCATTAATCAGAAATATTTATGTCCCTGCCTCACACAGAAGAAGAATCTCAATTGCATTTCCTTGATTCCTCATGTCCTCTCTCCTCGCCTTCTTCTCAAAAGCCATTGGATGAGGAGGTCAGAGGTCCCTTCTCTCTCACCTTCTCATCCAATCGGTTTTGAGATGGAGGCTAGGAGAGAGGACCCAAGAAATCAAGGAAATGCAATTGAGATTCTCCCAGAGAGACGAACAGAGGTTCTTTCACTCGCTCTCATGCTCTCTCTCTCTCTCTCTCTCTCTCTCTCACACACACACACACACACACACACACACACACACACACACACACACAAAATACAGATAATGGACCAGAGTACAGAAGCACATCCATGCCATTATGACAAACCCCTTTAGCAAGAGCGGCTGGATTCATTTAAAGATGCCAAATATAGAGCTAGAGGATGGACACAGGCTAGAGTTTGAAGTGAGGAGTAGAGCTTGAGGCAGATCAGTAATGGTGTAAAATAAGAAAACCATGTTAGCATTTAGATGTGCCTGGTGTGTGGAAGGATGATGCCTAAATAATATGCCTAAATAATAAATAATAACATTGGTGTCACTGAACTCACTCACACATGATGAAGCATACATGTGTGCTATATCTATCATGTGTGATAGATTTAGGAACTGCTGACGGAGTGTCTCATTATTATCACAAACCCAACAAGACCATATTGATTTAATGTATTTCATTTATTCTACTGACTGTGTAGTGTATGAGTGCTGAAAGAGAGAAAAATTGACTATATATTAGAAACCAGCATAATAAATCAACTGTCAGATCTGTCAAAAACCCATCATAGCTAGCTTAGTTTCTACTGCATCGATGGATTCCCAGGAGAGCAAAATCACTAGATTTTTAAATAGCAATGTTTTGCTGGGAGCTGTTTCAGACGATCAGTGGCATCAATTTATTGGCGACTACTTTTTGACACCTGAGCCGGAGAGAATCTGCACACACACACTACATGTTAATGTTTATATCTGTAATGTATTTTTCGTTATATGTCGGACCCAAGTAAGACTAGCTGTCGCCATTGGCGTTGGCTAATGGGGATCCTAATAAAGAAAATCAAGTCTACATCAGTGACTCCGCAGACAGCACAGACACCGATTCAGATGAGCTCACCGAAGTCAAGGCCAAGCCCCTTGAGGAGGTAACCGAGGAAGACCACCCATTAATGGTGGATCCGTCAATTACAGTGCTTCAGCTGGTCGAGGGGGAATATGTTAGGCTCGCAAGTTCAGGTGGACTTGCAAGTCCAATGAAGGAAAGCCCTACTATTTGCTGTTTACCCCAGAGGAGATGGTCAAGAGACGTGACCAGATTAATTAACTCACCAATGGTAAGTGCTTGCCATTCAACTATTAGTCATGTTTAGTTGGCTTTGAGTGAGTAATGTGTACAGTGTGCATTTCTGTGTCTGTCTTTATGTCAGTGTCTGTGTTTGTATGTGTGTGATGAGGCACAAGTAGACTGACTTGCTAGCTAGTGTATTAAAGCCAAGTGTGTGTGTGTGTGAGTGAATGTGTGGTATGGGAGAGAGAGAGAGAAGTGGGGGATGTGTAGCCCACAAAACATTTCCAGTAATTTATGGGACCTATGTGTGTGTGTGTGTGTGTATGTGTGTGTTTGTGTGTTTGTGTGTGTGTGTGGTGGGTGCTTATATTTGTCATATTTGTCCAAAAGACAGGTTACATAAATACATGAAATGGCCATCAAAAAAGTTACCACATACCTTTATATCACACATGAACCATTTACGGTACTAGTAAAAGTGTGTGCATTTTGTATGTGTGTATATACTGTTTGTGTGTGTGTGTGTGTGTGTGTGTGTGTGTGTGTTTGTGTTTGCATTTCAATGAGTGCAGGTTATGTGTAGTTATTGAAAGTGTGTTGATATTACTCGAAAATGTACAGTGCATTTGGAAAGTGTTCAGACCCCTTCACTTTTTCCACATTGTATTACGTTACAGCCTAATTCTAAAATTGATTAAATAGTTTTTTTCCCTCATCAATCTACACAGAATACCCCATAATGACAAAGCAAAAACAGGTTGTTAGAAATTTTTGCAAATTTATAAAATAAAATAAACTGAAATATCACATTTACATAAGTATTCATCCCCTTAACTCAGCACTTTGTTGAAGCACCTTTGGTTCTTGGGTGTGACGCTACAAGCTTGGCACACCTGTATTTAGGGAGTTTCTCCCATTCTTCTCCGCAGATCCTCTTAAGCTCTGGATGTAGAGCGTCGCTGCACAGCTATTTTCAGGTCTCTCCAGAGATGTTAAATTAGGTTAAATTCCGGGCTTTGGCTGGGCCACTCAAGGACATTCAGAGACTCAAATCAAATAAAATCAAATAAAATCAAATTTTATTGGTCACATGCGCCGAATACAACAGGTGCAGACATTACAGTGAAATGCTTACTTACAGCCCTTAACCAACAGTGCATTTATTTTAAACAAAAAAAGTAAGAATAAAACAACAACAAAAAAAGTGTTGAGAAAAAAAGAGCAGAAGTAAAATAAAGTGACAGTAGGGAGGCTATATACAGTGGGGGAAAAAAGTATTTAGTCAGCCACCAATTGTGCAAGTTCTCCCACTTAAAAAGATGAGAGAGGCCTGTAATTTTCATCAGAGGTACACGTCAACTATGACAGACAAACTGAGAATTTTTATTCCAGAAAATCACATTGTAGGATTTTTAATGAATTTATTTGCAAATTATGGTGGAAAATAAGTATTTGGTCAATAACAAAAGTTTCTCAATACTTTGTTATATACCCTTTGTTGGCAATGACACAGGTCAAACGTTTTCTGTAAGTCTTCACAAGGTTTTCACACACTGTTGCTGGTATTTTGGCCCATTCCTCCATGCAGATCTCCTCTAGAGCAGCGATGTTTTGGGGCTGTCGCTGGGCAACACGGACTTTCAACTCCCTCCAAAGATTTTATATGGGGTTGAGATCTGGAGACTGGCTAGGCCACTCCAGGACCTTGAAATGCTTCTTACGAAGCCACTCCTTCATTGCCCGGGCGGTGTGTTTGGGATCATTGTCATGCTGAAAGACCCAGCCACGTTTCATCTTCAATGCCCTTGCTGATGGAAGGAGGTTTTCACTCAAAATCTCACGATACATGGCCCCATTCATTCTTTCCTTTACACGGATCAGTCGTCCTGGTCCCTTTGCAGAAAAACAGCCCCAAAGCATGATGTTTCCACCCCCATGCTTCACAGTAGGTATGGTGTTCTTTGGATGCAACTCAGCATTCTTTGTCCTCCAAACACGACAAGTTGAGTTTTTACCAAACATTTCTATTTTGGTTTCATCTGACCATATGACATTCTCCCAATCCTCTTCTGGATCATCCAAATGCACTCTAGCAAACTTCAGACGGACCTGGACATGTACTGGCTTAAGCAGGGGGACACGTCTGGCACTGCAGGATTTGAGTCCCTGGCGGCGTAGTGTGTTACTAATGGTAGGCTTTGTTACTTTGGTCCTAGCTCTCTGCAGGTCATTCACTAGGTCCACCCGTGTGGTTCTGGGATTTTTGCTCACCGTTCTTGTGATCATTTTGACCCCATGGGGTGAGATCTTGCGTGGAGCCCCAGATCGAGGGAGATTATCAGTGGTCTTGTATGTCTTCCATTTCCTAATAATTGCTCCCACAGTTGATTTCTTCAAACCAAGCTGCTTACCTATTGCAGATTCAGACTTCCCAGCCTGGTGCAGGTCTACAATTTTGTTTCTGGTGTCCTTTGACAGCTCTTTGGTCTTGGCCATAGTGGAGTTTGGAGTGTGACTGTTTGAGGTTGTGGACAGGTGTCTTTTATACTGATAACAAGTTCAAACAGGTGCCATTAATACAGGTAACGAGTGGAGGACAGAGGAGCCTCTTAAAGAAGAAGTTACAGGTCTGTGAGAGCCAGAAATCTTGCTTGTTTGTAGGTGACCAAATACTTATTTTCCACCATCATTTGCAAATAAATTCATTAAAAATCCTACAATGTGATTTTCTGGATTTTTTTTTCTCAATTTATCTGTCATAGTTGACGTGTACCTATGATGAAAATTACAGGCCTCTCTCATCTTTTTAAGTGGGAGAACTTGCACAATTGGTGGCTGACTAAATACTTTTTTTCCCCACTGTATACAGGGGGGTACCGTTGCAGAGTCAATGTGCGGGGGCACCGGCTAGTTGAGGTAGTTGAGTTAATATGTACATGTGGGTAGAGTTAAAGTGACTATGCATAAATACTTAACAGAGTAGCAGCAGCGTAAAAAGGATGGGGTGGGGGGGCAGTGCAAATAGTCCGGGTAGCCATGATTAGCTGTTCAGGAGTCTTATGGCTTGGGGGTAGAAGCTGTTGAGAAGTCTTTTGGACCTAGACTTGGCATTCCGGTACCGCTTGCCGTGCGGTAGCAGAGAGAACAGTCTATGACTAGGGTGGCTGGAGTCTTTGACAATTTTGAGAGCCTTCCTCTGACACCGCCTGGTATAGAGGTCCTGGATGGCAGGAAGCTTTGCCCCAGTGATGTACTGGGCCGTACGCACTACCCTCTGTAGTGCCTTGCGGTCGGAGGCCAAGCAGTTGCCATACCAGGCGGTGATGCAACCAGTCAGGATGCTCTCGATGGTGCAGCTGTATAATTTTTTGAGGATCTGAGGACCCATGCCAAATCTTTTTAGTCTCCTGAGGGGGAATAGGCTTTGTCGTGTCCTCTTCACGACTGTCTTGGTGTGTTTGGACCATGATAGTTCGTTGGTGATGTGGACACCAAGGAACTTGAAGCTCTCAACCTGTTCCACTACAGCCCCGTCGATGAGAATGGGGGCGTGCTCAGTCCTCTTTTTATTCCTGTAGTCCACAATCATCTCCTTTGTCTTGGTCACGTTGAGGGAGAGGTTGTTGTCCTGGCACCACACGGCCAGACTTGTCCCGAAGCCACTCCTGCGTTGTCTTGGCTGTATGCTTAGGGTCGTTGTCCTGTTGGAAGGTGAACCTTTGCCCCAGTCTGAGGTCCTGAGCGCTCTGAGAGCAGGTTTTCATCAAGGATCTCTCTGTACTTTGCGCCGTTTATCTTTCCCTCGATCGTGACTAGTCTCCCAGTCCCTGCACCTAAAAGAGAGCTCCTGAGTGGCGCAGTGGTCTAAGGCACTGCATAGCAGTGCTAACTGTGCCACTAGAGATCCTGGTTCGAATCCAGGCTCTGTCGCAGCCGGCCGCGACCGGGGGACTCATAGGCGGCGCACAAGTTGTCCAGGGTAGGGGAGGGAATGGCCGGCAGGGATGTAGCTCAGTTGATAGAGCATGGTGTTTGCAACGCCAGGGTTGTGGGTTCGATTCCCACGAGGGGCCAGTATATTTAAAAAAATGTATTCATTAACTGTAAGTCGCTCTGGATAAGAGTGTCTGCTAAATGACTAAAATGTAAATGTAAAAAACATCCCCACAGCATGATGCTTCCACCATGCTTCACCGTAAGGATGGTGCCAGGTTTCCTCCAGATGTGACGCTTGGCATTCAGGCCAAAGAGTTCAATCTGTTTCTCATGGTCTGTGTGTCCTTTAGGTACCATTTGGCAAACTCCAAGTGGGATGTCATCACAGTGCTAGCTGTGCCACTAGAGATCCTGGTTCGAATCCAGGCTCTGTCGTAGCCGGCCGCGACGGGGAGACCCATGGGGCGGCGCACAATTGGCCCAGTGTCGTCCAAGGTAGGGGAGGGAATGGCCGGCAGGGATGTAGCTCAGTTGGTAGAGCATGGCATTTGCAACGCCAGGGTTGTGGGTTCGATTCCAGTATGAAAAATATAAAAAATTATAAAAATATGTCTGCACTCACTAACTGTAAGTCGCTCTGGATAAGAGCGTCTGCTAAATGACGTAAATGTAAAATGTAATGTGCCTTTTACTGAGGAGTGGCTTCCGTCTGGCCACTCTACCTGATTGGTGAAGTGCTGCAGAGATGGTTGTCCTTCTGGAAGGTTCTCCCATCTCCACAGAGGAACTCTGGAGCTCTGTCAGAGTGACCATCGGGTTCTTGGTCACCAACCTGACCAAGGCCATTTTCCCCCGATAGCTCCGTTTGGCCGAGCGGCCAGCTGTAAGAAGAGTCTTAGCAGTTCAAACTTCTTCCATTTAAAAATGATGGAGGCCACTGTGTTCTGGGGGACCTTCAATGCTGCAGACATTTTTTGGTACCCTTCCCCAGATCTGTGCCTCGACACAATCCTGTCTCGGAGCTCTACGGACAATTCCTTCGACCTCATGGCTTGGTTTTTGCTCTGACAAGCTTTGTCAACTGTGGGACAGGTGTGTACCTTTCCAAATCATGTCCAATCAATTGAATTTACCACAGGTGGATTCCAATAATGTTGTAGAAACATCTCAAGGATGGTCAATGGAAACACGATGCACCTTAGCTCAATTTCGAGTCTCACAGCAAAGGGTTCTGAATACTTATGTATTTGCACAACATTCTAAAAACTTGTTTTCGCTTTGTCATTATGGGGTATTGTGTGTAGATTGATGAGGAAAACATTAATTTCATCAATTTTAGAATAATGCTGTAACGTAACAAAATGTGGAAAAAGTCAAGGGGTCGGAATACTTTCCAAATGCACTCTATTCAGTTCAGAGAGATCACAGTTAGATCGTATGAGAGAATAGACTAAAATGCTATTTTCTGGTGGTTGATTGTGTCATAAAATACACAGATATTATACTAAAACACAAAATATTCACATTACATTGATAAAATGTAGGGCAGTCATGGTAATAGAGTTGAAGTTGGAAGTTTACATACACCTTAGCAAAATACATTTCAACTCAGTTTTTCACAATTCCTGACATTTAATCCTAGTAAAAATTCCCTGTCTTAGGTCATTTAGGATCAGCACTTTATTTTAAGAATGTGAAATGTCAGAATAATAGTAGAGAGCGATTTATTTCAGCTTTTATGTCTTTCATCACATTCCCAGTGGGTCAGACGTTTACATACACTCAATTCGTATTTGGTAGCATTGCCTTTAAATTGTTTAACTTGGGTCAAATGTTTCGGGTAGCCTTCCACAAGCTTCCCACAATAAGTTGGGTGAATTTTGGCCCATTCCTCCTGACAGAGCTGGTGTAACTGAGTCAGGTTTGTAGGCCTCCTTGCTCGCACACGCTTTTTCAGTTCTGCCCACAAATGATCTATAGGATTGAGGTCAGGGCTTTGTGATGGCCACTCAAATACCTTGACTTTGTTGTCCTTAAGCCATTTTGCCACAACTTCGGAAGTATGCTTGGGGTCATTGTCCATTTGGAAGACCCATTTGCGACCAAGCTTTAACTTCCTGACTGATGTCTTGAGATGTTGCTTCAATATATCCACATAATGTTCCTTCCTCGTGATGCCATCTATTTTGTGAAGTGAACCAGTCCCTCCTGCAGCAAAGCACCCCCACAGCATGATGCTGCCACCCCCGTGCTTCACGGTTGGGATGGTGTTCTTTGGCTTGCAAGTTCCCCCTTTTTCCTCCAAACATAACGATGGTCATTATGGCCAAACAGTTATATTTTTGTTTCCTCAGACCAGAGGACATTTCTCCAAAAAGTACGATCTTTGTCCCCATGTGCAGTTGCAAACTGTAGTCTGGCTTTTTTATGGCGGTTTTGGAGCAGTGGCTTCTTCCTTGCTGAGCGGCCTATCAGGTTATGTCGATATAGGACTCGTTTTACTGTGGATATAGATACTTTTGTACCTGTTTCTTCCAGCATCTTCACAAGGTCCTTTGCTGTTGTTCTGGGATTGATTTGCACTTTTCGCACCAAAGTACGTTCATCTCTAGGAGACAGAACGCGTCTCCTTCCTGAGCGGTATGATGGCTGCCTGGTCCCATGGTGTTTATACTTATGTACTATTGTTTGTACAGATGAACGTGGTACCTTCAGGCATTTGGAAATTTCTCCCAAGGATGAACCAGACTTGTGGAGGTCTACCATTTTTTTCCTGAGGTCTTGGCTGATTTCTTTTGATTTTCCCATGATGTCAAGCAAAGAGGCACTGAGTTTGAAGGTAGACCTTGAAATACATCCACTGGTACACCTCCAATTGACTCAAGCTTCTAAAGCCATGACATCATGTTCTGGAATTTTCCAAGCTGTTTAAAGGCACAGTCAACTTAGTGTATGTAAACTTCTGACCCACTGGAATTGTGATACAGTGAATTATAAGTGAAATAATCTGTCTGTAAACAATTGTTGGAAATATTACTTGTGTCATGCACAAAGTAGATGTCCTAACCGACTTGCAAAAACTATAGTTTGTTAACAAGAAATATGTGGAGTGTTGAAAAACTTGTTTGAATGACTCCATCCTAAGTGTATGTAAACTTCAACTGTATGTTGTCATTGACCATAGTTGCCGAAGAAGATGAAGTACAGAAACCTTGGGTGCTGCTAGTGACATCACAAGGATGTTATCATAGCCAGGTTGTCATGGTACTCATTGTTTGCCATTCATTTTCTTATTCTATGGCTTTAGTCCAAACTCAAAGTAGACAGCCCTCAGCCCTTGAATGACGTTTTACATCGTCACATCCGAGTGTACCTTAAATGTCCCTTGACCAAGCGAGGGAGATTGATGATCGGAGAGGCAACATCCTTTGTGGAAATGTTGAAGTTGAGCTTAAAAACAACCAACCTAAACCTATTAATGTACCTAGTAAGCTAACGTATCTAGCTAGCACTCCTGTCAGGTAGCTAGCTAGCTAGAGTTACCCATAGCTGGCTAGCTAATTTTATAGTGTGGTCATTTATTCCAATACATTTCAGAATTCCAAAAAATATGTTTATGAAGCTAGCTATGTTTTATAGGCTCCTCACTACGAGACTAAGCCAATTTGACAACGCTAAAATCAATGTCATCTAAAGTACCAGTCAAAAGTTTGGACACACCGACTCATTCAAGGGTTTCTCTTGATTTTTACTATTTTCTACATTGTAGAATAATAGTGAAGACATCAAAACTATGAAATAAGACATATGGAATCGTGTAGTAACCAAAAAAGTGTTAAATAAATCAAATTATATTTATATTTGAGATTCTTCAAATAGCCACACTTTGCCTTGAAGACAGCTTTGCACACTTTTGGTATTCTCTCAACCAGCTTCATGAGGTAGTCACCTGGAATGCATTTCAATTAACAGGTGTGCCTTGTTAAAAGTTAATTTGTGGAATTGTTTTCCTTCCTAATGCGCTTGAGCCAATCAGTTGTGTTGTGACAAGGTAGGGGTGGTATAGAGTAGATAGCCCTATTTGGTAAAAGACCAAGTCCATATTATGGCAAGAACAGCTCAAATAAGCAAAAAGAAGCTATGATTAAACTTGCTCTAATGAGGACCACCACAGTTAAGGAAGACCCCGAGTTACCTCTGCTGCAGAGAACAAGTTCATTAGAGTTACCAGCCTCAGAAATTGTAGCCCAAATAAATGCTTCACAGAGTTAAAATAACAGACACATCTCAACATCAACTGTTCAGAGGTGACTGCGTGAATCAGGCCTTCATGGTCGAATTGCTGCAAAGAAATCACTACTAAAGGACAGCAATAATAAGAAGAGACTTGCTTGGGCCAAGAAACACGAGCAATAGACATTAGACTGGTGGAAATATTTCCTTTGGTCTGAAGAGTCCAATTTTGAGATTTTTGGTTCCAACCGCCTTGTATTTTTGTGACGCAGAGTAGGTGAATGAATGATCTCCGCATGTGTGGTTCCCACCGTGAAGCATGGAGGAGGAGGTGTGATGGTGTGGGGGTGCTTTGCTGGTGACACTGTCTGTGATTTATTTAGAATTCAAGGCACACTTAACCAGCATGGCTACCACAGCATTCTGCAGCAATATGCCATCCCATCTGGTTTGCACTTAGTGGGACTATCATTTGTTTTTCAACAGGACAATGACCCAAAACACACCTCCAGGCTGCATAAGGGCTATTTGGCCAAGGAGAGAGATGGAGTGCTGGATCAGATTACCTGTCCTCCACAAACCCCCAACCTCAACCCAATTGAGATGGTTTGGAATGAGTTGGACCGCAGAGTGAAGGAAAAGCAGCAAACAAGTGCTCAGCATATGTGGGAACTCCTTCAAGAGTGTTGGAAAAGCATTCCAGTTGAAGCTGGTTGAGAGAATGCCAAGAGTGTACAAAGCTGTCAACAAGGCAAATGGTGGCTACTTTGAAGAATCTCAAATATAAAATATATTTTGATTTGTTTAACACTTTTTTGGTTACTACATGATTCCATATGTGTTATTTCATAGTTTTGATGTCTTCACTATTATTCTACAATGTAGAAAATAGCAAAAATAAAGAAAAACCCTTGAATGAGTTGGTGTGTCCAAACTTTTGACTGCGACTGTATATATATATTTTTGGCAAGTTAGTCATAATTTTGTCTGATATGCCGAAAATGCAACTGTGTTTGTGAAATGTGACACTTTGCAACCCTGTGACTACAGTTTGCATTGAATTGTGGGTCCTATCAACCCCACAAGTGATCAAAGTTCTTCACTCACTCCCTCAAGCTAAATCGAGGGCTGAGGGGGCAACGTTAGTGAACTGGACCTCCACTTAAGATGGCAATCTAACTGCATCCGGTTTCGACGGGGATTCCCCTAAGGGAACGTAGCAACCGTGAGGGCTGAGGGGGTAAAAATAATATGTTTGGACTGCAGTCTATGACTCCAAAACATGATGTTACTAAGGGATGTGATGTCATAATGCAGCTGCCATGGTTTTTATTGTTTTTTATGTTTTTATATTTAAAAATGTTATCAGATCAGAGTGGAAGACAGTTCTTCTGACGACAGCCAGCTGGTGTTTTGATGAGAGGTGGGTGAGTATTTGTTAATATGTATGTGTGTATAGTAATTAAACATTGAATTAAACAAACTAGCTAGTTATCTGCTCAGTGAGTTGGAGAAAATTGCTTGTAGTTTATGACTTAATATTGATTTTATGAAATCCCCTGTCTCCCCTCTCGTCCTCCCCTCTCTCACCTATCTCTCTCATCCTATTTTTCCTCTCTCACTCAAGCCTAGATGCATGCACATGTAACTTGGAGGTAATGCTTTTAAATATACTCATGTTAATAATGCAATACAGTTGTTTGAAAATTCTCTCTACACTCTCCACTAGATCTCCTCCATACATCCATGATGGAGGGTGTTGATGGCAGTTCAGCTGCTTCCCAGGCCTTACTGATGGATGGCTTAAGGAGGCACTGGGCCTGGATGGAGAGGGCCGGGGTCCGCAGAGAGATGGAGCTCACGACCCTGACCCAGCAGAACAACGCAAGGGGCCAGGGAAAGACAAAAGAGATGGAGAGAAAAAGGCTGCAGAAGGAGTGGAGAAAGATTGAGAGGAAAAGGAGGAGGATGGACAGAGAGGAGAAGGAGATGGAGGAGTGGAGGAAGCAGCAAGAGAGATGGGAGATGGAGAGAGAGAAGTTGATGATGGAGAGGAGAGTGCGGGATAGAGAGAGATAAATAGAAGAGAGGAGGAGGGTGGAGGAAAGGGAGAGGTATGAACTTATGGAGCTCCAGAGGAGGAGAATAGCAGAGATCTACGAGATGGAGACATCTGTGCGGAGTGGTGCAGAAGGATGGAAAGATGGCATTAGAGAGGAAAAAGATGAGTGGAAGGAGGCCTTGAGAGAGAAGCAGAGGATGAAGAAAGAGCAGCAGGAAGACAGACAGAAGGAGGCGAGACAGAGATACATGGAGAGGCAGAGGAAGATGAGACAGGAGGAGAAGAAAAGGAGAAGTGATGTGAAATTAAAAGGGATATCTAGGCAACATGAGTGGAAGAGGAGAGAGGTGGAATGGGAAAAAAGGAGAGAGGAGAAAGAGAAAGAAAGGAAAGAGGATAGGAAGAGAGAGGAGGAATATAGTAGGATGCAAAAGGAGGAGGAGAAGAAGAGGGAAGAGCGAGAGAAAATGCAACAGGAGCAGAGGGAGGAGCTGGTAGAGCTGAGGTGGAAAGACAATGTCTGGAGAATAGAAAGAAGGAGAAGGAGGATGAGATGGAGATGGAGGAGATAGTGAGAGAGCTGGCCATAAATATAAAGCTAGAGAAGAAAAAGCAGAATATTGAGGAGGATAAAAATAAAAGAGCAGAAGAGTTCATCAAGAACAAGTTAATCAAAAAGCTAGAAGACAGCATGATTAAAGTGGTAGAGATGAGAAGAGAGATGGAGAGAAAGTCTAAAGAAATGATAAAAAGAATGGAAGAAGAAAGAAAAAGATTGGAGGAGGAAGAGAGAGAGAGAGGAGGAAATTAGAAAGAGGAAGCTGGAGAGGAAGAGAGATAAGAGGCAAAGACAATCTGAGGTGGAGAGGATAAAATGATTGGAGAAGAGAGTGAGTGAGATTTTTAAGCATAGCCAGGGAGACCAAGAGAAAAAGACAGAAGAGGAGACAAGGAGAGATATAAAAACATTTGTTGCGGTTATTAGAATTGAAGAGAAGAGGAAGGACAACGAGCAGAGAGAAAATAAAAAGAGAGTGGAGTTGGAGAGGGGAAAAGAACAGGAGGGGCTAGAAGAGCAGAAAAGGAGAGATGAGGAGAGAAATAAAGAGGGGGACAGGCTAGAAGAGCAGAAAAAGAGAGAGGTGGAGAGAAAAGAGGAGGAGAGACTAGAAGAGCAGAGAATAAGAGAGGAGGAGAAAAAGAAAGAGGGGGACAGGCTAGAAGAAAATAAAAAGATAGAGGTGGAGAGGAGAGGAGAAAAGAGGTAGCGAGGCTAGCAGCCCAACAATGTCAAGAAGAGACAACAAAGTATCTGAATGAATGGGTGGTGGGAAAAGAGGAGGAGAAGAGAGAGAAAAACACAGCTGTGGGAATTGAGGAAGGTTGGTCAACATCAGATAGTGATAATAGCGTGATTGAGGAAATTATCCGAAAAGATAAAGAGGAGGAAAAGAAGGAGAGGAGTGATGGAAAAATAGGTGATAATGGCGTGAGTGAGAAAATAAAACAAATGATGAGTGAGAAAAAGGGGGATGAGGGAAAGACAGAGGAGCTTCATAGTGACAAAGCAATGACCACCAATTTTGTTAGGAATGATTATGGCATGAGTGAGGAAGAAAACAAAGTAAATAAAGAGGAAGAGAAGGATGAGATAAAGGGAACCCTCAGACTTCCATAGAATCGACAGATAGTGACGGAAATGTGTGTGAATGGATGGATGACCAGGAAAAAGAGAGGGAGAAGGTATCACTGAATGAGAGAGGCAATGCTAGAGGGAAGGATGAAGGAAAGGAAAAGGAGAGCAAGCCAGACTCCTGTGGTGTCCGAACAACGATGCTGCGATGATGTGTTGATAAGAAATCCGCTGACACTGTACTTTGATTATAAAGGTTTATTATATCAAAGATTTCAGCATCAATTTACAGACTCTGCAGAATCTGGAGAGCAACAAAACCAATCCCAAATATGATCACTCTCCCCGTCCCTTTGTTAAAACAAGGTATATATATCCTATGCTTCATGTAACATAAGATGGCGTGATTTGAATAGACCAATCCCTGGCCTCCACATATCCCAATGTCCACTGTTTTAGGGGGCCCCTATAGTAACACTTTCCAGATGTTTCAGCAAAGTAGAGTAAAGTTCATCTAACCAACAATATGAAAACCTCAGATACTACATATTTCCCCCCTTCGAGACTAATTCAGTCTCGAAAACAAAAAGAATAGGATTATGACAAATAAAAAAAATATTACATCAGGCTTCTTGTGTAACTTTAGCAATAAAACCAAGTTTATGGAGTGTGAACACATTTTTTTGGAGTGTAAACAAATTGTTATGGAGTGTAAGAGCAAAAAACCTGTCTGGCATCTTTCTTTCCAAATATCCATCAATCAATCAAGACAGGAAAATTCTCTCACGGCCCCTCTGCCCCAGGAGACCACCTAAGTACTCCAGATCAATTTATACATCTTTATCAATGCATTTTAAGCTATGGTGCAATCGAATACAATTCTCTCTGTCCCTGCCTAGACCCAATATCCCTAAGCGTCAAAGAAAAAACGAAAAACATCTGAGGTCCCCATATGTACCCAACAACAGAAAACATAATTCTTCCCAAAAAATTTATACAGAAAGAATATGACACAAATTATGTATTACACATGCAAATATGTATATACAGTGGGGAGAACAAGCATTTGATACACTGCCGATTTTGCAGGTTTTCCTACTTACAAAGCATGTAGAGGTCTGTAATTTTTATCATAGGTACACTTCAACTGTGAGAGACGGAATCTAAAACAAAAATCCAGAATATCACATTGTATGATTTTTAAGTAATTAATTTGCATTTTATTGCATGACATAAGTATTTGATACATCAGAAAAGCAGAACTTAATATTTGGTACAGAAACTTTTGTTTACAATTACAGAGATCATACGTTTCCTGTAGGTCTTGACCAGGTTTGCACACACTGCAGCAGGGATTTTGGCCCACTCCTCCATACAGACCTTCTCCAGATCCTTCAGGTTTCGGGGCTGTCGCTGGGCAAAACGGACTTTCAGCTCCCTCCAAAGATGTTCTATTGGGTTCAGGTCTGGAGACTGGCTAGGCCACTCCAGGACCTTGAGATGCTTCTTACGGAGCCACTCCTTAGTTGCCCTGGCTGTGTGTTTCGGGTCGTTGTCATGCTGGAAGACCCAGCCACTACCCATATTCAATGCTCTTACTGAGGGAAGGAGGTTGTTGGCCAAGATCTCGCAATACATGGCCCCATCCATCCTCCCCTCAATACGGTGCAGTCGTCCTGTCCCCTTTGCAGAAAAGCATCCCCGAAGAATGATGTTTCCACCTCCATGCTTCACCGTTGGGATGGTGTTCTTGGGGTTGTACTCATCCTTCTTCTTCCTCCAAACACGGCGAGTGGAGTTTAGACCAAAAAGCTCTATTTTTGTCTCATCAGACCACATGACCTTCTCCCATTCAAATCAAATCAAATCAAATTGTATTTGCCACATGCGCCGAATACAACAGGTGCAGACACTACAGTGAAATGCTTACTTACAGCCCTTAACCAACAGTGCATTTATTTTTAACAAAAAAGTAAAAATAAAACAACAACAAAAAAAGTGTTGAGAAAAAAAGAGCAGAAGTAAAATAAAATAACAGTAGGGAGGCTATATATACAGGGGGGTACCGCTGCAGAGTCAATGTGTGGGGGCACCGGCTAGTTGAGGTAGTTGAAGTAATATGTACATGTGGGCAGAGTTAAAGTGACTATGCATAAATAATTAACAGAGTAGCAGCAGCGTAAAAAGGATGGGGTGGGGGGGGGGGCAGTGCAAATAGTCCGGGTAGCCATGATTAGCTGTTCAGGAGTCTTATGGCTTGGGGGTAGAAGCTGTTGAGAAGTCTTTTGGACCTAGACTTGGCACTCCGGTACCGCTTGCCATGCGGTAGCAGAGAGAACAGTCTATGACTAGGGTGGCTGGAGTCTTTGACAATTTTGAGGGCTTTCCTCTGACACCGCCTGGTATAGAGGTCCTGGATGGCAGGAAGCTTGGCCCCAGTGATGTACTGGGCCGTACGCACTACCCTCTGTAGTGCCTTGCAGTCTGAGGCCAAGCAGTTGCCATACCAGGCGGTGATGCAACCAGTCAGGATGCTCTCGATGGTGCAGCTGTAGAATTTTTTGAGGATCTGAGGACCCATGCCAAATCTTTTCAGTCTCCTCTGGATCATCCAGATGGTCATTGGCAAACTTCAGACGGGCCTGGACATGCGCTGGCTTGAGCGAGGGGACCTTGCTTGCGCTGAAGGATTTTAATCCATGACAGCGTAGTGTGTTACTAATGGTTTTCTTTGAGACTGTGGTCCCTGCTCTCTTAAGGTCATTGACCAGGTCCTGATAAAGGCGAAAGAAACGCACACCTATTTAGGCGAGGTACTGGCTGACGGCGTAAAACACTTCAAAAAGAAAAGGAAATCCGCACACTCTAGGAGCTCAGATGCAATAATGTAATATCTTAATAACCAACGTTTCGACAGACAAGCTGTCTTCATCAGGGTATAATGACAAACACTGCGGGTCACTGGTTTATATAGTGTGAAAGGACACACGCAGGTGTCTGTAATCATGGCCGGGTGTGGTCTAATAGCACTGTTCACATAGCCAATTCACAAATAAAAACATACAAAAAACATGGATAGAATATGATCATAGATAATTAGCTACATAGGCCCACAACATTTACAATGAATAGCAAAATCACAAGAATGGCTTCAAATCAAAGTCTACGTTGAGACCGAAGGGAGCAAGGGTCTTCAAATTAAAGATCCAGGCAGCCTCTCGCTTTAACAATAAGTTGTCGAGGTCACCCCCCCTCCCAGGGAGGGTGACATGTTCTATGCCGATATAACGTAGGGAAGAAATCGAGTGGTTCGATTCCAAAAAGTGGGCAGCGACTGGGTATGTCGAGTTTTGGCACCTAATGGTGCTACGATGTTCCGAGATTCGTACTTTTAATTCGCGCTTTGTTTTACCCACATAATTTTTACCACAAGGACAAGTTAGATCTTGCATGGAGCCCCAGACCGAGGGTGATTGACCATTTTCTAATAATTGCACCAACTGTTGTTGCCTTCTCACCAAGCTTCTTGCCTATTGTCCTGTAGCCCATCCCAGCCTTGTGCAGGTCTACAATTTTATCCCTGATGTCCTTACACAGCTCTCTGGTCTTGGCCATTGTGGAGAGGTTGGAGTCTGTTTGATTGAGTGTGTGGACAGGTCTCTTTTATACAGGTAACGAGTTCAAACAGGTGCAGTTAATACAGGTAATGAGGGGAGAACAGGAGGGCTTCTTAAAGAAAAACAAACAGGTCTGTGAGAGCCAGAATTCTCACTGGTTGGTAGGTGATCAAATACTTGTTCTCCCCACTGTATATCAGTGCAGACACTGGAATGTAGTCCACTACACTGCAGCTCCTCAGCAGTGTCGACTTTCAATGCAACGTCGATAATGGAATCTGAACATTTCCACACCGTCCTTGTTCAACTTCCTCCAGTCCATTCATATTGTCCATGTTTGAGTATTTGAATCCCACTCTACACATTCCCCATATGCTTCTGGAAGAAAATAAAATACCAACCAGTATCTTTTGCAAAGCAACACATGAAAATTAAAACATCAATATCAAAAATAATATATAAAAATGATATATATATAAATGATATATAAAAATGAATCACATTCCATTTCCCCCCTTTGATTCATAAGAAAACACTAAATATCACAACAATATGCAAAGAAATGTGAAAATTATCGCACAATCAGATATTCAACATGGACACCTATCCATCAATTCTCCATCCAGTACCACTTGTTAATCTCCATCTAGATCAGTCACGGTTAACAACGGCATCTGAGTGTTGTCTCCAGGCATCACAACTCCAACCCATCTCAATATCATAGCCTTCGCAAAAGTCAATAACAAAGTACAAAAGCAAAACATCACACACAGCGCTACAAGAGCTGCTACTAAAATCTGAACTATCACTGCTCCCACTGGGCCTAACTGATCTTGCAACCAAGCCTTCGCCGACCATCCAGCTCCTTCAGATCGACCAAACGCATCCCTTATACTCTTCAATGCATCTATAACACTAATGATATTATCGGAACTATCGGGGATCAAAGTATAACAATCGTCCCCCGTCATGTTCATAGCCACACATAAGCCACCCTGTTTGGCAAAAATATGTCATGTTTCAACAGCGTCAGTCTGTAACTTCTTTGAGTATTTGACAGCAGGTTAAACCCTCGTATCGTTTCGTTTGCAAAACCCTGCAAAGTATAGGTAATATTATCAATGTGATCTGCCAAAAATGTTACACCATACCATGGAAAAAGTCCATGTCCCCACTTCTCTCCTAGATTTATCCTCCAATGGTAGGATTCCAGATTATTAAATTGCGCCATTTCCCTTTTCACCCTATTTCCAGAACTAGAATCCGATTGAGCTGTGTCCGGTGCTTCCCCTTTTTGAATGGTAAAAACCTCATATGGAAGCTTCAACGTCGACATGTAACAACATCCAGTCCATCCATAGGGTAAGAATATATAGGCCTTATCACCACAAACCCACCAAATGTCTCGAAAATTGCCTATAGTCACATTGCCAGGCAAAAGCTGATCTTTTACCATCAAAGTCCTGCTCATTTTACTAAATGCAACAGAAAAAGTTACTTTATACAGTGGGAAAAAAAAGTATTTAGTCAGCCACCAATTGTGCAAGTTCTCCCACTTAAAAAGATGAGAGAGGCCTGTAATTTTCATCATAGGTACACGTCAACTATGACGTGTACCTATGATGAAAATTACAGGCCTCTCATCTTCAATCTTCAGTCTTCTGAATTCTTCAATTACAGGCCAATCACCTTCAATCTTCAGTCTTCTTTTATCATTCAGCAACGCATACTTTCTCAATGCAACTGCTCCTAACAGATCTAAACTCCTGCCATAGCTATCTTCCCACTGAACTCTAAATGTCCCTTCACCACTGTTCTCTCTCGTACACTGACATGGGAGCTGAGCTGACTTTCCTAGAGTTACTTCAACCCTAGTTTTCATAACGTTTTGGTCTGACTTTTTTCCGAACTGGTCTGGGGCTACTTTGTCTAACCGAATCACCGGCTTCTCCTGTAACAGAGTTGCCCTTGGTGATCTCTGCAGTTTCACATTCCAGTGAAATATGCCCTGTAGTTTCTGGGACGTATTGAAAATCAATGTCCCCAAATCTGCTTTCCTTTCCATCCATTGCAGAGTCGTGGCTGACATCATCAGAAGTGTACACATGATCATCAACGTTGTCCACAGCATGGACAATCTCTCCTTCTGGGTTTTGACTCTGGATATTGTCATGCATCTCTCCTTCTGTCTGTTCTTCCCTATCTTCATCCTGCTCTCTTGAGCCTTCAACATCTTGGCTCTCTGCGCGTGGCACCTCTTCTCTAGGTGCTTTAACCCAATGTGACAAATGATACCACGTTGGAGACCCTTTAACCTGGACAGCCGTTCCAGTACTACGAACAACTTCAAATGGTCCCTCACGGCGTTCGTTATACCACTTCCTTCTAAATACCTTCACGAACACCTTGTCCCCAGGTTGCACTGTACTCCTTATTTGCTCATCGAGCTTCTCCTGCACCTCTTATTTTCTTTGCCTGTCAGAAACATATGTGGATAACTTTTTATGAAAATTGGCCATATATGCAACATACGCTCTCATTTCATCTTTCAAAAGAGCCAAACTTGGACCCTTTCCGTTTGTTCGCAAACAAGGCATAGGCATCCTTCTTCCTGTGACCAGTTCATGGGGTGTCATACGTAGGTCACGCAACTCACTTCAGCGACACACCATTAATGCTAAAGGGAGCGCCGCTATCCAGTTTAGACCCGTATGCTGGCAAATCTTGACAATGCGATTTTTCAAAACACCATTCATTTTTTTCACAAAACCCTTGACTTTGTGGGTGATAAACTGCTCCTAGACGTTGCTTAATTCCCATTTTTTTCTAAATCAATTTCACAAATTCTTTCCCATTATCTGAGGATATTCGATCGGGAAGTCCCCACCTGCTTATGACTTCTTTACACAAGAACTTGGCAACCGACTGAGCGTCTTTTCGCTTGGTTGGACATGCCTCCGGCCATCATGAAAATCTATCCACAACCACCAGCATGTATCTTTTCCCTTCAATTGGTTATATCATATCAACAAAGTCGATAACCAACTCACGCATAGGACCTCTCGATGTTGGAATGTGACCAGGAAGAACAGTCACACCCCTGCGAACATTCTTTTTCAGACAGATTGTGCACCTGCCTATGACATAGTCAACCTGTTCAAGCAAATATGGTGCCCAAAAACCATACTCCTTTGTGATCTTTCTCCTAACCTCCCCCCTTGCAACATGAGCTAACCCATGTGCTTCCTGAATCATCAGACCTAATAGGTCTAGAGGCGCTACTATCAACCCCTCATGGTTTCTCCAAAGACCCGTAGCATCTTTGACGGCACCTCGGTCTGGCCATAACTGTTTGTCAATCGTAGAAGCAGCTTCCTGCATCAAAATCACATCCTTAAGCGTAATTTTGTCTTCCAAGTCCACTCCATGAGTGACCAGAAAAACCTTGCCCAATTTGTCCGCTCCTATGACGGCTTTTGCAGCTTCATCAGCAGCTTTGTTCCCTTGTGTGACTTTTGACACATCTGTTTTATGAGCTGCACACTTAGCTATCACTATCTCTTTAGGCTTCATCATAGTATGCAACAGTTTCATTATTTGCGCGTGATGTTGTATCGGAGAACCATCCATTTTCTTAAACCCTCGACCTTTCCATACTGCTCCAAACAAATGACATACATTATGTGCATATGCAGAATCAGTATATATCGTCACTCGCTTCTGCTAACAAACACGCTTCTGTTAGCCCCACAAGTTCAGCAAGTTGTGCGGACGCAGGCTGTGGTATTACTTCAGCCTTTTCAACAACAAATCCAGTTCCTTGGGCTTTAACTACTGCATAGCCACAATTTATCTCACACACGATAACAAGACCCATCAGTCCAATACTCCAGGTCTGCCTCACGTAATGGAAGGGCTTGCAAATCTGATCTAAGCCTCAAGTATTTCTCTGCTTCTTGAACACAATGATGTGGCTCACCATCCTCTGAAGTTGGCAAATTCTCGGCTGGATTCACCGTATCACACCTCACTAGGGTGACATCTTCCTGCTCTAAGAGCCTATGATAGTCTCTGAGCCTAGGCATAGTCAATGTATATTTTCCATAGTTCAGAAGAATGATGGGTAAGAATTGTTACTGGGTAACCCATCGTAACAGATGATGCTTTGTCATACATTAAATATCCTCCCACCATTGCTCTGTAGCAAGGTGGTAGCCCTAGTTCTACTTCTGAATAGGCAGTAGAGTAGTAGGAAATAGGTTGAGGATTCGTCCCTGTACCTGTCGGCTGACAAAGAACTGCACAAGCATATTTACCTCCAGTAGAAGTAGACACGTGTAGCAAGAAAGTCTTAGAGTAGTCTGGTAGTGTGAGTGCTGGTGCCTCTTGTAACCTCTGTTTGATCGTTTCAAATGCTACAAGGCCTTCCTTTGTCCAGGAAAGATTGCTATGGAGTTGACCATTCCCAGTATCTTTAACCATAGATCTCAAAGGTCCCGTCAAACTAGAATAGCCCTCAACCCAGGCTGAAGAATAACCAGCAATACCAAGAAATGTCATCATCTCTCTGACAGTTCGTAGCTTATCTTTCCCTCTTTTTTTTATTTTTGTACCAAATTATTGATTAGTGGCAATCTTACCACATCCGATAAAGAAAAGTAAAGGAAACTAGTCAACTTCAGAGCAATCAAAAAAGAAAGACAACACTACAGCGCCCACAAAACAATTGCTTAATAAGCACCCAATCACCTTAATTTTACAGAATAATATCAGTGCTGGATTTTCAATACAACTCTAATCAAAACAACCCATGCACAAAAAAAATAACCTCAAATGTGTAATTCTCAATCACATCAATTGATCAGTCTGTTGCCAAGTCCCTGCCAAATGGTCACAACATGAAATATTTTAGGCATACACAAACAGATAAATGCCCTTCATCTATAATATCCTGTAAGGGAAAGTAAGTTTGTGGATAGAACAGTACTGGCCTTAATTGGACTGGATCCGGGAGCAGCACACGCTGTCGCGTGACGCACTGGTCAGCACCTCCTCTCTCTCTGTCTCCTCCTTCTCGTCTCTCACACCACAGGAGAACAAAAGAAACAGACAACAATTTAGTATTTTATGTACTCACTGGGTTATTTCAACCATACAATACAGATATTAAACTATTGGAGTAATCATCATATATGTTTTCTTAGTCAAGCAACAGCCGCTTAACAAACAGAATACTTTATTCAGCTATAAGTCTGCGTGTCACAGCACCTCAGTGCAGGCAGGGGAGTGGCATAACGTTCTGTGTAACTGTAAAATCCTTGAACTCCACACATGCGCAGTTCATTTATTAGTGTGACTTCAGAGTGAGATGAGCACTCCCGCAAGCAAGTTTTTCATTTTACTCAAGCCAAATTTCCCTGGGCCCAGTGTTATCAATTCCTTAGATCCTTTATTATATAGACACTCCCCCCTGTCTACGTTGTTTCCAACGCAAACAAAATTCAGAAATTTAGAACGGAATCTCATCACACAGCAATCACAGCATGGCACACACAGGTTCTTCACGGTGCATCCCCTCAACGCACACACAGCCACACGAACTGACCAGCGCCCAAAGTTGTGAGAAAGCTCACCTTATCTGCCGGCCTCTGGAGCGGGAGTCAGCTCGGAGCCCATGATGGAACGTTGAAACAGACGCAACTCGTCCCAAAATCCTCGTCGCCAATTTCTGTGGTGTCCGAACAACGATGCTGCGATGATGTGTTGATAAGAAATCCGCTGACACTGTACTTTGATTATAAAGGTTTATTATATCAAAGATTTCAGCATCAATTTACAGACTCTGCAGAATCTGGAGAGCAACAAAACCAATCCCAAATATGATCACTCTCCCCATCCCTTTGTTAAAACAAGGTATATATATCCTATGCTTCATGTAACATAAGATGGCGTGATTTGAATAGACCAATCCCTGGCCTCCACATATCCCAATGTCCACTGTTTTAGGGGGCCCCTATAGTAACACTTTCCAGATGTTTCAGCAAAGTAGAGTAAAGTTCATCTAACCAACAATATGAAAACCTCAGATACTACACTCCTTCATCCAAAAGAAGACAGAAGAAGAAAGTGAGGATGAGGCAGAAAATAATGCCATGAAAAACATGGATAACATCCAGAAAGAAAGTTGTGAAGACACAGCATCTAGGCCTAGTTACGAAAGAGGGAAAAACAGAACCGAATGGACAGACAGTGAGGATGAGGAGGAAAAGGATAACATCAAGAAGGAAAGGTTGGATGATCAGAGGAAAGAAAGGGAGAAGGTAGCACTGAAAGAGAGAGGCAATGATAGATGGAAGAGTGCAGGAAAGCGGAAGGGTGCAGGAAAGCAAAAGGAGATCAGTGAGGATGAGGCAGAAAAGAATGCAGTGAAACATATGGATACTATCCAGAAGAAATGTCCTGAAAACCCAACATCTAGTGATGATAGCACGATTGAGATGATAATGAGCCAATTTGATAAAGAGAGAAACAAGAAAAAGAAAGAGGAGCGGGAGATAACCAGGGAGGAAAGAAAGCGAGAGGAGGAGAGAAAAAGGAAGGAAGAGGTGGAGCAAAAGAGAGAAGCAGACCTCGAACAGAGAGAGGATAGGAAAGTAGAGGAACTGAGGAGAGTAATGCAAGAGCAGAAGGAGAAGCAAACAAAAGAACAGTAGAAAGAGAGGGAGGGAGGTAGAAAGGAGAAGAAAGTGCTGTTTAAAGGAGAGGACTCTAGACAGAGGAAGGAGGGGGCCTCACGACACATGCAGGATAAAACACAGAGACAGGGGGACAGAGGGGAGCAGCAGGACAGCATGTCACAGAGCAGGGGTAGGCCAGAGGCTAGAGAAAGAAAATAAAACAGTAGTAGTAGTTAGAGTGTAGAGTTATTTAGGGCTTTATTCAATCTGTAAAGCTGAAGATTCCGCAATATAAACGTAAAGGTTAATTTACGATTGAGTCGATATATGCAGCATTTACCATAAAAGCATTCTCTGCTAAAGTGGGAACATTGCCTTTAAATTTCAATCATACTTTAAAGCTGAACTTCCGCGATATGGATTGAATAGTCCTTAATCAATGTACAAATTCAGGTGCGTTGTGAATCGCATAGCAATAAATGTGTGTATTTCAATATTTGAGTATGACATGTTCATTTTTCCCTCTTCTCTCCCTCTATCTCTTCCTCTCCCCCTGTCAGATTGTTCAATTTCTTCCCTTCGTCACCTCCAACAGACACGATGCAAAGGTAAAAATGTAGGCTTACTCATTTGTTTATTAAGTCCCACTCAGTGGTGTAAAGTACCTAAGTAAAAATACTTTAAAGTACTACTTAAGTCGTTTTTTGGGGTATCTGTACTTTACTATTTATATTTTTGACAACTTTTACTTTTACTCCACTACGTTCCTAAAGAAAATAATGTACTTTTTACTCCATACATTTTCTCTGACACCCAAAAGTACTCATTACATTTCGAATGCTTAGCAGGACAGGAAAATGTTCCAATTCACGCACTTATCAAGAGAACATCCCTGGTCACCCGTACTTTCTCTGATTTGGCGGACTCACTAAACACAAATGCTTTGTTAGTAAATGATTGTCTAAGTGTTGAAGTGTTCCCTGGCTATCTGTAAATGAATAAAAAACAAGAAAATCGTGCTGTCTGATTTGCTTAATATAAGGAATGTGAAATGATTTATACTTTTACTTTTACTTTTGATACTTGAGTATATTTAAAACCAAATCCTTTTAGACTTTTACTCAAGTAGTATTTTACTGGGTGACTTTCACTTTACCTCAGTCATTTTCTATTAAGGTATCTTTACTTTTAATCAAGTATAACAATTGGGTACTTTTTCCACCACTGGTCCCACTGATGTTGTACTAACCTGTCCTCTCTTCTCCTTTCAGACTTTTCCATCTTTGCAGCAGAGGGAAGCGCCCAGCGTTCACCAATAGTGCCGCACAATGGTAAAGAAGGGCTGGCGGGATTGATAGATCAATGGATGGATGATTCCTTTTGATGATTCATAACCTTTTGAATATACACAATCTCACTTTACTCCCACTGTCTCTCTCCATCTCTCTCTCTCTCTTGCCCTTTACAGATATAGATGGTCGCTACAGTAACATCTTGATAGCGACAATTGATAACCATTCAGACAATTTAAAAAAGTGCCGCATCAGAAGTGTCTGTACCTTTTCAGACAGTAGAATTCTGCTCCGGCATTGAATGTTCGGTATTGTTTTCCTGACAACAATACACAACGCTGATTGATGTGCTGCTTTGTTGTTTCTTGTGGTAGGGCAGCTTGCTGTGTTTTCTTTCTACTAAATGTCTTGGTAAGTCACAGTATTTAATTAACTTTAACATACTTTTTAAGGAGAAAGTGGTCTGTGCACAGGCAGCTCAAGATTATTTGATAGTTCTGGTCTCCTAGTGTACATTAGTCCCGCTTCAGAAGCGGCAATCCTTTACAGACTAGTAAAATGCCTTCGAAACTATCTCCAGAGAAGCTTTTGTGTTGGCATTTAAATGCCATAGTGTACCCTTACAGACAAACAAACAAACATGCTATAGCCAAGGCGTTTTCAAGGCAGCACATTCCATATGTCTGAAAAGGGTATCTCTCTCGCTCTTTCAGATTCCTCTATCTTTGCAGCTGGGAGAAGGGGTTTAGCTAAGATCCCGAAGCCCCTAAAGAGCAAAAAGTAGCAAGTCAAGGTAAGTGGAAAGGTGGCGGGAAAACATTCTGGAAACATTTAGGGAGCATACAGAGAATGTTACGTTCATACAGTTGAAGTCTGTTATTCACTGTCAAATTATCTCTAATACTCTCCTCTCTTTCAGATAATTCAATTTAGTGACAAGAATCTACAACTAAAAACAAAGTTGTCCTATGAAGAGGGGGAATGGTTTTCCATACTTTTCTATACTCTTTTCATACTGATTTAATTGTACCTTTATTCATGCATTTTGAATAAAGCTGCTCGCATCGAACATCTATATGTGTGTTTGTTATTAATACATTTTCATTAGGAGGTCAAGAGGTGAAATTAGTTCATATTCACAAACACACACACACACTACAAGCCAAAATGAAATGAATCTGTTTCCACCAATGCCTTCACATGTTTTGCACTTTACAATCTACAATCCTTAACAAACAAGTTTCCTCTTCTGTATGATTTAATCTCTGACAATGACTTTGACATGATCTGCCTCTGTCAAGTCTACTCACGCTCTGGCGCTCGACGTCGCCGGTTTACTAACCACCAGTTCTGGCAATCCATCATGGCGCACACCTGCGCCTCATCATGAGGCACACCTGGACTTCATCACTACCCTGATTACTTCCCCTTCATCTAGCACTCCCTAGTGTCACTCTTCATGCAGTATTGGTTACGTTTTCATGTCCAGACGCTGCTCATTTGATACTCGCCATGTTCGTTATTATTAAACTCACCGTCTACGTTACAGCCTCACTGAAACATGGCACAGAGAGGGTGACTGTTACCATCTTAACGGAGCAGCTCCACCTGTACATTGCATTGAAAAGGCGCCAGCCACGGTGGAGGCCTTGCTGTTTTATGTAGATTGCTTTATTTTAAATCCACTGACTGATGCTGATTTTCTGTCTTTTGAGTGCCTTGCTTTTAAATGTAAACGGCCAAATCCTCTCACTGTTATTCCTGTTTACAATCCCCCCAAGACAAGCACCTCTTTTAACTCTGAGTTTTCTGAACTAATAACCTCTGTATGCCCCACCCCCTCCAACATTGTAATTTTGGGAGACTTTAACATCCATGTTGACTCACCCAAGTGCTCTATGGCTGCTGACTTCCTTAACCTGCTGGACTGTCTAAACCATATGCAACATGGAAATGTTCCCCACCCACAACCGTGGACACACATTGGACCTCGTTATCACTTGCGATGTCGCTGCCTCTGACTTGGATGTCATCGAGCTAGGCGTCTCTGACCACAAGGCTGTGACACTGTCTCTGACCGCTCCAACTCCTCTCCACCGCCCAAAGAGGACCATTAAAGATGGCGGCAAGCATGTATTTTTCCTCTGATCAGTGTTTGTGGCTGAAAAGCTTTTTGTGGATTTGTTTCCATTTAGCTTTGTTTCATCTGGCTGTGAACACATTGGACAATAGTGCAATATTGCATACAGAGTTTTTAAGGAGACATAGATAAAACGGGTCTGCTGAAACTTTTGAGGCCTACTTGGATGTACCTCGGCACCCTACTCTGCAATGGGGCATTATCTGAGCAGACACCTGCCTACTGCTGCTTTCATCCTTCCACTTGACATTGTGCCTTTCATGTTTTTGGAAAGGGTGGGGAACATTTACATGTTGCACATGGTTTAGACATTCCAGCAGGTTAAGGAAGTCAGCAGCCATAGAGCAGTTGTTTCGTCAAAATGGATGTTAATCGCATTGATTAAGTCACCGCTCTCTCCTTGTTGTTGTTATGCTGGCAAGTTTTGTGCCTTGCTTGTATTTATTATGGGTCCTAGTACTGGCTGGATCTAATCTGTGGTTAGGTTCTGGCTTGCTGCCTCTACCTGTGGTGATCCTACAAACTGTGTGATTCAATCTAACTAACTATCTGTCACAACAATTTTGTTATCTCAATGGTTGAAGTCAAACACTTCTTAAATCTTTGAATAATTCCCAGAGGTGTAAATCTCTAATTTAAATAAATTAAACAAAGACCCCTTACTGCAATGGTCAGCCTGTTTATTAATGAGAGCGCTCTCCCACAAAATGGACGTACAATCTTTTTATACACACGTCAGAGGAAAAATCCCACCTCGCTTTAGGCAGGCTGTATTTTTCCACTGTACACATCTTGCAAACTCACACCTGGGTTTAGCTCATGTGGTTATCCTCTGCTCTCCTGACCATCAGGCCACACATACACACACACACACACACACACACATGTTCTTATCATAGCCTACTCCTTGCTAGGGCAGGCTGCATTTTTTCTCTTTTCCCATACATAGTTATCGCTGTTCTCACAATATCCTGCAAACCTTTCGCTCCCTTTCCCTGTGTGTTTTTGGAACCAGTCTCCTGTTATTGGTTCAATCGTTTTGCACTTCTGCTTGCCTAATTACAAGACACAAATACTCTGTTGCTGGGCAAGTATGCATCTTATATAAACACATTTGATTAACTCTCTAAGCTCTAGTCTACTAATAGTCATACATTATTAGTTTAACTGAGGGTGTGACATTTTAGTCATATCTTACTCACACATGTCTTTATCAATCCACCCTTTGACTAAATTTCACACACACATTTAAAATACATTCTTATAAAATGAAACACACAACAAGGCATACAACTTGTTTTGCATATAAAATGGATCACTCATATGAATCACACAATAAGAATACAATTTGTCTTGCATGCTACCAAATTTTACTTCCAACCATAACTCACTCTCCTTGTTAGGATTTCATTGAAAAGATAGTATACTAAACATAAAAAATTGTCTCATTCAATTCAGGTTCATCAGGATTGAAATCGTCTGCATCCTCCATCAGAGCGGGAGGCATGTAGCGTTCATTCCATTGGTCTGAGTCTGGAATAGGTCCATACCTCACCATCTGTTGGGTCACTGCTTTCTCCAGAGTCCTGAACACAAGACCTCTCACACATGGGATTAGGCAACATCCACATAACACCATTATGAACATCCCAGTCAGAGCCCCCCCTAATAAAGTTGCAACAATAGCTTTCCATTTTCCAAACATGTTATCAAACCAACCAGTTAGTGAGTTATCAATACCAGAGTTCTCAGCCAGTTTGTTCGTTCGCCAGTGTGGTGAGTCCCTGAAGAGCCTTGGTCACTGACCCATCAGGTGCTGTATTATTGGGGATGAAAGTACAACACATAGATCCAAACATAACACAAACCCCGCCCTTCTCCTCCAAAAACAAATCTAAGGCTATTATATTCTGCCATGCCATTAAGCTAGTTGCCGCTGTCTGCTCAGCCAATCCCTTTATTGCATTACGAGTGTGGTTAATAAATCTCTGTTGGTTGTAGTAAATGTAATTTAAAAGACTTTACTAAAACCCAGGCGCGATCTGATTCCTAGCTGTGAATTCTTCTGGAACCCCTCAAGGTATTCCTATCCCATCGATATATATCCTCTCATCAAAGGATCCCGGAAGGAGGTCTCGCTTTTTACGCGACTACCCATCAGTCTCTGACATGTTAGATTGTTTGATGAGGGTGAAAGGCATTACCAGCTGAGCTAACGCACAGGTTCCAGTCCAATTCGCATGTAGTCTTGGCCACAGTCTGTTACCACCACACAACCACCAGATGTCAGCGCTGGCCTGGTTTTGATCCCTAAAATCCTCTGGCTGCAACAAAGAGGAGAGATTAGTCATGGTGTCTTTGGTCGTGACATTCTCTGTGTGGGAGCAAGAGCTAAGATGCCCTACCTCGTACCCCATCTTGTCCATAATAATATGCCTCCACTGATACTTCAAAAGGGGGTAATCTAGGTCTAGGAGACTTTGATACTGGGGGATACAGATAGTGCAAGTTAACACAAGACTCATTCACCACATTCCCAAGTGGTTTGAACAATTTAACCATGCAGGATAAACCTGACGGAGTGTTAAAGCCAGTCAAAGGGAACGGAGTAGTGGTTAACCTAGGTTTAGCTGTTCCACAGGCGTAACAGTCCTCCTTGGACATAGTTCTTGCCGTATACTGTATCCATTCCAACCATAGATTCGGGTCCTTATAACCAGTCTCCATCTCTAATACCTCCTTCAGGTCTATAGTTTGCACTATCTTCACCACGGCCCCAGTCTCACTCCCTCCCTCAGAAATGTTTACTCTATAGGGTGCCCCAGTTGAAGAGGATATTTCATCTGTCGGGACTGTGTATGGAGATTCACATATCCCCCCCTCTCGGTATGAGCAACTACATGGTCCCAGGATGTACATGGTGACATACATATATATCTCCCATCCTTTATAACACTACCAGCCAGCCTTGGCTCGAGAGACCCCAACTGGTCCGCAAAGACCTCAAAGGTGATGTTCTTTCCTACAGTCACTAGTACTTCCCCTTTCCCTACGTCAAGCTGTCTTTTCTGCCTGCTTTTGCTTTCCCCGGGCATGTTCTTACTAACTTGAGTTAGGTTAACTACTACTTCTGGCGGGTCAGGCGGGTTTGGGTGTGCTAGGAATATGGCTCCCACAATCAGACAGCCACCTACCGTCAGGAAACATGTAAATCCCCACCCTCATCCTGCGAACATGTCAGACGCCAGAGGCCAACCCATTGCTTTACCTTCTATCGAACTCACACAGGGATGATCAGACAGGGTAAGGGAATCTTTGTTAAGGAGCCAACCCCCGAGCCCTAGTGGTGATCGGTTCTTTCTCCTAAATTTGTGTTTGTTCGTCAGGTATGGCTGGGTTTACCTTTTTGCAGTGTGTGACATGCACCCAGGTGGATCTTTCCGCAATTCTTACAGCGAAGGCCGTCACCAACAGGACCTGATATGGACCTTCCCAACGGGGCTGCTTCCAGTCTTTCTTCTTTAAGGATTGGATCCACACCCAGTCACCTGGTTGGATAGAGTGGGTTACCTTCTCCTTTAGTTCTCCTGTGGGGCACAACACCTTTGACATACGGGTGTGGTTAATAAACAACCTTCTCATGTGTTCGGCTAGGGTGTTCTCTGTTTCTATCTCGGCTTTACCCATGTGTCAATATTTCCGCATATCAAAACAATTACTTTAATAAAATTAATAATTTATCCTTATGCCAGACATTATCTCGTAGGATTGCCCCTTTCCTTTTCCACATGTTCAATTCTTTATCCTGTCTTATTTACAGTATGAAAATATATGCACTCACTAACTGTAAGTCGCTCTGGATAAGAGCGTCTGCCAAATGACTAAAATGCAAAATGTAATCAAGAACATAGGAAATATCTGTTTCCCCGTATATTGTTCCTGTCACCCTTCTTAATGTCATATTTCACTCATTTGCCAATATAATCCCTTACTTCGTGTAAGTAAGCAGTGTATTTTGTTCCCATGCATCTATTTAAAAAATGGTTTGATACGTTATCTCCTACTGTCCCTTAACATATACTGTAGGAGATTTCCCTCAATCCTGGGAAAAAAATAAAAAAAACTCCCCCTTAGAACACATCAGATAACTCCACGTTTCATTAAATTCAGTAAACCTATAAATCACAAACCCATAACCACTTTCCGGTAATCTACTGATTTTAAACCTGTTGCATTAATTTATTAAAATATAAACCTATTGTTTAATAAATCCAGAACCTACGAAAAATGTTTACTACGCCATCAGCCTAATAGTAAACACGATCTCCCATTGTTCAATGTGAACTCTCTGCATAACTCACTGTTGTATAAACAAACTATTCAGACATCCACTTCACCTTACCCTCTGCTTCGTTTACTAAATCCTGGCATTAGTCAATTCTATCCACACACCACCAAAAACGAATAACATATTTGCATACACATAACTAGAAAGCATGAATTTAATACCATTCTTGCTTAAACAATGCAATTCAACATTTCTCATCACCCAATTTCTATTACTTTTTTTTACGCAGGAAACCCTGTATAATCTCTATCCTCTACCGCTGTCTTTCCATCTAACATTACTTTAACAGATTTATTTTTAAGTTATAGTCAAAACAAACAAAACATCTATTCCCAGAGATGCAACTTAAACTACTCTGTTATACTAACCGCTATGTGGTGCTAGGACAATCTCTTTCGTATAAACGTATCAATTAGACCAGTCAGTCAATGTTATCTTAGTGTTTGTTTAATAATCCTATTATTCTCTGAGTTCCCTTACTTAATTTCCCATGAATATAAGACATTCGCTTCTCTAGGCGTCGTAAAATACATCCTATTACCTCTGTTATCAACTAAAATTATAGCCACCTCTTATGAAACCCCCAATCTGTCATTATTTAGAATACAGCAGATCTAGGCAACTGTCCTTTTATAAGTAGGCTACAAGTAATTCACTCTCATAAAGACAGATTTATTCACTCTATGTGATTAAAATGACAAATAAATCCCACTACTGTCACAATGGTTTGTCGTCTTACCATCTGATACAAAATGAAGTTCCTTAATGGAAACCCTAAATTGGCTTTGTACAATATTATAACTTACGTCTTTTACCACATTACTTATGGTCAGTTTATTCAGAAAACCCATATTAATTATGTCTCACCCATGACATATGTCTACGTTTGGGTGAGCAAGATAATATATAATTATTATTCCAATTATTATTTTATGAAATCTCTAGCCTCTCATTCAACACAAATCCTCTTAATCAAATATACTCCCAGCAGAACTGACAAAAAAAAACAGACTGTGATTTCCAGGACACTGCCCCTTTGTTCTGGCCTCCTATCTCCCTGAGAGTTGGCATGAGACACTCACTCCCTTCAGGTCTCTCTTACTCCTCTTTTCTCTCCCGTTCTGCTCTTGGTGAACTGCATACCTTTTAACCTCAATCAGTGTTGCTGTGCCGCAGCCAATCAGGGTCTTTTATATTGTTTGACAAATGTCAGGCCTCATTCCGCTTAAAAGGGCTATTTTTAATTGTTGATGATACGGCCCATCTGCTACCTGTTTGCACTCATGGATTTTAGAAAAATCTGCATGTCTAGTAGTAATCTCTGTGATTGTTACATAGTTGATTAAGTTTATCTCGATACTCTCCGTCTACGGCCCACTGTAAAATAACTCTGTCCCCCGTTCCTGGGGTCCAGTCTCCCTTCACAGCTTCCCAATCCTTTCCTACCACTATCTGTCTCACTACCCTTTCCAATTCCCCCGTGTTTAACTTAAACCTTGCAGTGAGCCCTTCCAAATCTCTCCTGAATCCCTCTATTCCTGTTTTCGGGTGTACCACCCCTTCTATGGCTCGGACCACATCTTTCTGGGTCCATGCCCTGTATACATCTAAGGTTGCCGGGGATCCCTCAGCCCCTGCCAATGGATTGGGTAAGGCTATCATTGGATACCGGCCCCCTCCTACTCCCTCATCTCCTGACTCATACTGACTCCCTCCTGAGCTCAGCTCTGAATCCTCCTGTTCTTCCCTCCTAACTGGACTTTTGTTGTGGGGTTCAATTCTCCTCAGGGACCTGGGTCTTCCACCCTTCGGTCCCTTGACCCCCCTATTATATCCTAGTACTCTAGTTACTTTCTTAGCCCTCTCTCTCTCTCTCTCTCTCTCTCTCTCTCTCTCTCTCTCTCTCTCTCTCTCTCTCTCTAATTTTTGCAATTCCAATTGGGTTTGTTGCTGTTGTTCCAAACGTTTCTTAATAACCTCAACTGTACTTTCTTCCTTTTCTTTATCCTCACCTTCCTCTCTCTTTCGAGATTCAGAGAGCCACACCCTGGACGTATCTAGCCCTTCCACTCGCTGTGCATCTGTTTTACCATGGATTCGAGTTTGTCTGCGTCCAGACGCCCCTCAAAACCATACCTCTCCCTCCACCTGGTCACATAATGGAGGTTCCTTCTATCCCTGGACTCCATAAATCTTGTAATAATTCACTCAATAATTATTCTCCTTTGGACTTATTACTAGGTGCGACTTTTGAGCAAATGTTATGATCAACTTTTGTAAATAACCATTTTGTCACGTTCGTTGATGAACTGGACGGACCAAGGCGCAGCGTGATATGCGTACATGTTTATTTTAATGAATAAACAACCGACAAAACAATAAACAAACGAAACGTGAAGTCCAAGGTAGAACACAAAACATACCTACACGGAACAAGATCCCACAACCCACAAGTGCCAATAGGCTGCCTAAGTATGGGCCCCAATCAGAGACAACGAGCGACAGCTGCCTCTGATTGAGCTGGACTGGGCACCGGTGGATTGGACTGCTCTGGCTCCGGAGTGGAGCCGCTGACCGGAGCTGGATCAGGCACCGGTGGAGCGGACTTCTCTGGCTCCGGAGTGGAGCCGCTGACCGGATCTGGAATAGAACCCGGTGGAGCGGACTGCTCTGGCTCCGGAGTGGAGCAGCTGACCGGAGCTGGATCAGGCACCGGTGGAGCGGACTGCTCTGGCTCTGGAGTGGAGCCGCTGACCGGAGCTGACCTGGGCACCGGTGGAGCGGACTGCTCTGGCTCCGGAGGAGAGCAGCTGACCGGAGCTGAACTGGGCACCGGTGGAGCGGACTGCTCTGGCTCCGGAGTAGAGCAGCTGACCGGTGCCGAACCGGGCACCGGTGGAACAGGCACGGGCCGTGCCGGACTGGACACACGCACCACTGGCTTGGTGCGAGGAGCAGGAACAGGCCGGACCGGGCTGGCGACGCGCACCACTGGCTTGGTGCGAGGGGCAGGAACAGGCCGGGCCGGGCTGGCGACGCGCACCACTGGCTTGGTGCGAGGAGCAGGAACAGGCCGGACTGGGCTGGCGACGCGCACCACTGGCTTGGTGCGAGGGGCAGGAACAGGCCGGAGCGGGATGGCGACGCGCACCACTAGCTTGGTGCGAGGCAGCAGGAGGCTGCGACAGGGCGGATCTTACACTCCGGAGCCAGAGCAGTCCGCTCCACCGGTGCCTGACCCAGCTCCGGTCAGCTGCTCCAGTCCGGAGCCAGAGCAGTCCGCTCCACCGGGCTCCTGTCCGGAGCCTGAGCAGTCCGCCCCACCGGTGTTCAGTCCAGACCCAGACGTCAGCCCCTCTCCAGGTTTGGGGTCCCCCACACCAGGGTCCAGACAGGGCTTGGAATATAGTGGGAGGAAGGAGAGGGGAAGCAACGCGCCGAGGTCTAGACCACACCAGGGGCGCAACAGGGAGGCGAAGAGTGAGAGGTCATCACGCCCTGAGCCGGATCCACCTCCGAGGCGGAATGCCCACCCGGCCCCTACCCGGCTATGTTTATGTTGTGCGGTCGGAGTCCGCACCTTTGGGGGGTGGGGTACTGTCACGCCCTGACTCAGAGGACGCTTATATGTTGAGTCAGGGTGTGTATGTTCCTTGTTGTGTTTTTCTATGTTGTATTTTCTATGTTTAGTTCTAGTATGTCTAGATCTATGTTGGCCGGTGTGGTTCCCAATCAGAGGCAGCTGTCGCTCGTTGTCTCTGATTGGGGACCATACTTAGGCAACCTATTGGCACTAGTGGGTTGTGGGATCTTGTTCCGTGTGAGGTATGTTGTTTGTGTACCTTGGACTTCACGTTTCCTTTAGTTTGTTGTTTTGTCATTGTGTTTATTCTGCATAATAAACATGTATGCATATCACGCTGCGCCTTGGTCTGTCCCGTCTGTAAACGATCGTGACACATTTAAATTATTCAACCCGTAACCCAGATTGTTTTAAGACCCCAGTTTCATGGAACAGATGGGACAACCCTTCTTTCTCACACGACCTATTTTAGTCCCTTCCTTGAAACAATAAATTATTGTGACTTTCGATGGATCATTAGGTCTCACACGTATACAACCTTATATGATTATTAGTTAACACTATCGGTAACCCAGAGTTTGTAAGGCTCCAGTTTCATGAAACGGATAGAGTTACGGCGAATCTACAGTTGTTTATGACTTTTGACTTGTTTAATGTATCTATCTCACACGATAATAGTTATTTCACTCCTTGAAGTTTTACCCCCGTTTTATATTTATCTAGAATACTGGCGCATTGGGTTTTCTCTAGATAAACGTCTAAAAACGCCGAAGTTTACTTCCTTCCTGTGTACTATTGACAATCTCAGATTGAATGCAACACAAGGTTCTTCTGGTGTACTTTTGACAACCCTCTTTCAGATTGTCTCAACAAGTTTAGTTTAGTTTATGTTCGGTAATGGCCTCTCTACCTGGAGTCAATTTCGGACCCACCTCTCTTTACTTAAGTTTACTGGCTATACCACTCGCATTTTATATCTATCTAGAATACTGCCGCATTGGGTTTTCTCTAGATAAACGTCTAAAAACGCAATGGCAAGTCTTTCTGGATTTTGGTAATCATTCTCTGTCCTTTACAAGAATTACATCAGTATTTCTATGTTATTGCAAGTTCAGATCACTTCCCCCCAAAACCCATGAATAAAGACTACTGACCTTATCTTGCAGCTGGGACTCAATTTTGGTTAGATATCGTCACCGTTTCTGTTGTGAACCAGTTCACCACCGGCCTGATTTAACCCTCAATCTCAGAGGTCAGGTCTTTGTATATACAGATATATTATCCGCCCGTGCACGGTTTTCGGTGTCCCCCGGAACGACAGAAGACAGGTATTGATATCCGGTTCGAAGGACCAAGCTGTCACAAGAATTTTGTTATCTATATGGTTGAAGTCAAACACTTCTTAAATCTTTGAATAATTCCCAGAGGTGTAAATCTCTAGTTTAAATAAATTAAACAAAGACCCCTTACTGCAATGGTCAGCCTGTTTATTGATGAGAGCGCTCTCCCACAAAATGGACGTACAATCTTTTTATACACAAACGTCAGAGGAAAAATCCCACCTCGCTTTAGGCGGGCTGTATTTTTCCACTGTACACACCTTGTAAACTCACACCTGGGTTTAGCTCATGTGGTTATCCTCTGCTCTCCTGACCATCAGGCCACACATACACACACACATACACACACACACATGTTCTTATCATAGCCTACTCCTTGCTCGGGCAGGCTGCATTTTTTCTCTATTCCCATACATAGTTATCGCTGTTCTCACAATATCCTGCAAGCCTTTCGCTCCCTTTCCCTGTGTGTTTTTGGAACAGGTCTCCTGTTATTGGTTTAAATTGTTTTGCACTTCTGCTTGCCTAATTACAAGACACAAATACTCTGTTGCTGGGCAAATATGCATCTTATATAAACACATTTGATTAACTCTCCAAGCTCTAGTCTACTAATAGTCATACATTATTAGTTTAACTGAGGGTGTGACATTTTAGTCATATCTTACTCACACATTTCTTTATCACTATCACACTGTGTGGATTGATTGACTTTTAGTTGATTCCTCGCCAACCTATTTCATTTTTGTGGATTTTAACTGACTTTTTCCAAAATGGCATCTACCACTTTCCGCCATACGGGGAAAAACATACTTTTTCCATATTGGCTGCTACCACCTTCAGAGACTACGGTGATTGTTTCATCCCATTTAGGAGCTGCACCTATTTTGCACAGTTCCAAGGGGTAATGTTGTGGAATATGGACACTGTCAGCTTATAGAGAAATATATGTCTGAGCTGGACATCCAGAGTAAGCAAATTGAGACACTGAAGTGTATCCTGGATAGGCCCCACTCTAAGAGCTTTTTCTTTTCTACTCCACTGCCTTCCTGGAGCAAAAACTCTGTGCTACCGGGGGCCTACGGTGAAGGATATCACAGGATTTCTTCAGTCCATCCTACATCAGCAGCCAAGGGCTGCTGCTGTCATAGTGCATGTAGGATCAAATGATATCTAAAAGAGAAAATCAGAGCTAATGAAACAGGATTTTATTGAGCTGATCAACACCCTGAAATGCTCTGTAAAATAGCTGATTATCTCTTCATATCTGGCTTAAAGACTACTGCCACTCTGTTGGCATAACTTTTATTGACAATTTCAACACTTTTTGGAAACAAAAGATGCTCTATAGAGATGATGGACTCCACCCAAACCATCTAGGAGCCTGGACCCTCTCTTCACATTTCAAGGCCACCTTAAAATATTGACTCATAGACAGACCAAGCCCCGCTCAGGTAATACCACCCATCCTTTCTAAGCGTAATAATTGTACTGTTGTCTATACTTCCAAGGGTGTTGTCAGTTGTAATCTTGTACCCATTTGTTTGAACTCTGCTATTGTTGGCCCTAAAAGAGAAGCCCACTGTGGTCTGCTAACCCAGTGCTTTTAGTTCAAATGTCAATTCCATAAACTTGAATACCACCTCAGTTTTCAAATCACGTAGAGGGCTTGGGCTGTTGCACGATAGCAACCAAAGCCCATGTAAGTCAGTTTATAACATTCCATTATTGGTTACTCTGAGAGTTCCCCATATTGACATCAGCTGCGGCCTCAGGCCTTATGGTGATAACCTTGGGAAAGTATTACCAAAACTTCTTCTATTAACAATAGGGATAGACCAAATGGTGCAGTTCTATGCAATATTAGAGCCATACCAACTATATCAATATCAACATCAACCATCAGACAGGGCCTGCAACCGCCTATTGAATGTAGCTTGTTTGAGTTGGAGACTCCATGTGACTTTAGAGATCGTAAAGGCCTTGTGTTGATGCATCTGAACATTAGGAGCTTACTTCCTAAACTGGATTACATCAAGATCTGGGCTATGGAAACGAATCCGGAAATTCTGGTATTGACTGAAACTTGGATCTCTTGGGACATTCTGGACTCTGATATTAATATTGAGGGTTATAATATGTTCAGAGCTGACAGACAGGGTAGAGGTGGTGGAGTGGCCATTCTTATTAAAAATTATTTACCAGCAAATTTGAGCTTGTCTGGGGAAGAAATGTATCCATAACTGTTATAGGGGACTACCGTCCTCCCTCGTCTAACCTTTGTGCACTCGAGGAGTTAACTAGTTTGTTGTCTTCTTTTATTAAATCAGAAGCTATTATGCTGGGTGACCTAGATTATGATTGGGAAATGCAGGCTTCAGACAATCTAAAAGACTTGTGTGATGATCTAAAACTACCCCAGCTGGTGACAAAGCCTACATGGACCAACCCTAAAGATCTTTCAAAGTCAACTCTGATTGATCTTATCTTAACGAATACATCAGAGAAATATGTTTCTACTGGTGTCTTCGCCCAAGACATTAGTGACCATTGCCCAGTTGTTTGTGTTAGAGATGTGAGAATATAAAAATCTAACCCTCGTGTCATCACAAAGAGGAACTTTAAAAACATCAGTGAACAGGCTTTTTTACATTATCGGATTGTAATGGGAACCCAGCTAAATTCTGAAAAACTGACAGATCCCTGAATTATTCCACTTCCTCCTCTCTGCCACAACAAATCAATTCAGACACTGGCCTCATTACGGGACATTGGTAGATCAGCTTTAATATTGCAGATAGATTGTAACTTCCATCAATGTAATTGTCTTAATCACTTCCAATCCCCCATATGTTTTTTTTTCTCGCAAATATACACTGCTCAAAAAAATAAAGGGAACACTTAAACAACACAATGTAACTCGAAGTCAATCACACTTCTGTGAAATCAAACTGTCCACTTAGGAAGCAACACTGATTGACAATAAATTTCACATGCTGTTGTGCAAATGGAATAGACAACAGGTGGAAATTATAGGCAATTAGCAAGACACCCCCAATAAAGGACTGGTTTTGCAGGTGGTGACCACAGACCACTTCTCAATTCCTATGCTTCCTGGCTGATGTTTTGGTCACTTTTGAATGCTGGCGGTGCTTTCACTCTAGTGGTAGCATGAGACGGAGTCTACAATCCACACAAGTGGCTCAGGTAGTGCAGCTCATCCAGGATGGCACATCAATGCGAGCTGTGGCAAGAAGGTTTGCTGTGTCTGTCAGCGTAGTGTCCAGAGCATGGAGGCGCTACCAGGAGACAGGCCAGTACATCAGGAGACGTGGAGGAGGCCGTAGGAGGGCAACAACCCAGCAGCAGGACTGCTACCTCCGCCTTTGTACAAGGAGGAGCAGGAGGAGCACTGCCAGAGCCCTGCAAAATGACCTCCAGCAGGCCACAAATGTGCATGTGTCTGCTCAAACGGTCAGAAACAGACTCTATGAGGGTGGTATGAGGGCCCGACGTCCACAGGTGGGGGTTGTGCTTACAGCCCAACACCGTGCAGGACGTTTGGCATTTGCCAGAGAACACCAAGATTGGCAAATTCGCCACTGGCTCCCTGTGCTCTTTACAGATGAAAGCAGGTTCACACTGAGCACATGTGACAGACGTGACAGAGTCTGGAGACGCCGTGGAGAATGTTCTGCTGCCTGCAACATCCTCCAGCATGACCGGTTTGGCGGTGGGTCAGTCATGGTGTGGGGTGGCATTTCTTTGGGGGGCCGCACAGCCCTCCATGTGCTCACCAGAGGTAGCCTGACTGCCATTAGGTACCGAGATGAGATCCTCAGACCCCTTGTGAGACCATATGCTGGTGCGGTTGGCCCTGGGTTCCTCCTAATGCAAGACAATGATAGACCTCATGTGGCTGGAGTGTGTCAGCAGTTCCTGCAAGAGTAAGGCATTGATGCTATGGACTGGCCCGCCCGTTCCCCAGACCTGAATCCAATTGAGCACATCTGGGACATCATGTCTCGCTCCATCCACCAACGCCACGTTGCACCACAGACTGTCCAGGAGTTGGCGGATGCTTTAGTCCAGGTCTGGGAGGAGATCCCTCAGGAGACCATCCGCCACCTCATCAGGAGCATGCCCAGGCATTGTAGGGAGGTCATACAGGCACATGGAGGCCACACACAGTACTGAGCATCATTTTGACATATTTTAAGGACATTACATCAAAGTTGGATCAGCCTGTAGTGTGGTTTTCCACTTTAATTTTGAGGGTGACTCCAAATCCAGACCTCCATGGGTTGATAAATTTGATTTCCATTGATAATTTTTGTGTGATTTTGTTGTCAGCACATTCAACTATGTAAAGAAAAAAGTATTTAATAAGATTATTTCATTCATTCAGATCTAGGATGTGTTATTTTAATGTTCCCTTTATTTTTTTGAGCAGTGTATATATATATATATATATATATATATATATATATTTGAGAGAAAAAAAAACATGTACATATACAGTGGGGAGAACAAGTATTTGATACTCTGCTGATTTTGCAGGTTTTCCTACTTACAAAGCATGTAGAGGTCTGTAATTTTTATCATATGTACACTTCAACTGTGAGAGACGGAATCTAAAACAAAAATCCAGAAAATCACATTTTATGATTTTTAAGTAATTCATTTGCATTTTATTGCATGACATAAGTAGTTGATCACCTACCAACCAGTAAGAATTCCAGCTCTCACAGACCTGTTAGTTTTTCTTTAAGAAGCCCTCCTGTTCTCCACTCATTACCTGTATTAACTGCACCTGTTTGAACTCGTTACCTGTATAAAAGACACCTGTCCACACATTCAATCAAACAGACTCCAACCTCTCCACAATGGCCAAGACCAGAGAGCTGTGTAAGGACATCAGGGATAAAATTGTAGACCTGCACAAGGCTAGGATGGGCTACAGGACAATACACAAGTAGCTTGGTGAGAAGGCAACAACTGTTGGCGCAATTATTAGAAAATGGAAGGAGTTCAAGATGACTGTCAATCACCCTCGGTCTGGGGCTCCATGCAAAATCTCACCTCGTGGGGCATCAATGATCATGAGGAAGGTGAGGGATCAGCCCAGAACTACACGGCAGGACCTGGTCAGTGACCTGAAGAGAACTGGGACCACAGTCTCAAAGAAAACCATTAGTAACACACTATGCCGTCATGGATTAAAATCCTGCAGCGCACGCAAGGTCCCCCTGCTCACGCTAGCGCATGTCCAGGCCCATCTGAAGTTTGCCAATGACCATCTGGATGATCCAGAGGAGGAATGGGAGAAGGTCATGTGGTCTGATGAGACAAAAATAGAGCTTTTTGGTCTAAACTCCACTCACCGTGTTTGGAGGAAGAAGAAGGATGAGTACAACCCCAAGAACACCATCCCAACCGTAAAGCATGGCGGTGAAAAGATCATTCTTTGGGGATGCTTTTCTGCAAAGGGGACAGGACGACTGCACCGTATTGAGGGGAGGATGGATGGGGCCATGTATCGCGAGATCTTGGCCAACAACCTCCTTCCCTCAGTAAGAGCATTGAAGATGGGTCGTGGCTGGGTCTTCCAGCATGACAACGACCCGAAACACATAGCCAGGGCAACTAAGGAGTGGCTCCGTAAGAAGCATCTCAAGGTCCTGGAGTGGCCTAGCCAGTCTCCAGACCTGAACCCAATAGAAAATCTTTGGAGGGAGCTGAAAGTCCGTATTGCCCAGCGACAGCCCCGAAACCTGAAGGATCTGGAGAAGGTCTGTATGGAGGAGTGGGCAATGTGTGCAAACCTGATCAAGACCTACAGGAAACGTATGATCTCTGTAATTGCAAACAAAGGTTTCTGTACCAAATATTAAGTTCTGCTTTTCTGATGGATCAAATACTTATGTCATACAATAAAATGCAAATTAATTACTTAAAAATCATACAATGTGATTTTTTGGATTTTTGTTTTAGATTCCGTCTCTCACAGTTGAAGTGTACCTATGATAAAAATTACAGACCTCTACATGCTTTGTAAGTAGAAAAACCTGCAAAATCGGCAGTGTATCAAATACTTGTTCTCCCCACTGTATATATACACACAGATATACACACACATACAGTTGAAGTCAGAAGTTTACATACACCTTAGCGAAATACATTTCAACTCAGCTTTTCACAATTCCTGACATTTAATCCTAGTAAAAATTCCCTGTCTTAGGTCAGTTAGGGTCACCACTTTATTTTAAGAATGTGAAATGTCAGAATAATAGCAGAGAGAATTATTTATTTCAGCTTTTATTTCTTTCATCACATTCCCAGTGGGTCAGAAGTTTACATACACTCAATTAGCATTTGGTAGCATTGCCTTCGGGTAGCCTTCCACAAGCTTCCCACAATAAGTTGGGTGAATTTGGCCCATTCCTCCTTACAGAGCTGGTGTAACTGAGTCAGGTTTGTAGGCCTCCTTGCTCGCACACTCTTTTTCAGTTCTGCCCACACATTTTCTATAGGATTGAGGTCAGGGCTTTGTGATGGCCACTCCAATACCTTGACTTTGTTGTCCTTAAGCCATTTTGCCACAACTTTGGAAGCATGCTTGGGGTCATTGTCCATCCGGAAGACCCATTTGCGACTCGTACTATCCGCCTCCTGTGTCTGCATCTGGGTCTTAGCCTGAGCTGTGATACTGGCCACTTTAATATTGGAACACTAGTCACTTTAATAATGTTACAAATGTTTTCGCTTTACTCATATCATATGTAGATACTGTATTCTATTCTACTGTATTTTAGTCTATGCCACTCCGACATTGCTCATCCTAATGGTTATATATTTCTTAATTCCATTATTTTACTTTTACATTCGTGTGTATTGTATGTATTGTTGTGAATTGTTAGATATTACTGCACTGTTGGAGATAGAAACACAAGCCTTTCGATACACCCGCAATAACATCTACTAAACATGTGTATGTACCCATAAAATTTGACTTGATTAGATTTTTTAATTTGAAAGGTAATTAAGAAACAGGCAATTGTTTTCTGCAAACTTCCCTTCTAAATTTGAAAGTAGTCCTAGAAGTAATTATCAATTTATTTTTTCAAAAGTATCGGTAATCTGATTACAATATTTTTGCTGGTAACGTAACGGATTATAGTTACAGTTTTTTTGTAATCCATTACATGTAACGGATTACATGTAATCTGTTACTCCCCAACCCTGGAGTCAGCACATGGAGACTTTCAAGATGATCTGATGAAGTCCAGACTGACAGATGGGCTTGATACTGATGTCTCTAATTGGAGAGAGACCTGACACTCGGCATTACAATTTTACTAGACACAACTTTTACTTGTATTGTCTTTTTTTATTATTGAATTGAATGATATCAGTCAATATGGTGAGGGAGAAACCCTGTGTATTTTTGCACCAGGATCAGGGAACTCCTGTTGTATGCGGGACACCACACAGGAAGGTATGACCACTCTGACATGTTTGCCAAAGCTAGCCCCATTGCCACCAGACAAAATGCCGATAGGCACAGTATCTGTATCGGCTGGGAATGACAAAAAAAGGTGAAAGGTGCACATTGTTATATTAGCAGAACACTGTATTATGTAAAGGGTTGTGTATTCTACATGGACCTGTGAATATCTACATAAATTCAGCAATTGCATTCTTCTCATATTACTCTGTAGGCTACTGACCTACTCTAAGCTTCCTTCGGCATCTCACCATACATTTGTCTGTAGTTATTGAACTCAACCTGCAGGAGCTTTGTTTGTTGTGATTAAGTGTGGGGAACAGCTGCGGGCAAGGTTCTGACAGATGGGTGTGTCTTGGTGGTGGCAAGGACACACCCAAGAAACACCAATGTCAAACCACACCCCCAATCCAACTCACATTTGGCTTCTGTCAACCCTGCCAGCATTTCTTGCGGAGCAAGCAAAAATATGAGGCCAAATCAGCGGGTGCAGTTCCCCTTTAAATCGGTCAATGTAATTGAGGGAATACTGTATGTTGGGACACAATCTGCCACACTGAGTCAAGCTAAGGCCAACTTCAACTACAGACAAATATGCAGTTAGTTAACCTGATGGCAAAATAAAATTCAGTCTCCCTCAACCACACACAGATTCACATAATTAGATCTATACTGAACAAAAATATAAACGCAACATGTAAAGCTTATTTCTCTCAAATGTTTTGCACAAATTTGTTTACATCCCTGTTAGTGAGCATTTCTCATTTGCCAAGAGAATCCATCCACCTGACTGGTGTGGCATATCAAGAAGCTGATTAAACAGCACAATCATTACACAGGTGCACCTTGTGCTGGGGACAAAAAAAGCCCACTCTAAAATGTCTGTAATAAAGACCTTTTGTGGGGAAAAACTCATTCTGATTGGCATGGCCCCCAAGTGGGTGGGCCTATGCCCTCCCAGGCCCATCCATGGCTGTGCCCCTGCCCAGTCATGGGAAATCCATATATTATGGCCTAATTCATTTCAATTGACTGATTTCCTTCTATGAACTGTAACTCAGTAAAATCTTTGAAATTGTTGCATGTTGCGTTTATATTTTTGTTCAGTATATACACTACCAGTCAAAAGTTTGGACACACCTCCTCATTCAAGTGTTTTTCTTTATTTTAAAAATGTTTTACATTGTAGAATAATAGTGAAGACATCAAAACTATTAAATAACACACATGGAATCATGTAGTAACCAAAAAAGTGTTAAACAAATCAAAATATATTTTATATTTGAGATTCTTCAAAGTAGCCACCCTTTGCCTTGATGACAGCTTTGCACACTCTTTAACGCATACATTTTCCTTTTACAAACAGTAGTAAGTGAGATACAGTGTGTGTGTGTGTATGTGTGTGTGTGTGTGTGTGTGTGTGTGTGTGTGTGTGTGTGTGTGTGTGTGTGTATGTGTTTAACTATTCTTGTGGGGACCAGAAATCCCCAAAAGAATAGTAAACAAACAAACATTTGACCAACTGGGGACATTTTGTTGGTCCCCACAAGGTCAAATGCAATTTCTATGGGGTTTAGGGTTAAGGTTAGAATTAGTGTTAGGGATAGAATTAGGTTTAGGTTTAGGGTTAGGGTTAGGAGCTAGGGTTAGGGTTTAGGTTAGGTTTTTGGGTTAAGGTTAGGGTTAAGGTTAGGGTTAGGGTAAATAGGATTTTGAATGGGACTGAATTGTGTGTCCCCACAAGGTTAGCTGTGTGTGTGTGTGTGTGTGTGTGTGAACAGTGGCGTCTGATCTGTAGTATAAAGGAGATACAATGGAGGAGAGTGACTTATATAATTACAATCATTACACACACATTTGCATTTATCAGAGCCTCTTTCATGCCAAATGTTTTTGGGGTCAGAATCGGACACATTCACACGGTTCCACCCCAAGCCCACCCCACCTACCCCATCATTTATCTTCCTGTCTTTTTCCCTAAAAGGTTCTACTAAAAGGTGTCTGATTGCCCTACTCTCTGAGGCTATTGAACCCGAAAGTGCTAAATGTTGAGCAGTTTAGCGTTGTTCTCTTTGTTTGTTTTAACAGTTGCAGGCAGAGAAATCCTTGCCAGGGAGGACACTGAGAGTTATTTGTAGACATTTTGTGCCAAAAAGCCCCACAGTCCTACCATGCTAGCTGTTTAGCGTAACACTTTGAATTTGTTTTAGCGGTTGCTTTGATTCAGGCTGAGAGTACATTGCCAGTGTGGTAACTAATGGTTGGCAAGCAGCCATTTTGTGTTTAGCTCTCATCCTGAGCACTTCCCTCTGCTCTTTCAGCACCATGGACAGCAGTCATAGTGTCAGCATATAAATCTCTCTCTCTCTCTCTCTCTCTCTCTCTCTCTCTCTCTCTCTCTCTCTTTTCTCTCTTTCTCTCTCTGTCCTTCCTCTTCCCTCCTCTCATGACTCAACTCCCACCACTTAAAAGCTAATGTCCGCAGAAACAGAAAGATGTCCACAAGCACTGGGGCACTGGGGATTTGATAACCCTCTATTGCCTCTCTATGTCTCTCTCTGCCTCTCCCTGCCTCTCTTTGTCTGGCGGTGTTGACCATGATATGAGCAGATCTGATCTGATATGAGTCTCTGTACCCACTGGTCCTGTCTGGCCATGTCTGATAGCATCTATATGCCTCTCTATCTCTCACTCTGTACTAGTCATCTGTTCTCCCTCTATCTCTCCATCTTCTGAGCCCTCTGTCCCTATCGGTCTGTCTCTCTCTCCCTCTAGAGCTGAGGCAGTTGTTTTCAGTGTGCTTCTGTAGTTGCAGTCAGATTTTGTGGCTGGAGAAAACAGAATTCCATCTATAGCTAGAGGCCATCTACTTTAAGTGCTGTCTGTCTTCCCAGTAACCTACTTGGTGTGTGAACTGCTGACTGCTCATAAATTGCAGCTGATTGTTGACACATCAACCAGTATTAAGGGGCAGGGCAATTTGTGACTGTTGTTGTTTTGGTAATCAGTGACTGTATTGGAGGGGGAGTGGTTTCTCCTCTCCTAGGCAATCAGTAATTAGTACCGGGAGGTGTGCTCTTCACCTCTGCTAGGCAATTAGAAATTAGTTTTAACACTTCAGTCTCCCCTGTTTTCTCAGCGGCAGCTGGAAGCGGCGGTCGTATCAGCGGCGGTCTCGTCGCCGAAACAAAGACGGTTCTGCCGAGTTGTTCGAGGCAGCCTCCACACCTCTCACTTGAGTATCTTACCTTGTTATTTTCAGATTATCTTATTTTGCTGTTTTGTAGCGTTGTCAACTATGTGTGTGTTTTCTATTCCTGTTTGCTCCTCTCCCTGTAGGCTTTACAGACGCGCCCCACCCCTTGGCTGCAACCCTTGTAATTTTGTGTACCCTGCATACACAACCCATGTGGAATTCCTGGTCTCTGGCAGCGTTTGGACCTGCTGATCTGCTGTCAAGAATGCAGAGTTCATCTCAGCCTATGCTGCCCTTCAGTCCCTAGACTTTTTGGCCCTGACGGAGACATGGATCATCCAAGAAAACACTGCTACTCCAGCTGCTCTCTCTTCATCTGACTAAGTGTTTACTCATAGTCCAAGAGCATCTGGTCATCGTTGTGGTGGCACAGGGCTACCCTTAGAGAGCTCCTCAATAAGCTTGACAATAAGCTCATTTCTTAATGATGGCTCACCGCTCCTCGTACTGGGTGACTTCAACCTCCCGAAGTTTGACTTTCCCCTCCTTGACTCTTTTGAACTCACCCTTTCCCAGTCCCCTCCCACTCACAAGGCAGGCAATAAGCTTCACCTAATATTTACTAGAGGCTGTTCGTCTACTAATCTCACTGCAACCCACCTCCAGGTCTCTGATCACTAATTTGTTTCCTTTTCTGTCTCCCACTCCTCCAACCCTACCCACTCAGCACCTACCCAGATAGTAATGCGCCACCTCTCTTCCACTACTCTCTCCTCATCTATACTCTCTAATTTCTGCTAAATCCTTCTACCTCGTGTCTCCTGATTCTGCCTCTTTGACACCTTTCCTCCTAGCCAGCCCAGCCCTCACCTCCTGCTCCGTAGCTGAGTGACTCATTGTGAGTTTACAGAACAGGGCTGTGGGCAGCTGAGCAAAAATGGAGGAAAACTCAACTTCCAGAGGACCTATCATCCTTTCACTCCCTCCTCTCTACCTTCTCTTACTCTGTATCCGATGCTAAAGCCACTTTCTGACTCAACATTTCAAGCTTCTGCCTCCAACCCTAGGAAACTATTTTCCACCTTCTCCTCTCTCCTTAATCCTCCACCCCTCCCTTCTCCCTCTCTGAGGACGACTTTGTCAACCACTTTGTAAAGAAGGTTGATGACATCTGCCTCCTCATTCACTCAGCCTATTGTGTCCACTGGTCCCATTCACATATAACTACCCTACGCTTTGACCTCTTTCTCCCGTTAGGAGCGGCCTGCCAGGTAGGATGCAATCCAACAGTGTGCAGAGCTTGAGATGCCCAGGAGGATCTGATGGTTCATGGTGTCGAAGGCATTGGACATATCTAGGAGGATGGATACAGAGGAAAGAGAGTCAGCTTTGGCAGTGTGGAGAGCCTCCATAACACAGAGGAGAGCAGTCTGAGATGGAAGGAAGTTCCATGCAATAATGGCTTTATATAATACTGTACGTTCTTCTTGAATTTGTTCTGGATTTGGGGACTATGAAAAGACCCCTGGTGGCATGTCTGGTGGGGTAAGTGTGTGCATCAGAGGTGTGTGTGTATTTTGAATTTTGAACACATTAATGTTTCTTATAAAAATAAGAAGTGATGCAGTCAGTCTCTCCTTAACTCTTAGCTAAGAGAGACTGGAATGCATAATAATTATATTAGCCCTCTGATTACAATGACGAGCAAGACATACCGCTCTATTTTGGGCCAGCTGCAGCTTAACTAGGTCTTTCCTTGCAGCACTCGACCACACGACTAGACAATAATCAAGATAAGACAAACCTAGAGCCTGCAGGACTTGCTTTTTGGAGTGTGGTGTCAAAAAAGCAGAGCATCTCTTTATTTACGGACAGACCTCTCCCCATCTTTACAACCACTGAATCTATATATTTTAACCATGACAGTTTACAATTTAAGGTAACACCAAGTAATTTAGTCTCATCAACTTGTTCAACAGCCAAACCATTCATTACCAGATTCAGGTCTAAAACTTAGGGAATGATTTGTACCAAATACAATGCTCTTAGTTTTAGAGATGTTCAGGACAAGTTTATTACTGTTCACCCATTCCAAAACAGACTGCAACTCATTAGCTGTTGTTGCTGATGCGTTTATGGTTGAATACTCAGCATACATGGACGCACATGCTTTGTTTAATGCCAGTGGCATGTCATTGGTAAAAATAGAAAAGAGTAGCGGGCCTAGAGAGCTGCCCTGCAGTACACCACACTTTACATGTATTACATTAGAAAAGCTTCCATTAAAGACAACATTTTGTGTTCTATTAGATAGATAGCTCTGAATCCATGATATGGCAGAGGTTAAAAAGCCATAACACATACGTTTTTTTCAACAACAGGTTATGGTCAATAATATCAAAGGCTGCACTGAAATCTAACAGTACAGCTCCCACAATCTTCTTATTATCAATTTATTTCAACAAATCATCAGTCATTTGTGTCAGTGCAGTACGTGTTCAGTGACCTTGTCTATAAGAATGCTGAAAGTCTGTTGTTAATTTGTTTACAGAGAAGTAGCATTGTATTTGGTCAAACACAATTTTATTTTCAACAGTTTTCTAAGAGCTGGCAGCAAGCTGATAGGTCTGCTGCTAGAACCAGTAAAGGCTGCTTTACCACTTTTGGGTAGCGGAATTACTTTGGCTTCCCTCCAGGCCTGAGGACAAAGACTTTCCTCCAGGCTCACATTAAAGATATGACAGATAGAAGTGGCTATAGAGTCAGCAACCATCCCCAGTAGCTTTCCATCTAAGTTGTCAATGCCATTAAAAAAATTGTAGGCCCCTTACACCTCAGTGTTGTGATGCAAAAAATCTAGCAAAATGTATAGCGCATATAATTAAAAAGGTATTGTCGGACATTATTCATTCTAATCAGACAGGTTTTTTACATGGACGATACATCTGAGATAATATAAGGCAAGCACTGGAAACAATAGAACACTATGAAAAATCTGGGAAACCAGGCCTGCTATTCATAAGCTGGCACTTATCCAGAATGCCGCAGCCCACCTGGTGTTCAACCTTCCCAAGTTCTCCCATGACACCCCACTCCTCCGCACACCACTGGCTTCCAGTCAAAGCTCGCATCCACTAGAAGACTGTGGTACTTGCATATGGAGCTGCAAGAGAAACTGCCACTCCCTACCTTCAGGCTATGCTCAAACCCTACACCTCTCATCTCTTGGCTCTCCCACCCCTACGGGAGGGCAGCTCCCGCTCAGGCCAGTCAAAGCTCTTTTCTGTCTTGGCACCCCATGGTGGAACCACCTTCCCCCTGAAGCTAGGACAGCAGAGTTCCTGCCGATCTTCTGAAAACATCTGAAACCCTACCTCTTTAAAGAGTATCTTAAATAATCCCACAGAACCCCCTCCTCACCCCCCCCCCCCCCCCCTTTTATTTATTTATTTATTTATTTGCCTTTCGTAAACTAACACTCGCACTTTACTCCCCCCCCACCCCCCCACTAGCACTGACTTTGCTGATAGCCACTTTATTGAGGAAAAATGTACTTACTATGACTGAGATAGGTGGTTGTCCCACCTTGCTATCTTAAGAGGAATGCACTAACTGTAAGTCACTCTGGATAAGAGCCTCTGCTAAATTACTAAAATGTACAAATGTAAACGTCAAATGTCTGATATCTTCTATCTGCCTCTCTCTCAGTGTACTAGTCGTCTATTCTTCCTCTGTCTCTCCATCTTCTGAGCCCTCTGTCCCTCTCGGTCTGTCTCTCTCTCCCTCTAGAGCTGAGGCGGTTGTCAGTGTGCTTCTGTAGTTGCAGTCAGAGTTTGTATTTGGAGTGTACAAAATTCTAAAGTTGTAAAGTTGAATACTGTGTTGTAATATGAACCATATGGTAACAAATTTGCATCAGAAATACCTATGCACTTACAGTGATTGATTGGTTGTACGAATCCACAAAGCTCATTCTAGGTGAAAATCTTATTACGCTCCAGAGGCTCTGGAAGAAAACCAATCCCTTTGATGAAGGCTGTTTTCGAGGTCCTTTGATTTTTCTGATGGATTTCTTTAAAAGCTTGTCATGTTCCTTGCTGTTACAGGAGAGGCCGCTGAGTGTGTCTATTGAGGAAGCAGAAAGGTCAGGGCTTTAATATCACACTGTGACTCTGTGAGCACATGACTGGGTCTGTGTCTGCCTCAGTGAGACTCATGTCTAGGGCACACACTGACACCACTGCGGCAAGTGGACAAAGACGCAGAAATGTCACCAAGAGCTGACCACAATGTGTGGGGAGAGAGAGAAGATGGGGGAGGCGAGGGACATGGAGAGGAGAGGTGTCAGGAAAGAAAGAGGATATAGAGACTGCTGGTGAGAGATGGAGAGAGATGTGAGGAAGGAGTGAAAGAGAGAAAGAGAGAGGGGGGTTAAGTAGCAGAAAAAGAGAGGGAGAGGGAGGCAGACGTAAATTGGAGGATATAATAAAGGACAGGATATAATATTTGATTTAATGACATTTCAGCTTTATGCTTTTAACAAGACTGTAGAGCATTGTTTCTGTAAATACATTCATCTTTCAGTGCAATAATCTCTACATTAATTCAGGCAATTCATTTAGGTTTTAATTGTTTATAATAATAAAACTATATTTTATAAAGACTAAAGAGTGGTGATAACTGGTTATTATGTATCTTCAGTATTTAAAGCCTGCTCACTACTTAATTACATTTAGAAGCACTCAGCTGGAGTAAGCACTGCAGACTGTGCTGTGTACACTATAAAAAATATATTGTAATAATTGTCAATACCAGCAAAACAATTATACTTTCATGACCGTAAAAACCTCCCTTGTTATAATTTCTACTAATTTCTGTGCTGTGTTAGGAGTATTTCATTAAATGCAACTCCTAAACATTTCCTCTGAAAACATGATTCACCTACACCAGCTATAGGCGGTCTCTGGGTTGGAAGCAACTCAGCAACAACCACAGGTAAGAGGCCAACAGAGCTCTCCTGATACACATAAATAAAGCAGCGAGTTCGTTGCTGATATTTTCTACCATGGTAAATATGTGGTAAGAAAACATAGCCCTCTCCTTGGCATCCATCTCACCCATTTAATTCCAGATGATAAAAGTCTCCATAGAGTGGGGGTTTTAAGAGTTGGACTGAATGGAGGTGCTGTAGAGTTGAAGGACATTATTACAGAACTGTTAGTGTAAGTGTGTTATCTGAACAAGCTGTGGAATTATTCAGTGAACATTATAGTCTAAACTTTAGCAGATAGAGACATCAGCGCTCTGTGATTGGTTAGACAGTTTTGATTGAGTAGTGTTTTCATTGTTCAGTTTCTGTGTGGTGATACTAATGGTTTGTTGGGACTGATGGTTTGTCCACGCAGCAGATTAGGAGAATGAACGTAGCATGTTAGGATAATTAACATAGCAGGTTAGGATAATTAATGTAGCAGGTTAGGAGAATTATCGTAGCAGGTTAGGAGAATTAACCTAGCAGGTTAGGAGAATAAACGTAGCAGGTTAGGATAATTAGGTTAAGGTTAGGAAAGGGTTAGGTTTAGGCTTAGCTAAAATGTTCTTACAGTTGCAGCCACGCGAAACGATCTTGAGTGGCAACAAATCTTCCCAATTAGCTGTTTGCTTTCCATACACCGACTTGATACGCCCATTTATGTTGACACACCAACGTTCTGGCAGCCATGTTGAATTGCAGTTACCCATGACTCCTTTTTTTTTTCTTTGCCTTTGAGTGCTATCAGGGAGAGTGCTTTGAGTGTTTCAGCACAATAAACAGTGGTCAGAGTAGCTGTATGGTATCTCTCTCTCGCTCTTTTTAATCGGGCAGGAACAGAACAGAAAGTCAATGGTGTGCTTCAAATAGTCAATTAGTATTTTTATTCAGAGCAGATGGGTTTGATATAAATAAGTTATTAGAAATTCTTTTAATTTCAGTGGGGGACTGCAGTGTGTTATGTTTTTTTTTTTTAAACAAACAAAATACAACGGAAATAGAACCACCAAATCACGTAGTCATTTCCGATAAAAAACATATAGTCAAAATAGACTGTCCAATCGATGATACGAATCATGGATGCTATACTAGATAATCAGTGATGATTTTAAACTAGGCATGAAAGGAGGGGATAAAGTCTTGAAGGTGAGCAGGTCGAGAGCGCATCCTTACAGGCCGCAGAACGGGTGCTGCAGCGACAGCAACAGGTCCAAGGGAGAGTGTGCCACCGGTAGTGAACCACTCAAGGTGGCATCAATGGCAGAGTGGGGACATGCAGGAGGGCGCACCTTCCTCAGTCGGCTGGCATGCCAGCGAGAGCCGTCAGTCAGTTGAAATGTTGCTGGGCCCAGCTGACGTTGAACTTCACACAGTGTTGAAAAGAAGGTGCAGAGCTTGTCTGCGCGGTGTGGTTGTTGCACCCTGACCCAATCCCTCACTTGGATTCCAGGAAGCCGTGCTCTCCTTCTTTTGTTGTAGCGCTCCTGACTTTTACGTTGTTGGCTTTGCACTGCTGATTTGACTGTCGAGGCTGTCGGGTTGCCAATAGAGGGACGGAGTCTTTGTAGGGTCAGCTCTAGTTCACGTCATAACATCAGCTTGGCAGGAGAGACTCCGGTGGTGGAGTGGTGAGCAGCTCTGTAGTGCAGCAGAGCAAGGACTCAGTGAAGGAGCAACCCTGAGCTAAGTGAGCTCTCAGTCCATTTTTAAGGGTTTGTTTGAGAGAGTGGACAGCCTGTGCACAGTCGGGTGTCCAGGCCCAGGACACCTCCTTCTTCAACAGCTGTCACAGAGGGGAAGTGATGGCAGAGTACTGGGGCAGGAAGTGCATGTAGTAACCCGTCAATCCCAGAAATGAGGCAAGTTTTGTAGCAGATGTCGGTTCTAGGACACGATGGATGGCTTCCACGTTTGACTGCAGCGGCAAGAGCCCTCGGGCTGACACGCGGAACCCGACAAAGTCGATCTCTGGCACTGAGAACAGGCACTTCTCAGTCTTGAGTGTGAGGTTGTGTTGGTTGAGCGCTGCGAAGATGTCGTCCAAGTAGACAGCCACTCCAGAGACCCCGGCAAGGATAGTGGACATTATCTTCTGGAAACAGCTGGGGGCCGAACTGAGACCAAAAGGGCATCCTTTTGTAGCGGAACACCCCGATATGAGTGACGAAGGCTGTCAGGTTCCTACTCTCTGGGAAAGTTTCCAGTAACATACCCTCCCTTTGTAACCCTATGTGTATCAGAGTGCTGTATGGGCAGGTTCTGTGGTGGTTCTGCAGGCAGGTTATTCTGGGCCACTTGGACTTCTTGTTCAACAGGAGCTTTAGCACCTTGATCTTCCAGTTGCGAAGGTCCAGCTTTGTGAAGCCCGTCGACCCATAGAAGTGAGTGGTCAGTTCCTCCATGGTTGGCAGTGGGTACCGATCAGGTATGACGGGCTTGTTGGCCGTTCTCAGATCCAAGCAGACCAGCAGCTCTCCAGACTTCTTTTTAGTGATGACCAAGTTGGACACCCATTGGGAGGCGTCCACCGGCTCGATTAATCCATCCTTCAGCTGCTTCTGTAGATCCTTAGTGACCTCCTCACGTAAAGCCAGTGGAATACGGCGTAGAGATTGAATGACTGGAGTCACCGTAGGGTCGAGGAGGGGCTTATGTGTGAACGCTGTAAGGGCACCTACACCGTTGAAGAGGGTGGGCCATTGCTCTTGCCATGGGGAGGCAACGTGCAGGATTGTTGAGCCACTGTTATCCAATAGAGAGAACCCCAGGCTGGTGAACAGGTCTAGACCTAAGATATTAGTGCCCTGCCGTGTGATGTGGAAGGGGAACTGAGTGAGGGCCTTGTTGCCATACTGCACAGGTGAGTTTATGAAGCCAACGACATCAATCACTGAGCGCCCATATCCGTACAGGCTAAGGCTGGGTGGCTGGAGGCGAAGGTGGGACAATAACTGCTCGTAGGTAGCCATGTTGAGGAGCGACACCTTTGCTCCTGTGTCTAGCACGAGAGGAATGCAGGAGTCACCCAGGTATACAGCACGAGTGGAAAACCCAGCCGGGTTTGAGCCAACAGTGTGAATGACAGCAGGGGGTGTGTCCATGGGGCGTGAGCTTTGGTGCACAGGGGGCTGGAGCTGACCTACACCACTTTGCAAAATGGTTTGGTTTCTGACATCGTCCACATGTTTGTCCATGAGCGGGTCAGTCAGGGGCACGTGAATTGTGTCTATTGGAACCACAGTTCGCACACCGTTGACGTGCCTGGGTTCTCATCAACTGCACTGAGGCACTCATGTCACTGTCTGAGTGACAGCTACAGTCTGAGCCCTGAGACTGCTGCACAGCTTGAACAGCACTGGAAGCAACAGCACAGTAAGCTGTTGATTCCACTTGGGAAGCTATGGCTACAGCTTTTGCTAAAGTCAGATCATTATCTTCAAGGAGAAGCCTCTCGCACACGAGTGAGCTTGAGGTTCTTTCAATTAACTGGTCCGTAATAATTTAATCTCTAAGATAACCAAACTGACATGACTGCGCTAGTCCTTTAAGATTACTGACGTACTGTGTCACTGACTCACCCACACGCTGTGCACGATGCCGAAAATGCAGCTTCTTCAGAACCACACTCTGTTTCTTTGCGAAATGTCCAACCAAAAGTTCAACAGCTGCATCATATGTGTGTGCTTTCCCGAGCGTTTGGAAGATACGCAGGCCCTCGGCGCCGAGACAGTGGAGAAGAATGGCCCTTTTCCTATAAGGGCTAACCACATCCAGTCCGGTAGCTAGCATGTACGTCTCAAATGACAACTTCCATCTGTCCCATGAGATTGTTGGTTTGCCCGCATGAGGCAAGAACTGCTCCGGTGGAGGTAGGGATATTGTAGAAATACTTTCAGCCATCCTCACTTGCTCTCAGTTGATGCTGCCGTTTATCTCAACGAGTAGCATCTCAAAATACAACGGAAATAGAACCACCAAATCACCTAGTCATTTCCGATAAAAAAACATATAAACAAAATAGACTGTCCTATCGATGATAGGAATAATGGATGCTATACTAGATAATCAGTGATGAATACAATACAACACAGTGATGTTGAAACTGCCCTGTAGTTAGATAAAGTTGTAATAAAGGGGAAGGCTGTGATTTGGCTACTGAACTCACTTTCACCTCTTTGCACCACCAATGATCCGTTACAACACTTTAAATATTTGTTAAGATTCAGAACTCTATGTGTTGTTTTCAATTGAAATGTCATTGTATGAAGAAATCAAAGTAATGTTTCTCTCCCGGGTAACATACCCTTCTCAATAAAGAAACATGGAGGGAAAAGTGTGACTTATCTCGGAGGCTGATTAGCGAACGGCGTGACAGGATCATCTTCAGAGAGAACAGCACTCAGGCAGGAATTTATATAATTAACAACAACATCTTCATCTCTGTCAGCTCAACGAGCTGTACTAATTAACAATGGCTCCGAGCTATCCCCAAAAAAGTCTGCCTCCTCGGCCCTCCTGGCCCAACAGACGGGAGCAGAGAGAGAGAATACTTGTGTGTTCTCTGACGTGAGTCCCTGTCGCACCGGCCGTTTGCTTAGCTCATCAGTGTGGTAGAGATGTCTGTTAGCACATTTCTAAGCAGACAGTACCTTTCCTGACTATGGTTTGTGGTTTGGGTGTTATTGGCAGTGGCCCAAGTTGCTCTGCACAGGATTGTGATAATAAACAAAACAAAACATGGTAATGATATGATGAATGACGATTACTCAAAAATCTCAACACTTACAACATCCACCTATTTAGTCAAATTGTATAAGTAATATATTGCTTATTCATGGAACATTGCATTCATTGAGACTAACCCTTCTAGCTATTTAAATCTTATGCCACCCCTTACTCAGCGAGATGTCTGGGAATACAAAACAATTATTTCAGCTTCCAACATCAACCCTGACCCTAACACTATTCTTACCTAACAACCCACAGTATGAGTCAAAAACAGAACATTATCTGTGTGTATGCAGACACACAGGGTAGACTGCAACAACTGGGCCCATAATGTGATATACAGTATTCAATCCCACGACACCTGGTACAGCTTTCCCAGAATCCACTGGGCCATCTGATAGCAAATTAGAGAGAAGGTAGGAGAGTACAGTTGGCTGCTCCTTTTTCATACTAACCACCTCAATAATAGATGCTTTTCATAACGTGGTTGTGTAATATAATAGTCTGACAACTGGATTAGATTGGTGATGCAATATTCATACTGTGATGTAGTTAAGTGCTGAAAGGTCAGGACTGGGTCAGATGCTGTGGTGTAATGTCATTGTTTTAGACTAGTCTGTCTGACCCATCATACCATTCTCTTGTAAGACATTGTCTTATGGAAGTGTTTTGTTTCCTAGTGTGAATTTGTGAATACAATGGCATACTGGTAGTGTTGAATGTTTTCATGGAAATAGATTGTGTGTGCGTGTGTGTGCATGCGTGTGTTTGCTTGCCTGCTTCTCTGCTAGTGTGTGTTTTTGTAGTTAGTCATGTCTGTGACACATTGCCCTTCTCTGACCCTGGATGGCTAAAACTCTCCTGATTAACTGATGGATGATGCAACACTGGCCACAGCTCTTAAAGCCTACCAATAAATCCTCATTATAATGACGCACACACGCGCACACACACACATGCACACACACACTGTTTACCACTCACCCTCACACTCCCCCTGCCGAATTCACAGCCTACTGTATAGAAAGGTCAGGTCAATCAAATAAACATACACAATCACCATAACACACTCACTCTGTTTCAGTAAATGAGTCAATCAAAGCAATAGACTCCGAGAGAGTCACACTGTGCTGCATTATCAATGTTCAATAAGCAATTTGACTGTGTTTTTATGATTATGATTGCTTATTACAATTTAGCCTGTGGGGAGTTTCTACAGTACCTGCATGTATTGTAAGGAAAGTAAATTCTTCTCTCTCTAACAAACTTGACTGGCCTCTCCCTGACCTTGTGAGCTTTGGCATCAACATTAAGTAGGCATTTAGGAAGAGTTTGAGTTGAACTTATAGGAAATTGTTAATTAGGTAACAGGTACTGTACTACTGGGTGAACTGAAAAGTCATAGTCAATCGATCAGTAATATAATAATACTTTTAGCAAAAATGTTTATATTCAATTTACAATTTGTAGAAACAATGAGAATAGAAGGGTTCAGAACTTTTGTGAAACATCACAGTACAGTTGAAAAATATATGGCAAATAGAAATCCAATATGAGATAGATGGGAGGTGTTGAATGGAGTTGAAGGATGGGACTAATAACAACTAACAATAACTAATAACAACAAGATAACTCATGTAAAGCATACTGTGTCCAAAATAAGTATATAGGTTATAGGTTGAGAGCTTTTGTGAAAGAGCACAGTTAGAAAGATATGGCATATAGAAGCAAACCGGATGGACATCATGAAAATGATCGGAGAGGTTGAGGGTAGAGGAAGTTCAGGAGTAAAAACAAACAAAATAGAATTATTATAAAATTGACTGTGTCCATAAAATGTATATAGTATGTATAAGCTGGAAGTAGAGGCCTAAGCATTGTTGTTCACTAGTTTACTCCAATTAGGGAAGGGGTGGCGGGGTTGGAAAGTAATAAAGGGAAATATATATTTTTAAAGGATATGTATACATACAGTGGGGAGAACAAGTATTTGATACACTGCCGATTTTGCAGGTTTTCCTACTTACAAAGCATGTAGAGGTCTATAATTTTTATCATAGGTACACTTCAACTGTGAGAGACTGAATCTAAAACAAAAATCCAGAAAATCACATTGTATGATTTTTAAGTAATGAATTAGCATTTTATTGCATGACATAAGTATTTGATACATCAGAAAATCAGAACTTAATATTTGGTACAGAAACCTTTGTTTGCAATTACAGAGATCATACGTTTCCTGTAGGTCTTGACCAAGTTTGCACACACTGCAGCAGGGATTTTGGCCCACTCCTCCATACAGACCTTCTCCAGATCCTTCAGGTTTCGGGGCTGTCGCTGGGCAATACGGACTTTCAGCTCCCTCCAAAGATTTTCTATTGGGTTCAGGTCTGGAAACTGGCTAGGCCACTCCAGGACCTTGAGATGCTTCTTACGGAGCCACTCCTTAGTTGCCCTGGCTGTGTGTTTTGGGTCGTTGTCATGCTGCAAGACCCAGCCACGACCCATCTTCAATGCTCTTACTGAGGGAAGGAGGTTGTTGGCCAAGATCTCGCGATACATGGCCCCATCCATCCTCCCCTCAATACGGTGCAGTCGTCCTGTCCACTTTGCAGAAAAGGATCCCCAAAGAATGATGTTTCCACCTCCATGCTTCACGGTTGGGATGGTGTTCTTGGGGTTGTACTCATCCTTCTTCTTCCTCCAAACACGGCGAGTGGAGTTTAGACCAAAAAGCTCTATATTGTCTCATCAGACCACATGACCTTCTCCCATTCCTCCTCTGGATCATCCAGATGGTCATTGGCAAACTTCAGACGGGCCTGGACATGCGCTGGCTTGAGCAGGGGGACCTTGCGTGCGCTGCAGGATTTTAATCCATGACGGCGTAGTGTGTTACTAATGGTTTTCATTGAGACTGTGGTCCCAGCTCTCTTCAGGTCATTGACCAGGTCCTGCCGTGTAGTTCTGGGCTGATCCCTCACCTTCCTCATGATCATTGATGCCCCACGAGGTGAGATCTTGCATGGAGCCCCAGACCGAGGGTGATTGACCGTCATCTTGAACTTCTTCCATTTTCTAATAATTGCGCCAACAGTTGTTGCCTTCTCACCAAGCTGCTTGCCTATTGTCCTGTAGCCCATCCCAGCCTTGTGCAGGTCTACAATTGTATCCCTGATGTCCTCACACAGCTCTCTGGTCATGGCCATTGTGGAGAGGTTGGAGTCTGTTTGATTGAGTGTGTGGACAGGTGTCTTTTATACAGGTAACGAGTTCAAACAGGTGCAGTTAATACAGGTAATGAGTAGAGAACAGGAGGGCTTCTTAAAGAAAAACAAACAGGCCTGTGAGAGCCGGTATTCTTACTGGTTGGTAGGTGATCAAATACTTATGTCATGCAATAAAATGCAAATTAATTACTTAAAAATCATGCAATGTGATTTTCTGGATTTTTGTTTTAGATTACGTCTCTCACAGTTGAAGTGTACCTATGATAAAAATGACAGACCTCTACATGCTTTGTAAGTAGGAAAACCTGCAAAATCGGCAGTGTATCAAATACTTGTTCTCCCCACTGTATGTATGTATATGTCTTTATATGTATGTATGTGTATATGTATGCATGTATATATATATATATATATATATATATATATATATATATATATATATATATATATTGCGAGAAAAAAACATATGGGGGATTGGAAGTGATGCAGACAAGTTACAATCTATCTGCAATATTAAAGCTGATCTACCCCTAAAAAAATAAAACATAAAAAATTGGTACTGTACTAACATTCAGCAGTCAAAGTCCAAGAAAGGTATAAACGTTGCTACATTAAAATGCTGGAGCAGCTACACAGTGTACTTGCATTCTGGTCTCTTTCCAAATCATTTATTTAGACCATACTCCTAGGCAAAAACTCTCAGCTTTCTGACTGCGCTAACTCCAACCTTTACGTCAGCACTTGATTAATGCTACGTCTGCTCAACCAATCAGAACTCTCCGTGTGCGGCCCAAAGGACCCAGCGGTCTATCTTGTTTATTCACCTCTCGTACTGAAGGAGCTGAGAGGCTCCAGTTCCACAGTGTTTTGTATTGCAGCCCTGACTGAGTGGAGACTAAGAGCCGCGATTTAATAACATTTCTAAAGTTTATCCACTTCCTCCTTATGTTTGTCTTCAGTTCTTTGAGTAAGGAACCTTTTTAGTAAATATTGACTGTGTCAGGGTGAGGTTGGGGTGGCGTATGGTGTGTGTGCGTGTGTGTGTGTGTGTGTGCGCATGCATGCATGTGTGTGTGAGCTGTTCCTCTGTGGGGTTTTCTAAGGTGTAGTAAGGGTGTGATATGCCTGCTTCTGTCATACCCTACACAGCAGCAGAAACATAGCAAAAAAAACATGTTTATTTTTAGTTACTTTGTTCTGCTGATAAGAATGCACTGTTGTCATTTTCCTTCCCCTCTCTCATCTACTTTCCTCTTCCTCCCTCTCTTGTTCTCTCCTCCTTGCTCATTTTGGAGTGAGAAAGCACATACTAAACTGCTGATGTATCCGAAACTCTAAATATCTCTGTGCCCCTGAGGGTAAGATGGGGCTGGAGTTTGGGTTGCAGCTATAATAAGACAGTTCATCTCATCTCAGCTCAGCTGGACACAGTGAACTTATAATGTGGTACACTTGGCTACGGAAGAGAGAGGAAAGGATTAAAGACTGTATAGGTAGAAGTCAGCCTCAACAACTGATCCAAGGTCAGATTATCCTACCCCAGCCCTAATCTTTACCCAGTGGCGTCAATAGGCCTGTTTTTGATCCAGCCCCAAACCTCTTCATGGTAAATAATATATACACAGACCCCTTTTTTTCAGACTTTTTCCACATTTTGATACATTACAGCCTTATTCTAAAATGGATTAAATAGTTATTTTTGCCTCAATCTACACACAATACCCCATAATGAGAAAGCAAAAACAGGTTTTTAGAAATGTATTAGAAATTATAAAGTGAAATATCCCATTTACATAAGTATTCAGACCCTTTACTCAGTACTTTGTTGAAGCATCTGTAACCGGTGTGAAATGGCTAGCTAGTTAGCGGTGTGCGCTAGTAGCATTTCAATCAGTGACGTCACTCGCTCTGAGACCTTGAAGTAGTTGTTTCCCTTGCTCTGCAAGGGCCGTGGCTTTTGTGGAGCGATGGGTAACGGTGCTTCGAGGGTGACTGTTGTCGATGTGTGCAGAGGGTCCCTGGTTCAAGCCCAGGTAGGGGCGAGGAGAGGGACGGAAGCAACACTGTTACACACCTTTGGCAGCCATTACAGCCTTGAGTCTTCTTGGGTATGACGCTACAAGCTTGGCCTGTATTTGGGGAGTGTCCCCCATTCTTCTCTGCAGATCCTCTCAAGCTCTGTCAGGTTGGATGGGGAGCGTCGCTGCACACATATTTTCAGGTCTCTCCAGAGATGTTTGATCGGGTTCAAGTCCGGGCTCTGGCTGGGCCACTCAAGGACATTCAGAAAACTGTCCCGAAGCCATTCCTACGTTGTCTTGGCTGTGTGCTTAGGGTCGTTGTCCTGTTGGAAGGTGAACCTTTGCCCCAGTCTGAGGTCCTGAGCACTCTGGAGCAGGTTTTCATGAAGGATCTCTCTGTACTTTGCTCTTTTAATCTTTCCCTCGATCCTGACTTGCCGCCCAGTCTCTGCCGCTGAAAAACATCCCCACAGCATGACGCTGCCACCACCATCCTTCACCGTAGGGATGGTACCAGGTTTCCTCCAGACGTGACGCTTGGCATTCAGGCCAAAGAGTTCAATCTTGGTTTCATCGGACCAGATAATCTTGTTTCTCATGGTCTGAGAGTCCTTTAGGTGCCTTTTGGTAAACTCCAAGAGGGCTGTCATGTGCCTTTTAATGAGGAGTGGCTTCCGTCTGGCCACTCTACCATAAAGGCCTGATTGGTGGAGTGCTGCAGAGATGGTTGTCCTTCTGGAAGGTTCTCCCATCTCCACAGAGGAACTCTGGAGCTCTGTCAGAGTGACCATTGGGTTCTTGGTCACCTCCCTGACCAAGGCCCTTCTCCCCCGATTGCTCAGTTTGGCCGGGCGGCCAGCTCTAGGAAGAGTCTTGGTGGTTCCAAACTTCTTCCATTTAAGAATGATGGAGGTCACTGTGTTCTTGGGGACCATCAATGCTGCAGACAATTTTTGGTACCCTTCCCCAGAGCTGTGCCTCAACACAATCCTGTCTAGGAGCTCTACGGACAATTCCTTCGACCTCATGGCTTGGTTTTTGCTGTGGCATGCACTGTCAACTGTGGGATGTTATATAGACAGGTGTGTGCCTTTCCAAATAATGTCCAATCAATTGAATTTAGGTTTTTCTTTATTTGTACTATTTTACATTGTAGAATAATAGTGAAGACATCAAAACTGTGAAATAACACATATGGAATCATGTAGTAACCAAAAAAGTGTTAAACAAAAATATATTTTAGATTTTAGATTCTTCAAAGTAGCCACCCTTTGCCTTGATGACAGCTTTGCTCACTCTTGGCATTCTCTCAACCAGCTTTTCCAACAGCCTTTAAGGAGTTCCCACATATGCTGAGCACTTGTTGGCTGCTTTTCCTTCACTCTGCGGTCCAACTCATCCCAAACCATCTCAATTGGGTTGAGGTCGGGTGATTGTGGAGGCCAGGTCATCTGATGTAGCACGCCATCACTCTCCTTCTTGGTCAAATAGCCCCTATACAGCCTGGAGATGTGTTGGGTCATTGTCCTGTTGAAAAACAAATGATAGTCCCACTAAGCACAAACCAGATGGGATGGCGTATCGCTGCAGAATGCTTTGGTAGCCATGCTGGTTAAGTGTGCCTTGAATTCTAAATAAATCACAGACAGTGTCTCCAGCAAAGCACCCCCACACTATCACACCTCCTCCTCCATACTTCATGGTGGTAACCACACATGCGGAGATCATCCGTTCACCCACACAGCGTCTCACAAAGCCACGGCGGTTGGAACCAAAAATCTCACATTTGGACTCCAGACCAAAGGACAGATTTCCACCGGTCTAATGTCCATTGCTCGTGTTTCTTGGCCCAAGCAAATCTCTTCTTCTTATTGGTGTTCTTTAGTAGCGGTTTCTTTGCAGGAATTTGACCATGAATGCCTGATTCACACAGTCTCCTCTGAACAGTTGATGTTGAGATGTGTCTGTTACTTGAAGTCTGTAAAGCATTTATTTGCATTGATGCATGCTTCAAAATGTGTACAAATGGAGTACGCATTCGTGAAGTGCTCTGTTTCGCATACTTCGATTTGGACTCATACTCCGAGCCTCCCATGCACCAATTTGCGTGCTCGGAGCACGGCAGTATGCATTTTGAGAAGCACCCACAGAGACAGCAACAGAAGAATAGGAGATGATGGAGAGAGACACCAGAAGAACAGAGAAGGCCATAACAGAAGAAGATAGACAAAGGAGACAGTAACAAACAAGAACCTGAGACAGACAAGACACAGACAGCAACAGACAAGGCACAGAGAAAGTGACAGAAGTGGGCAGATGGAGAGAGAACACACAGTAGACTGTATCACTTCAAGCTGCTCTATAGTTTCTAATTAGTTTTACTTATTTGCACAAATTCTAAGACAGTGAAAAAGTAAAACATGGTTTACAAAGAATTTGCAGGTGAGGAGAAAAAGCCTGGGAAATTACTATTAAAACAAATTTTTACAACCAGAACAGGACAAGACAGGAGGGTATTGGTTTTTGTATTTATTATGGATCCCCATTAGCTGCTGCCAAGGCTACTCTTCCTGGGGTCCAGCAAAATGAAGGCAGTTATACAATAAATAAATAAATTACAATACATTCACAGATTTCACAACAGGCCCTACTCCACCACTACCACATATCTACAATACAAAATCCATGTGTGTATAGTGTGTATGTTATTGTGTGTGTATGCATGTCTCTGTGCCTATGTTTGTATTGCTTCACAGTCCCCTCTGTTCCATAACATGTATTATTATCAGTTTTTGAAATCTAATTTTACTGCTTGCATCAGTTACTTGTTGTGGAATAGAGTTCCATGTTGTCATGGCTCTATGTAGTACTGTGCACTTCTCATAGTCTGTTCTGGACTTGGGGACTGTGAAGAGACCTCTTGTGGCATGTCTTGTGGGTGGGGTATGCATGGGTGTCCGAGCTGTGTGCCAGTAGATCAAACAGAGAGCTTGGTGCATTCAACATGTCAACACCTCTCATAAATAGAAGTAGTGATAAAGTCAATCTCTCCTCCACTTTGAGCCAGGAGAGAATGACATGCATATTATTAATGTTAGCTCTCTGTGTACATGCAAGGGCCAGCCGTGCTGCCCTGTTCTGAGCCTATTGCAATTTACCTAAGTCCCTTTTTGTGGCACCTGACCACACGACTAAACAGTAGTCCAGGTGCGACAAAACTAGGGCCTGTAGGACCTGCATTGTAGATAGTGCTGTTATGACTATGACAGTTTACAATCCAGGGTTACTCCAAGCAGTTTAGTCACCTCAACTTGATCAATTTCCACATTATTTATTACAAGATTTAGTTGAGGTTTAGGGTTCAGTGAATGATTTGTCCCAAATATAATACTTTTAGTTTTAGAAATATTTAGGACAAATGTATTCCTTGCCCCCACTCTGAAACTAACTGCAGCTATTTGTTAAGTGTTGCAGTCATTTCAGTCGCTGTAGTAGCTGACTGTCACGTCTCCTCCCGTTGCCCTCCTCCGGCGCTCTGATTCGCCGGTCTACTGAGCCACCGGTCTGAGCGCACCACCTCGGCAAACACAGGAATGGAAACCCAACGCACCCTAATCACCTCCAGCGCACCTGCACCTCATCATCTCATCACCACCACTATATAGCCCTGGAATGTTGGTTCATTGTTGTGTGTAATTGTTAGCGTCGTGTCGTTTACTCGCTCTTTGTTATTCTCTTTCTCATTGTTAAGTAAACCTTTACCTTGTTAATTGCTGCGTCTGCGTCCCGCTTCTTCGTATACTCAGTACTCGTCACAGAATTACACACCACTCACAAAAATGGATGCAGCAGGAGTTTCCCAGGTCCTCGAACAGCACCAGCAGCAGCTTGCCCAGTTGAACGCTGCCATACAGGAAGTGCTCCAAACTCTGCATAATCTGCCCAGCGCTCCGGTTCCACCTCAGGGAGCGGCGAGTGCACACAATCCACCTGTTCCAGTGCTATCCACCCACTTCTGAGGGAACCCTCGCCCTACCGGAGTGCTATAACGGTAAAACTAATAAATGTAGCGGCTTCCTGCTACAGGTTTGACTTTATCTGGCGTATCCATCTGACCAAGCCAGGATTGTGCTGGTGATTTCGCTACTTAAAGGAAAGGAGCTGGATCTGGCCACGGCAGTCTGGGAAGGAGGTGAGGCCGTGGCGCTTCCCTACTCCACCTTCCTCGCTCGGTTCAGGGCGGTGTTTGATCATCCCACGGAGGGAAAGGACTGGGTGAGCGTCTCCTCCAGATACAACAGGGAGAGGGGCCCGCGTCCGAGTACGTTCTGAGCTTTCGCACAGTGGCGGCGTCTTCAAGCTGGAATGAGCGTGCTCTGCGCACGGCCTTCAGGAGAGGCTTAAGGGAGGACATCAAGATGGAACTCGCATTTCGGGACGACGAGATGGACTTTGATACCCTCATCGCCACGTCCATCCGTCTTGACGACCTGTTGAGAGACAGACGGCGTTCCCAACACCTCCCGGATCCTCTACGCTCACCCCATCTGAGCTATGGAAGCCACCCTGCCTCCTAGTCCTCACCCATGGAGGTGGGCAGCACCCCGTACACCACCACGGACCACAGATCTCCTGGCGGCTCCCAATCTAGGTGGTATGACTCCCGTAGCCGCTCTGTGAGTGTTACGTCATCTCCTATCACAAAACCATTGTTTTTAGTTCCCATAACGGTGACTGGTTATTCCTTCTCTTACATTTCCACTGCAATGATAGATTCTGGATCAGCGGGGAACCTTATAGATAGGGAGCTGGTCTCTGAATGGGGGTTGCCCCCATCGTGCCACTGCCTTCTCCGCTACACGTCACCTCGCTGGACAATAAACCACTTGGATCAGGCACATTACGCACATTACTCTCCCCATCACCATTCCCACACTACCGGAGCACCACGAGGAGCTGTCATTCCACATCGTCATGTCACCCCTTCACCGGATCGTCTTGGGATTGCCCTGGCTCAGACTACACAACCCCACCATCAATTGGATCACCAAGAGGATCACAGCCTGGTCCACCTCATGCCGGAAGACCTGCCTGCCGGTGGTTTGTTGTTCCACGTCAGTGGAGAGTCCGGAGTCCGCCCTCCAGCCCAACATTCCACGTGAGTATGCAGATCTCTCCGATGTCTTCTCTTCATCAAAGGCTACGTGTCTCCCTCCTCACAGGCCCTGGGACTGCGCCATTGACCTGCTGGATTGACAACAACCCCCGAAGAGTCGCATTTACCCCCTTTCCATGGCGGAGACTGAGGCCATGGAGAAGTATGTGGCGGAGACCCTGAAACAGGGGTTCATCAGACGCTCTACCTCTCCTGCCTCTGCCAGCTTCTTCTTCATGGCCAAAAAAGACGGAGGACTGAGGCCGTGCATTGGCTACAGGGGGCTGAACACAGTCACCACCAAGTACCGGTACCCCCTCCCTCTTGTTCCGTCGGCCATCGAGCAGCTACGAGGGGCCCGGTACTTTACCAAATGGACCTGAGAAGTGTCTACAACCTGATCCGAAATCCGGGAAGGAGACGAGTGGAAGACGGCATTCAGCACTACCTCAGGCCACTATGAATACTGTGTCATGCCCTACGGCCTAGCCAACGCACCTTCTGTGTTCCAGTCCTTCGTCAATGGCATGTTCTGAGACATGCTGAGTAGACAGGTGGGGGTGTACATCGGTGGGGGTGTACATCGACGATATCCTGATCTACTCGGCTACGTTCAAGGAGCACGTCAGGGGCGTCATAGCTGTCCTACTCAGCCTCCGGGAACACAGCCTGTTGGTGAAGGGGGAGAAATATGAATTCCACCAACAGGCCATCTCCTTCCTGGGATAAAGGATCAGTCCTCAAGGGGTGTTCATGGAAAGAGCAAAGACGGACGCCGTCAGGTCATGGCTAGTATCCACCACCATCAAGGGCCTACAGAGCTTCCTGGGCTTTGCCAATTTCTACCGCCGTTTCATCAGGTCCTTCAGCTCCATAGCCGCCCCGCTCACCTCTCTCCTTAAGGGTGGTCCTCAGAAGCTGGCCTGGAACCAAGGGGCTGAAGGAGAGGTTCACCACAGCGCCCATCCTAAAACAACCAGATCCATCTTGTCCTTTCATCCTGGAGGTGGATGCATCGGAGGAGGGAGTGGGTGTGGTCCTCTCCCAGTGGCACAGTAAGCCAGAGAAAATGTATCCCTGTGCCTTTTTCTCTAAAAAGCTTACACCCCGCAGAGAGGAACTATGGAGTTGGAGACAGGGAGTTGTTGGCGGTGGTCCTCGCTCTGGAGGAATGGAGACACTGGCTGGAGGGCGCAGTCCATCCATTCCAGATTCTTACTGACCACCAGAATTTGGAGCACGAAATGGATGAACTCTCGTCAAGCCAGGTGGGCCCAATTTCTTACTCGCTTTCAATTCATTCTGTCCTACCGCCCAGGATCCCAGAATGTGAAAGCCGACGCACTATCCAGGATGCACCATACCGAAGAGAGGAAGGATCTGGGAGGTCCTATCCTGCCCCCATCTCTCATCGTTGCAGCTGTCGTTTGGGATGTGGACAAAGACATCCGCCTGGTGGCTCAGAAGGACTCAGCGCCTGCCAACGCCCTCCGGGGCGTGTGTATGTACCCACCAGTGTCCGTGACCGCCTGCTGATCTGGGCGCACACCACCCTTATGGCAGGGCACTCCGGTTTTATGTGCACCCTGCATTCTCTAGCACAAAAATACTGGTGGCCCACCTTGGTTTCTGATGTCTCTCGCTATGTCAACTCCTGTTCCGTATGTGCCCAAACGAAGACACCTCGGAACGCCCCGGCAGGCAAACTAGTTCCTCTACCAGTGCCTCAGCGACCTTGGTCACACCTGTCCATAGACTTTGTCACCGACCTCCCATGGTCTGACGGCTTCACCACTGTCATGGTGGTCATAGATCGGTTCTCAAAATCATGCCATTTTTTGCCACTAACTGGTCTTCCTTCTGCTCTCCAGGTCGCTGAGGTCCTGTTCCAACAGGTCTTCCGGCACTATGGACTTCCGGAGGACATCGTCTCGGACCGTGGCCCCCAATTCACCTCCCGAGTGTGGAAAGCTTTCCTGGAGAAGATCGGGGCCACGGCCAGCCTCACTTCTGGGTATAGGCCTTTAGTCAAATGGGCAGGTGGAGCGCATGAAACAGGAGCTGGGGAGGTTTCTTCGTTTCCACTGTCAGGACCGGCAGGGTGAGTGGGTGAGGTTTCTTCCCTGGGAAGAATATGCCCAGAACTCCCTCGTTCACTCCTGCACAGGGCTCACTCCCTTCCTGGGGTACCAGCCGGCCCTGGCCCCTTGGACACCCAGCCAGACCCTGGGGAATTCCTGATTCTACCTGGATTATGTTGGAGAGGCTTCCATTAAAGAGCACCCTTTGTGTTCTGTTAGACAGGTAACTCTTTATCAACAATATAGCAGGGGGTGTAAAGCAATAACACGTATGTTCTTCCAGCAGCAGACTATGATCGATAATGTCAAAAGCCGCACTGAAGTCAATTATCAGTAATTTGTGTAAGTGCTGTGCTTGTTGAATGTCCTTCCCTATGAGCATGCTGAAAGTCTGTTGTCAATTTGTTTACTGTAAAATAGCATTGTATCTGGTCAAACACAATTTTTTCCAAAGGTTTACTAAGGGTTGGTAACAGGCTGATTGGTCGGCTATTTGAGCCAGTAAAGGGGGTTTTACTATTCTTAGGTAGCGGAATGACTTTTGCTTCCCTCCAGTCCTGGGGGCACACACTTTCTAGTAGGCTTAAATAGAAAATATGGCAAATAGGAGTGGCAATATCGTCTGCTATTATCCTCAGTAATATTCCATCCAAGTTGTCAGACTTGATAGCCGACAAATAAAAATTCACCTCTTCCACGCTCACTTTACTAAATTCAAAATGACAATGTTTGTCTTTCATAATTTGGTCAGATACACTTGGATGTGTAGTGTCAGTGGTTGTTACTGGCATGTCATGCCTACGTTTGCTAATCTTGCCAATGAGAAAATAATTAAAGTAGCAATATCAGTCGGTTTTGTGATGAATGAGCCATCTGATTCAATGAACGATGGAGCTGAATTTGACTTTTTTCCCTACATTTCATTGAAACTTTTTTGCTATCATTCTTTGTCATTTATCTTTGTTTCATAGTGTAGTTTCTTATTTTTATTCCGTTTAGTCAGATGATTTCTCAATTTGCAATGTTTGCCAATCGATTGTGCAGCCAGACTTATTTGCCATTCCTTTTGCCAGATCCCTTTCAACAATACAATTTTTCAATTCCTCATCAATCCACAGGGATTCAACCGTTTTTAAAGTGATTTTCTTAATTGGTGCATGCTTATTAGTAGTGGCACACCGCCTCAGCGCTAACAGTATAAATCTGGTTCATAGGCACATGATTACTGCATACAATATCTGTAGGATCAGCAGAGGCATTCAGGGCAGTTAGAGGGACATAAATTAGGTTACTTACATTGTGTCTACCAATGCCCCTGCTATAATGTACATTTGCAGAAGCATTATGACAACTCAGCATCACAATGATAGGGATTGACTGAGCTGGGCTTGGGTAATTGATAAATCATTGTCTCAACGCAGCCTTAAAATGCTGTGAAAGGATCCACGAACCCAAATGATTTGGGTGGATCCCATCCTCCTTATACAGTGAGGGAAAAAAGTATTTGATCTCCTGCTGATTTTGTACGTTTGCCCACTGACAAAGACATGATCAGTCTACAATTTTAATGGTAGGTTTATGTGAACAGTGAGAGACAGAATTACAACAACAAAATCGAGAAAAACGCATGTCAAAAATGTTATAAATTGATTTGCATTTTAATGAGGGAAATAAGTTTTTGACCCCTCTGTAAAACATGACTTAGTACTTGGTGGCAAAACCCTTGTTGGCAATCACAGAGGTCAGACGTTTCTTTTAGTTGGCCACCAGGTTTGAACACATCTCAGGAGGGATTTTGTCCCACTCCTCTTTGTAGATCTTCTCCAAGTCATTAAGGTTTCGAGGCTGACGTTTGGCAACTCGAACCTTCAGCTCCCTCCACATAATTTCTATGGGATTAAGGTCTGGAGACTGGCTAGGCCACTCCAGGACCTTAATGTGCTTCTTCTTGAGCCACTCCATCGTCCCTTTGATGCGGTGAAGTTGTCCTGTCCCCTTAGCAGAAAAACAACCCCAAAGCATAATGTTTCCACCTCCATGTTTGACGGTGAGGATGGTGCTCTTGGGGTCATGGGCAGCATTCCTCCTCCAAACACGGCGAGTTGAGTTGATGCCAAAGACCTCGATTTTGGTCTCATCTGACCACAACACTTTCACCCAGGTCTCCTCTGAATCATTCAGATGTTCATTGGCAAACTTCAGACGGCCCTGTATATGTGCTTTCTTGAGCAGGGGGACCTTGCGGGCGCTGCAGGATTTCAGTCCTTCACGGTGTAATGTGTTACCAATTGTTTGCTTGGTGACTATGGTCCCAGCTGCCTTGAGATCATTGACAAGATCCTCCCGTGTAGTTCTGGGCTGATTCCTCACCGTTCTCATGATCATTGCAACTCCACGAGGTGAGATCTTGCATGGAGCCCCAGGCCGAGGGAGATTGACAGTTCTTTTGTGTTTCTTCCATTTGCGAATAATCGCACCAACTGTTGTCACCTTCTCACCAAGCTGCTTGGCAATGGTCTTGTAGTCCATTCCAGCCTTGTGTAGGTCTACAATCTTGTCCCTGACATTCTTGGAGAGCTCTTTGGTCTTGGCCATGGTGGAGAGTTTGGAATCTGATTGATTGATTGCTTCTGTGGACAGGTGTCTTTTATACAGGTAACAAGCTGAGATTAGGAGCACTCCCTTTAAGAGTGTGCTCCTAATCTCAGCTTGTTACCTGTATAAAAGACACCTGGGAGCCAGATATCTTTCTGATTGAGAGGGTGTCAAATACCTATTTCCCTCATTAAAATGCAAATAAATTTATGACATTTTTGACATGCGTTTTTCTGGATTTTTTTGTTGTTATTCTGTCTCTCACTGTTCAAATAAACCTACCATTAAAATTATAGACTGATCATTTCTCTGTCAGTGGGCAAACATACAAAATCAGCAGGGGATCAAATACTTTTTTCCCTCAATGTAAAACGTTTTGTTTCCTAAAGGAACTGAAATTGTCAACAAATGTTACACCCATTGACCTGCAATAATCAGGTAGCCAGTTGTGAAGAGAAAGAATCCTACTAAAGCGTTCAATGCCACTATTCAGAGAGGGTACAGGGCCAGATATTATGGGTCTTTTATTGGTGTCTAGCAGAGAGTCAATCAGCTTTTTATAATCCAGTTTCAACTGTTCAGAGCTGCCCTTCATAATGTCATTAAAACCCACAAGGACTACGTTAGAATCAATTTCCATGTCCCTATGTAGTACATTTGGAAGTATCTTAGGACATTGTTTTTGCACCAGGAACGGTCACATTTCTTACCATGGTGCTGCCCAAAATCACGGCTGGCGAGAAGGACGAGGATATCCGCCCACTCCCACACTTCACAGGATTCAGAGAACCCTTTATGGACGGGCGAGAGGCAGAATAACTTGAGCCCATTGCTCCCGGCGCCTTGTGCAGGCCTCCGACAGATGTAGAAGCCCCGCTTGATGCAGAGCAGGGATGGAATGTTGTCGACTTAAAAATCGCAGGAATAGGTACTGCGGCCGCAGACACAGGTATCCCCTGCGACGAATGTGCAGGAAGATCAGGCTCCAGGGCGGCAAAACTATTCGTTGTTTGTATCCGCTCTGAGCCTCTCGTTTGGAGTGTAGACTGCTTTGTGGGAGGCCGCTGTCTTCAGCTTCCACGGCTCGTGACATGCAACCATCATTGATTGCCTTGCACCTCTTGCTGTGCTCCTTTGACCCCGCTATCAGATGGGGGTGCTCTGGGCAACACCGGCCAGTCGGATAATGACAAACGACAAGGCGGAGATGCATCCAACAAGCACGAACTCCGTTCAGCCACCGGCGTGGAAAAGGTCAACATTCCACTGTTTCCCCAGTTTCTTACATAGGCTGGCGACCTGCGTGATCAAGGAAGCCACCTCAAGCCTATAATCATCTGAAAGCAAATAGTTGCCACATTGGAACTCTGAGTGATCCAGTTTGTCCCGAAACAAAGCGTAGTAGATACAGCTCCTACAGCGCTGGAACTGTTCATTTATTTCTCCAGACAAAGAGGGCTCCATTGCAAAACTCATCTGGGACTAACTTTGCTCACTTGATAGCTAGCAGTTTAGCGGCTCTGTCAAGCAGGCTTCAACCAGTCTGTTAAGTGGGATTCCGGGACAAGAAATAGCGGTCCTAGCTGTTAAAAGCTAACCGTGTCGCGGAATCCACGCAAAATCAAGTTTGGTATTTATGTTTAACTAATATTGGTTATGTTTTTGTCAAAAATAACAAACTGAGTGTTTCCAGCATACAGTGTTCAGCTGCGCACTCTGATGACAAGAGACAGCAACAGAAGAGGGCAGACAAGACAGACAGCAACAGATGACACAGAGAAAGCGATGGACAGAGGCAGAAGAGGGGTGAGCACACACTAGACTATATCACTTAAAACTGCTCTATGGATTCTAATTACTGCAGAGAGAGAGAGAGAGAGAGAGAGAGAGAGAGAGAGAGAGAGAGAGAGAGAGAGAGAGAGAGAGAGAGAGAGAGAGAGAGAGAGAGAGAGAGAGAGAGAGAGAGAGAGAGAGAGAGAGAGAGAGAGAGAGAGAGAGAGAGAGAGAGAGAGAGAGAGAGAGAGAGAGAGAGAGAGAGAGAGAGAGAGAGAGAGAGAGAGAGAGAGAGAGAGAGAGAGAGAGAGAGAGAGAGAGAGAGAGAGAGAGAGAGAGAGAGAGAGAGAGAACTGTGGGATTCTTTCATCTGTTTGGCTCAGGTCAGACTCTAGAGTCGTGGTCAAATGTTTTGAGAATGACACAAATATTAATTTTCACAAAGTCTGCTGCCTCAGTTTTTTGCCATGAAAATGAACTTTTAATCCCAAAAAAACTTTTCCACCGCATTTCAGCCCTGCGACAAAAGGACCAGCTGCCATCATGTCAGTGATTCTCTCATTAACACAGGTGAGAGTGTTGACGAGGACAAGGCTGGAGATCACTCTGTCATGCTGATTGAGTTAGAATAACAGACTGGAAGCTTTAAAAGGAGGGTGGTGCTTGAAATCATTGTTCTTCCTCTGTTAACCATGGTTACCTGCAAGGAAACACGTATCGTTATCATTGCTTTGCACAAAAAGGGCTTCACAGGCAAGGGTATTGCTGCTAGTTATAGAATAACTATCTTCAAAGTAATGACTCGGGACGTCGGGTTTGAAATGAAAGCTTCTTTTAGTAATAATACTTGTTCACGTTACATTGAACAACTTTAGATTCTATAAAACAATAAAAGTAAGTTGCTAGCGAAAATTTAGGATAATCACTTGACACTTGACATAACTGGAGCCTTTTTTTTCTCTCCCCCCGGTCGCCAGGCATTCTGGAACTTGCAGTCAAAAGAGTAATTCAATACTAACCAATACAACAAAGTATGTTTGTACTTCTCTCAATCTCCAACACACAAATTCTAATACAATTACATATGTAAATAACTGTAAAGAAATTATATTTAGATACAGCTCAATGAATTAACTTAAACATTAACTCTGTAACCCATTAAAGTTACAACATCCTCCCCCCGATGAACAACTGTGTTCATCTAAATCTCTAGGCAGTATATCAACTGAATAGGTCTCCTCAACAAAGTCCCTGAAGCAGTACGAACTGAACATGACCTAACTAGGCCATCTCGGCCTGGAAACAGTTCCTCAATCTTTCCTAGTTTCCAGGTTTGTCTGGGTGTGTTATCTTCTCCAATGAGTACAACGTGACCCGCTTTCAGCGGGGTGGGCTGCGGCGTGTCACAGCGGTGTGCTGACTTTAGATCCAACAAGTAGTCTCTTCGCCAACTGTTCCAGAAACTGGTCACAATTCTCTGCCTGTACTTCCATCTGCGTGTCATTTCCTCCTTGTTTAGCGTTGGGTGCTGAGCGTCAGCTGGAAATGGCTTTGGAGGCAAAGAGGTTCGTCTTTTACCCACCAGGAAGTGTGCTGGGGTCAGGGGTTGTGGTTCATCCACTTCATTGTGCACGAAGGTCAGAGGCCTAGAATTTAGGATAGCTTCAACCTCTGTCAGGACTGTGCACATCTCTTCAAAGTTGAGTGAAGCTCTCCCATGAACCTTTCGCAGGCATGTTTTCACTGACCTGACGAGTCTTTCCCAGAATCCGCCCCACCAGGCTGCTCGCTCGGCGATGAACCTCCAGGTGATACCCACTTCTGAGAAGAACGGCAAGAGTTGGGGCTCTTCGATTGCCTTCCACAGCTCATTCAAGTCCTGATCAGCTCTCTTGAAAGTTTTTGCATTGTCTGAGTAGATTACCTTGCATAATCCTCTCCTTGAGATTAATCTTTTTAGAGCTAACAAGAATGTCTCTGTTGACTGATCTGAGACCAGTTCCAAATGCACTGCTCTGGTTACAGCACAAGTGAACAGTGCAATGTATGACTTCTTCACAGCACCATTTTCTTTCACATAGAGCGGTCCTGCAAAATCCACACCTGTTACTTCGAATGGTGGGGATTCAGTTATTCTGTCTTTTGGTAAAGGCGCAGAGACCTGCTGTCCGGCCCTTGCCTTGAATCTCTTACACACTATACATCTTGCCACTGTGCTCTTGACTAGCTGCCTAGCACGCAAGATCCAGTATCACTCTCTGATTTGTACTAGAGTGTCTCTTGTTCCAGAATCACCTTCTATTGGTGGTACTGTATCAGCATTTCTGAGTATCTGTACTTGTTGGGCAGAACCCATGGGTGCTGCTCTCTGAATGTGAAGTTGGACTGTTGCAGTCTTCCTCCTACACTGAGTAGTTTGTGTTCGTCCAAGAACGGTTTCAGTTCTCTGATTTTACAGTCATTGTTTAGGCTTTTTCCTGCCTTCAGTAGTTTAATCTCCTGTCCGAAACTCTGTTGTTGTGTTACCTTAATCCAGTACTTTTCTGCATCGAACAGTTCGTCAGCAGTCAGTTCACCTTGCATCTTTATGTTTGTACCAGCGTTGGCTATGAATCTCTTTATCCAGGCGGTGAATCGGAACACTCTTTTCAGTTTGCTGTACCTTTCAAGCTCCAACACGGGTTCAGTGATGTCTATGCTGTATGCTGCGAGTTGTACAGTAACCTGGCAACTGGACTTGAGTTCTGTGTTTACCTATTCTGGAACCTTGTTATCATCAGTCTCCTCGGACTGATTGGGTGATGTCAGAATTATGGGTCCATTCCACCATAGCTCGCTCTGTGTCAAGTTTCGAACAGTTTGCCCTCTTGTAGGGAGGTCGGCTGGATTAGTTTTCCCTTCAATATGTGACCATGACTCTGGATTGGTCAAGGACTGGATCTCTGTCACTCTGTTCGCGACAAACTGTTTCCATTTCTGAGCTGAGCTGCAAATCCAATGCAGCACGATCATCGAGTCTGTCCACATCTGTTTTTCTTCCATTTTCAGTGTGTTCATCAGGTTGTTTGCTAGTCTCGCTCCAATCACAGCTCCCATGAGCTCCAGGCGTGGCAGCGTCATTTTCTTGAGTGGGGCTAACCTGGACTTGGATGCGACTAGACTTGTTGTTTCCCTGTCTTGTGATTCACTTTGCAAGTAAGCTACTGCACTGTAAGCCCTTTCACTTGCATCACAGAACACGTGTAGTTTCAGGGTGTGACTATTCTGTGGCCGCATGTCTGTTCTGTACCACCTTGGTATGGTGAGCTGGTGTAACTGGGGTAGTTCCGAACACCACTGTTGCCATTCTCGTGTCAGATCAGGTGGTAATTGTTCGTCCCAGCTGAGTCCCCTCTCCCACATTTCCTGGAACATGCACTTGATCCTGATGGTGAAGGGGGTCAGGAAACCAAGAGGGTCGAAAATACGTGCAGACGACTGCAGAACACTTCTCTTTGTGTTTTCTTTTTGCTTTAGAATGCTCAGTAGTGGCCTGAGGTCAAACACAATGTCATCTGTTTCCGGTCTCCACACTAAACCTAAAACCTAGCGTCAACGGGTGGTCAGTTGTCGTACTCTCCTCCCATTTTGTTTTCAATTCAGGAGAGTTGGTCATCCACTTGCAGAGGTCCATGCCTGCAATCGACAGCATTCGCCTTGCAGTTGTGGTCACAAGGTAAGCCTCTTCAACATTGCGTGAACTTGCAATGAAGTCTTCTACATAGAGTGACTCTCTCAGTATCTCTACAACTTCTGGTTGTTCTGTTTCATATTGTTTCAGGTGCTCCTGATTGTAGCTGCCAGCATGAATGGACTTGGGGAAGCTCCAAATACCACTATTTTCATCCTCAGCACACGCAGCTCCTCTTCATTTTCTCCCCTTGGTGGGCCTGTGAGCCATAGAAATCTCACGGCGTCTCTGTCTCTCTCTGCTAGGGATATCTGCAGGAAAGCCTTCTTGATGTCTGCCATGAATGCGATCTCATGTAGTCTGAACTTTATCAGAACACTGAGCAGATCCGGATTCAGGTTCGGTCCTGTGAGTAGACAGTCATTGAGGGATGGACAGCCATCTTCATGGGACGAGGCATCAAACACCACTCTCAGTTTTGTCGTCACCTTATCTTCTCGGAGTACTGCATGGTGAGGTAAGTAATATTTTACGTTGTCTGCGCTTGATGCGTTGTCCTTGGGCACGTCCTCTGCCATATCCTGTTGTAAGTAGTCCTCTACGACTTCATTGTATCTGCTGTACAACGTCACATCCTTCTTCAGTCATTTCTTCAGACCTTCAAACCGTTTCTTGGCGATTCTATAGTTGTCTTGGAGTTCTGGCATTTCTCATTTCCATAGTAACTCCACGTGGTATCGCCCATCTTTGAAGGTGGTTGTTTCCTCAAACCTCTGTAGAGCCTCGTTTTCCTCTAGGTTCTGTGCTTTCTCGCTTATAATACCCAGAGACTCAAGCTCCCAGAATGCATGCAATTGTTTGGAGACTAGTGTGTCTTCATCAAGTGGGATGAACATGCAGGTTGCCTCGGCGACACTTGACATGGACACGGGTCCCTGCACCGACCATCCAAAGGTGCTCTCTAAAGCAACCAGCGTCTCCGTCAGTCGCTCCACTCTGCCTGATACTATCTGCCAGTAGTAGTCCGCTCCTATCAGGACAGAGAGTTCAGGATCATTGTCATCTCCTGGAAAGTCTGCGAGCTGCAGTCCCTTTCTATTGAGCTCTTGTTGAATCTGTTCACCGGGAACCTTCATCACAGCTGTGCACACCTGTGGGGTTTTTGCTATCCTAATTGCCTCTATCTCTATTCTCTGCTGTTTATCCCATACATTGCAACGTTGCTGGAGCAGAGGAGCCAAACGTGTGAAGAGTGAGTGCCTCTTGTCTGATTACTGGTAGCTTCAAGCCCTTCCCAAGGTTTTCATGTATGAAGCTTCTCTGACTGCCTCCATCTAGTAAGCAACAAGCTATCTTCCTGCCCGATGGGCCTTCTACCCATGCCTTTGCCGTTTGTAGCAACACAGTTCTGTCCATCTGGTTTCATCTTCACTGAATGGGGAATAACTGAGGAAACAACAGCATCTGCAGAAACAGTAGGGGGTTGCACCTCACTCCTCTTACCGATACACACAGCAATGTGATGTCTGCTTCCACAGGTTGCACATGACACATCTTTAACTTTAGAGAATTTTGCTATGTGTTTCTGTCCTAAACATACAAAGCATCTTCCCATTTTCTTTAGTTTCTCTTTGCGTGTAGCAATATTGTGGTCAGGGCAGTTTTCTGATTTGTGGTCTGCACTGTCACAGAATAGACAATTTTGTTCCTTCTGGCTGGCTGTATGCAGTGCCGCAGCAGATGGCATGTTGGGTCTTTTTGTTTTCATTTCATTGGAGGAGCATGACTTGTTCCATCGTTTGCTCTCTTTCTGTTGGTTGCATGATCTTGTCATTTGTAGCACTCTCTCCCTGCTCTGAACCTCATTCTGTAGGAAACTGATGATCTCAGTCACCTTCCATTCATCATCTACTCCCCTCTGACGACTATAGTCAAGAGCTATGTCCTCTGGAATCATCTGCAGTAAGATTGGGCATAGTAGGCTTCCATAGGTTTTTGACACTACACCCAGTGATTCCAAGCTCCTAATATGAATTTCACATTCATCATCTAGTTGCCTCAATGCATTTAGGTCAGAAGATTTCTTCACAGGAGTGAGATTCAGCAGCTTTGACATGTGAGCACTAATCACAAGATCTTTCCTTCCAAATCTGCTCTTGAGCAGAGCGATTGCATCATCATAGTTACTGTCTGTTAACATCAGTCCTGCTACTGCCTTTGCAGCTGGTCCAGTGAGATGTTTTCAGATAGGTAAACTTCTCTTTATTACACAGTGAATCATTGTTGTGAATAGCGGTCTCATACTGGTTCCAAAACTCCTGCCACATACTGACATCTCCATAGAATTTCTCAATAATCAACTTTGGTAGCCTTACTGATTGTCTCTGTGATCTCACCCGTGCTGGTAGTGGATTGAGGTCCTGTTTTTTCTTTATCACTCGTTGTGCACGGCTCTTCAGCATGATAACGCGCTCTTTGTAATCCTCCGTGCTTGCAATCTCCACCTCCAATCCGTCCAATGGCGTTAACTGTTCAATTCCACGATCAAGTTCAAACAAGCTGTCCTCCTTAGCTGATAGCAATTCCAACAATATACTCAAGTGATCTGTATCCGAATTTGACTGGGTTATTTCCACGTCAATCTGTTTCAAAATCTGTGTTGTGGCACCTCGAATGGTACCCCGCTTTCGTCTCATTCTTTCTGCTTCATGCCGACGTTCCTCCTCAGCCATTTCAGCCGCTTCAGCCCAACAATCTTCGTCACAGCTCATACTTTTCCCGGGTTTCGGCACCAAAATATAGAATAACTATCTTCAAAGTAATGACTCGGGACGTCGGATTTGAAATGAAAGCTTCTTTTAGTAATAATACTTGTTCACATTACATTTAACAACTTTAGATTCTATAAAACAATAAAAGTAAGTTGCTAGCGAAAAGTTAGGATAATCACTTGACACTTGCAGTCAAAAGAGTAATTCAATACTAACCAATACAACAAAGTATGTATGTACTTCTCTCAATCTCCAACACACAAATTATAATACAATTACATATGTAAATAACTGTAAAGAAAATATCTTTAGATACAGCTCAATGAATTAACTTAAACATTAACTCTGTAACCCATTAAAGTTACAACACTAGTAAGATTGCACCTAAATCAACCATTTATCGGATCATCAAGAACTTCAAGGAGAGAGGTTCAATTGTTGTGAAGAAGGCTTCAGAGCGCCAGGACCGTCTCCTAAAGTTGATTCAGCTGCGGGATCGGGGCACCACCAGTGCAGAGCTTGCTCAGTAATGGCAGCAGGCAGGTGTGAGTGCATCTGCACACACAGTGAGGCGAATACTTTTGGAGGATGGCCTGGTGTCAAGAAGGGTAGCAAAGAAGCCACTTCTCTCCAGGAAAGACTTCAGGGACAGACTGATATTCTGCAAAAGGTACAGGGATTGGACTGCTGAGGACTGGGGTAAAGTTATTTTCTCTGATGAATCCCCTTTCCGATTGTTTGGGGCATCCGGAAAAAAGCTTGTCCGGAGAAGACAAGGTGAGCGCTACCATCAGTCCTGTGTCATGCCAACAGTAAAGCATCCTGAGACCATTCATGTGTGGGCTCACTCACAATTTTGACTAAGAACACAGCCATGAATAAAGAATGGTACCAACACATCCTCAGAGAGCAACTTCTTCCAACCACCCAAGAACAGTTTGGTGATGAACAATGCCTTTTCCAGCATGATGGAGCACCTTGCCATAAGGCAAAAGTGATAACTAAGTGGCTCGGGGAACAAAACATTGACGTTTTGGGTCCATGGCCAGGAAACTCCCCAGACCTTAATCCCATTGAGAGCTTGTGGTCATTCCTCAAGAGGCGGGTGGACAAACAAAAACCCACAAATTCTGACAAACTCCAAGCATTGATTATGCAAGAATGGGCTGCCATCATTGAGGATGTGGCCCAGAAGTTAATTGACAGCATGCCAGGGCGGATTGCAGAGGTCTTGAAAAAGAAGGGTCAACACTGCAAATATTGACTCTTTGCATAAACTTAATGTAATTGTCAATAAAAGCCTTTGACACTTAAGGAATGCTTGTAATTATACTTCAGTATACCTTAGTAATATCTGACAAAAATATCTAAAAACACTGAAGCAGCAAACGTTGTGAAGACCAAAACATTTGACAACGACTGTATGTTTGAAGTTGTTGGCTGTTTTCTGGCAGTACACCATACATGTATGTGTTCCAGAGTAGAGAGAACCACTGTAGCAACTGTAATTGAGTACTGGCAATATTCTAATCTCTCAACGTTCATTTTAAAGTGCACCAGATTCATGCATTTAGCTGTTGAAATCCCAAATTTTTTGCAGAGGGAGAATGCACCCGGACACCCCAACTGGCTTTGGGCTAAACCCGAATGTCTTCAAATCCTAGAAACGCCCATGTCTTCACCCCAGCCATAATCTTTATTAGGAACTGAAAGAGAAACTGATCTGAGATCTAAGGGACCTCACATAAAGATAACCCATTTACTTCAGCTTAAAACACTGACAATGATACATCTGTATAGGGTTTGAAAGTTAGACCATCGTTTGAGGATCAAATCTAGAGGACAAACACTTCTGTAGAGAAGTGAGTGTATTGTCTTGACTGTAGTGTATTCTTCAGATGGATATGTCATGTTTTAAACATTCTACACCTCCCTGCTCCACTGTATAGCGAGGAGGTGGAAGCTCTCAAAATCTATGTTGTCAGCTCCGCTCTCATTCTTTTAATAGAAACATGCAATTCTTCCTCTTCCTCCTCTTCATCTTCTCTTTCACTCCCCCTCTTATCATGGAGGATACCTGGTTCAAATGTAAAAGTAAGTTTCCTGAAAACAGCAAAGGCTCTGATTATAGTGTCTGAACACTCAACACACATGCAGGCATGCATGCACACACACACACACACACACACACACACACATGCACACCAGTGGAGGCTCCTCAGAGGAAGAAGGGGAGGACCATCCTCCTCAGTGAATTTGAAATTAAAAAAAATTGAAAAATAAATACTTTTTAGATAAAACTATACTAAATATATTCACGTCACCAAATAATTGATTAAAACATACTGATTTTCAATGAAGGTCTACAGTAGCCTCAACAGCATTATGTAGGGTAGCACCATGGTGTAGCCGGAGGACAGCTAGCTTCCGTCCTCCTCTTGGTACATTGACTTCAATAGAAAACATAGGAGGCTCTTGGTTCTCACCCCCTTCCATAGACTTACACAGTAATGATGACAACTTCCGGAGGACGTCCTACAACCTATCAGAGCTCTTCCAGCAAGAACTGACATGTTGTCCACCCAGTCAAAGGATCAGAGAATGAAAAGCATAAGCTACAGCTAGCTAGCACTGCAGTGCATAAAATGTGGTGAATAGTTGACTCAAAGAGAGAGAAAGACAATAATTCATTTCTTCAAACATGAAGGAGAAGCAAGAGTGAGAGTTTTTTTTTCACTTTCAGTTTCCCTTACTTAGCTAGCAAATGCAGCTGGCTAGTTTAGTTACTCAAACACCCGGCTCAAACAGAGGGATGCTATGTTAGCTAGCTGGCTATGACTATCCAACAAAACACTGGAACTCTTCCAAGTCAAGGTAAGCTTTTGATTGTATTAATTTATTGCCACTGGGGACTGCTGGTGTAACTGCTTACTGACTATACACTGTAACGTTACTGCATGATTGTAGCGGGTTTACTAACCCATTAGTTCTATTAGCTACGTTGACTAGGACGTTACTTTAGCTAATACGGGGACAACAATATAGGCTGTGTGTAGCGGTTATGACATGGTTTTGCTTGGAAGGTTTTTTTTCGCCTGGTCACATACAGCTGATGTGTTGTTCATTGAAGTCCACAAATGAAGGGAAAGGGTGAGAGGGAATATAACGTGGCTGCTATGAAAGTTAACTGTGTTTATGCATGATCAGGGGTGTATTCACTCTGCCGATTCTGTTGAAATAACGTTTCTTAAACGGAAGCAAACAAAACAGGGATAAAAATACCTGAAATTGTACAATAGAAACTCTCATTTGCAACTGTTGGACTAATGATTACACCCTAGATAAGCTAGGCAAGAGTGTGCAAGGCGGTGTTGAATGAGTCACTGTCTGTCCATGTGTCACTGTCTGTCATCTCAAATCTTTCTCTCGACCTGTGTGCACCTACGTTGTAAACTTTCATTCATAGGCTAGGTTGTAGAAACCTCATGATGGGTATAGGGAAAATTCAAGTATCATGTAGTAGCCTAAACCTATCCATGTTACATTGAGCTGGGTGAATGGAATATGAATTACAGTCATCCAACATGCTGTAATAGAAATAAGGCCATGCTCATGAAAAAAAAATAATCCTCCCTCATCATAAATGGCACTGACCGCCACTGATGCACACACACACGTGCACACACACACTCACACAGACACACACACACACAGATAATCATTAGAGGCATCTTTCAGACACAATTGAAGTGAGGTGGTCATTGTCTCAACGAAAGCAACAATCATATTTTAGCTTTTGAGTAAGATCAATTATCATCCATGTATAATGACTCTAAGTGCACTTACTGTACATATGCCTACATCCAAGTGGAGAAGAGCTAATCTATACAAAAAATGGAGCCAGTGGCTCTGAGAGATGAATGCTCCAGATAACCAGCGATGGTCTGAACAGAGGATGCATAAAAATGAGAGAAGGGAAAGCTTTTAGATTAAAAAAACACAGCTCTCAATCTGGTTCAGGGGAAAGGGATGTAGATCCAGAGGGAATGCCTAGTTTAATGATGACATAGATATACATACACCACTATACACTCCATATAGATGCAGAAAGGAAGGATGCATTAGTGTGTATTTGCATAAAAACACATCTCTGTGTTACAGCAAAGATCCACGCTGCTATTTCAGGTTAAGTACTCTGAATTCTGTAGAGTTTTATGGAGAAGACTGACTGATGTAGAGGACTGGTCATGTGTTGATGTATTCTTTATTTCTAACCAGATGCATCCCACAGAGTTAAAGACTCTATTTTACCAGTAAGTTGAAGAAATGTACACACACACACACTTCACGCCACCCATCACCTGTCTGATGAGATATCCAGGAAAAGTTTCACACACCTGATGAGGTGAGATATGAGTGTGAAACCCTACCTATCAAGCAATAGACAGACAAGAGAGAGAAAGAGAGAAAGAGAGAGAGTGAGAAACATGCACAAAGCTATAAAATTTCACAGCGATACACACACATATAGTATACAGTGGGGGGAAAAGTATTTAGTCAGCGACCAATTGTGCAAGTTCTCCCACTTAAAAAGATGAGAGAGGCCTGTAATTTTGAGGGGAGTTGAGGGGAGTCAACTATGACAGACAAAATGAGAATTTTTTTTCCAGAAAAACAAATTGTAGGATTTTTAATGAATTTATTTGCAAATTATGGTGGAAAATATGTATTTGGTCAATAACAAAATTTTCTCAATACTTTGTTATGTACCCTTTGTTGGCAATGACACAGGTCAAACGTTTTCTGTAAGTCTTCACAAGGTTTTCACACACTGTTGCTGGTATTTTGGCCCAATCCTCCATGCAGATCTCCTCTAGAGCAGTGATGTTTTGGGGCTGTTGCTGGGCAACACGGACTTTCAACTCCCTCCAAAGATTTTCTATGGGGTTGAGATCTGGAGACTGGCTAGGCCACTCCAGGACCTTGAAATGCTTCTTACGAAGCCACTCCTTTGTTGCCCGGGCGGTGTGTTTGGGATCATTGTCATGCTGAAAGACCCAGCCATGTTTCATCTTCAATGCCCTTGCTGATGGAAGGAGATTTTCACTCAAAATCTCACGATACATGGCCCCATTCATTCTTTCCCTTACACGGATCAGTCGTCCTGGTCCTTTTGCAGAAAAACAGCCCCAAAGCATGATGTTTCCACCCCCATGCTTCACAGTAGGTATGGTGTTCTTTGGATGCAACTCAGCATTCTTTGTCCTCCAAACACGACGAGTTGAGTTTTTACCAAAAAGTTATATTTTGGTTTCATCTGACCATATGACATTCTCCCAATCCTCTTCTGGATCATCCAAATGCACTCTAGCAAACTTCAGACGGGCCTGGACATGTACTGGCTTAAGCAGGGGGACACATCTGGCACTGCAGGATTTGAGTCCCTGGCGGCGTAGTGTGTTACTGATGGTAGGCTTTGTTACTTTGGTCCCAGCTCTCTGCAGGTCATTCACTAGGTCCCCCCGTGTGGTTCTGGGATTTTTGCTCACTGTTCTTGTGATCATTTTGACCCCACGGGGTGAGATCTTGCGTGGAGCCCCAGATCGAGGGAGTTTATCAGTGGTCTTGCATGTCTTCCATTTCCTAATAATTGCTCCCACAGTTGATTTATTCAAACCAAGCTGCTTACCTATTGCAGATTCAGTCTTCCCAGCCTGGTGCAGGTCTACAATTTTGTTTCTGGTGTCCTTTGACAGCTCTTTGGTCTTGGCCATAGTGGAGTTTGGAGTGTGACTGTTTGAGGTTGTGGACAGGTGTCTTTTATACTGATAACAAGTTCAAACAGGTGCCATTAATACAGGTAACGAGTGGAGGACAGAGGAGCCTATTAAAGAAGAAGTTACAGGTCTGTGATAGCCAGAGATCTTGCTTGTTTGTAGGTGACCAAATACTTATTTTCCACCATAATTTGCAAATAAATTCATTAAAAGTCCTACAATGTGATTTTCTGGATTTCTTTCTCTCAATTTGTCTGTCATAGTTGACATGTACCTATGATGAAAATTACAGGCCTCTCTCATCTTTTTAAGTGGGAGAACTTGCACAATTGGTGGCTGACTAAATACTTTTTTCCCCACTGTACATTCATCGGCCAGTTTGTTAGGTACACCAGCCCGTTCACGAAAAGGGATCGCTCCTACAGACAGTTAGTCACGTGTACAGAGAGATCCTTCATGAAAACCTGCTCCAGAGTGCTCAGGACCTCTGACTGGGGTGAAGGTTCACCTTCCAGCAGGACAACGACCCTAAGCACACAGCCAAGACAACACAGGAGTGGCTTCGGGACAAGCTTCGTGAATGTCCTTAAGTGGCCCAGCCAGAGCCCGGCCTTGAACCGGATCAAACATCTCTGGAGAGGCCTGAAAATAGCTGTGCAGCAATGCTCCCCATCCAACCTGACAGAGCTTGAGAGGATCTGCAGAGAATGGGAGAAACTCCCCAAATACAGGTATGCCAAGCTTGTAGCGTCATACCCAAGAAGACTCGAGGCTGTAATCGCTGCCAAAGGTGCTGCAACAAAGTACAGAGTAAAGGGTCTGAATACTTATGTAAATTTGATATTTCCGTATTTTAATTTTTTTACATTTGCAAAAATGTCTAAAAACCAGTTTTTGCTTTGTCATTATGGGGTATTGTGTGTAGATTGATTTTAGAATAAGGCTGTAACGTAACAAAATGTGGAAAAAGTCAAGGGGTCTGAATACTTTCCGAATGCATTGTAACTTAGCCTACTTCAATATAATCAATAAATCATGAATTAATGTCTTTACACAGCATACGAGTCATTCATGCCTTTAAATACAATCAAGCATTTTATTATTATTATTTATAAGATCGGGATGGGCGGTTGGGCCCGTCGGGTTCGGGCTGAGAATGAGAACTCCACCGCAAACTGTCAAGTATCAGACGCCTCAAGCTCCCGGTTACTATCCAATCAAATCCACATTGGCATTATCCCTTAAAAAGCCAAACGTAACACAATATCTGTCAATTAATTTCCAGCAATATTGCCCCTTTATGTCTGTGTGGTGTGCGTGTTTGTCTATAATTCACTTTGTGTAGCCAGGCTGTGTTTCTTGTAGGCTTACACTGGCGTGACGTTTTGATAACCATGTAAATCTCTCTCGGAGAAGGTGAATTTTATCAATATATTTGGCTCTGTTTACTCTCAGATTCGAAAATGCTAATTAGCATCAAAATAGACATCATGCAAAACTACAACTCCCTGCACATCATCTCTAGCTGACACCTTTGCTTACAGGTACTGTGTCAATTTAAAACTTGCACAAGACAGTTCACAGAATTGTCCATTTAAAGAAATGTAGCCAATTTACTCATTACTACATTTAGCTAACATTAGATAGTTAATCCAGAGATTCTTACCTTTGCCTCGATTCGGCAGTCTCGTCCAGATCATCATGGCATTTATAGTTCTTTATGATAGCCATATTAGCAGCTAATTAGCATTTCATTTTGGGGGGGTAAATACAGGCAAATATATTGATAAAAGTCACCTTGTCCTAGAGAAATGTACACAGTTATCAAAATGTCACGCCAGGGTAAGCCTACACAAAACACAGTCCTTATTTTATGTGTTTCTAAAATCCCAGATGGGAAAAATGAATGGTGAAAAAACGATTGGAACCATTTCCCTGTTTGACCACTAGGTTTCATGGGTATTATGACTGTACCTAATAAACTGTCTGGTGAGTGTCTACACACATACACCTCTCCCCATGGGGTCTGACTTGTTTACTGTGATATCTGTGTGTGTGTGTGTGTGTGTACAAGAAAAGTAAACCAACTAAAATTCAGAGACATTAAGACATTTTGCCGGTCCTCACTTGTAAAAAGGCTATTAGGGTTAGGTTTAGGTGTAAGAATTAGGGTTAGGGTTTAGGGTTAGGTGTTAGGGTTAGGGTTAGGGTTAAGGTTAAGGTTAAAGGTTGGGTTAGGTTAGTGAAAATAGGATTTTGGAATGGGTATCAATTATTGGCCCCCAAAAAGTCCTCACAAGTATAGTAAGACGTGTGTGTGTGTGTTTATTATTTGTTAGAAGACCCATGGGGCTGTAAATGTTTTTTAAAAATATCCCGCTCTCTCAAGAGATAAGAGGCGTGCCATCGACAGTAGAACAAAGGGCCAAAAAATAAACATGATCAGAATATTCCTGTTTGAATGTGCCCCGCTGAGCAAAATCTAAAGAAATATATATCACCTTTCTGAGCTTACCTTTGACATTTTTTGCTTGTTTTTGTTTTTCTCTCCAACTTTCCCAAAGCACATCGATAATCGCCTACGGCAAACTCAAGCCTGTCACGGTTCAGGGGCAAATGTGTGTTTAAGGGCGAGTGAACGTGTGTGCGTGCGTGTCTTCGTGCGTGTGTGTGCTTGCATCAGGGATGAGAGGAGTTTTCCAGAAGAGCGATCCGGTGTTTGATCCATAACTCATGGTAAATTCTGCCTTTCTCTGCAGGAGCCTCCGTTACTCATTTCCACAACATCCCAACATCACAGCCACATGCCATCAAATAGACAAACAAACACGCACACACGGGTGTGCACACACACCACACACAAACACACACACGTACACACACACATCAAACATCAAGCAGGCTCCATCTTCCAGGACCCAACTGAACAGGGACCATCACCATACCAGGGTTGTGTGTGTTCTGTGTTTCAGATCACAGATCTTTATTTATTGTTTAGTGGGGGAATGTCTTACATATTTACAAGACTGGTTGGCAGAAACAGGAACAACAACGGTTGGCATAAATGGAGAGAGACTTTATCTATAGCGGTCTACTTCAATCCTGGTCGTAGTTGAATCACGTGTTTTAGTACTGGAACAAAAGCCTGCAGACTGTGAACACAAATCTATAGGCAGATTCCTACATATCCTATCCATCAAAAAGTGTTCACTGTAGGATGACTGGACCAGAGTAGCATCCTAGAACCATCTGATTTTCTACTTCAGTCTCACCTAAAACTTCATGAAATTATGAAACTCTATCAATTCCTTAATCGTGCTGAACCAATATTATCAGGTGGCGTACCCAAACTGAGTGTAATTTCATTTGTGATCCCAGAAAGTAATGTACACAGTGATATGCCTATCTCTTCTCCACTGTTCATTTCATTATCAAGTTCAGCACGTCTGTGTGAATCTGTAGTAAGTGTATTTCCACCACCGTGGGTGAAATAACAGGCATATTTACAACCAGGTTAGGGAATACTTATCGATTTCTGATATGAGCTACTCTCTCCAATCGTCTCTCATTCTCGCTCTGTTTGCCTAGCCGAAGGCGATGGAGAGAGGGAACAAAGAAGAGAAACATTAATATCTTGTGATTATATCGAGCAAGATTGAAAAGAGTGAGAGCTGTGGAGACAATGGGAATTTGTTGCTGATGCGTCGTCTCCGTGTGTGAGAGATGAGTAAATTAAATGAGTCTTCTTCGGTCTCAGCCGACAACTTTCATTTTTGATTAAACGTTATTACTTTCCCTGATACTTTCTAATGGTGAATTACAGTGAGGGAAAAAAGTATTTGATTCCCTGCTGATTTTGTACGTTTGCCCACTGACAAAGACATGATCAGTCTATAATTTGAATGGTAGGTTTATTTGAACAGTGAGAGACAGAATAATAACAAAACAAATCCTGAAAAACGCATGTCAAAAATGTTATAAATTGATTTGCATTTTAATGAGGGAAATAAGTATTTGACCCCTCTGCAAAACATGACTTAGTACTTGGTGGCAAAACCCTTGTTGGCAATCACAGAGGTCAGACGTTTCTTGTAGTTGGCCACCAGGTTTGCACACATCTCAGGAGGGATTTTGTCCCACTCCTTTTTGCAAATCTTCTCCAAGTCATTAAGGTTTCGGGCCTGATATTTGGCAACTCGAACCTTCAGCTCCCTCCACAGATTTTCTATGGGATTAAGGTCTGGAGACTGGCTAGGCCACTCCAGGACCTTAATGTGCTTCTTCTTGAGCCACTCCTTTGTTGCCTTGGCCATATGTTTTGGTTAATTGTCATGCTGGAATACCCATCCACGACCCATTTTCAATGCCCTGGCTGAGGGAAGGAGGTTCTCACCCAAGATTTGACGGTACATGGCCCCGTCCATCATCCCTTTGATGCGGTGAAGTTGTCCTGTCCCCTTAGCAGAAAAACACCCCCAAAGCATAATGTTTCCACCTCCATGTTTGACAGTGGGGAAGGTGCTCTTGGGGTCATAGGCAGCATTCCTCCTCCTCCAAACACAGCGAGTTGAGTTGATGCCAAAGAACTCGATTTTGGTCTCATCTGACCTCAACACTTTCACCCAGCTCTCCTCTGAATCATTCAGATGTTCATTGGTAAACTTCAGACGGCCCTGTATATGTGCTTTCTTGAGCAGGGGGACCTTGTGGGCGCTGCAGGATTTCAGTCCTTCACGGCGTAGTGTGTTACCAATTGTTTTCTTGGTGACTATGGTCCCAGCTGCTTTGAGATCATTGACAAGATCCTCCCGTGTAGTTCTGGGCTGATTCCTCACTGTTCTCATGATCATTGCAACTCCACGAGGTGAGATCTTGCATGGAGCCCCAGGCCGAGTGAGATTGACAGTTATTTTGTGTTTCTTCCATTTGCGAATTATCGCACCAAGTGTTGTCATCTTCTCACCAAGCTGCTTGACGATGGTCTTGTAGCCCATTCCAGCCTTGTGTAGGTCTACAATCTTGTCCCTGACATCCTTGGAGAGCTTTTTGGTCTTGGCCATGGTGGAGAGTTTGGAATCTGATTGATTGATTGCTTCTGTGGACAGGTGTCTTTTATACAGGTAACAAGGTGAGATTAGGAGCACTCCCTTTAAGAGTGTGCTCCTAATCTCAGCTCGTTACCTGTATAAAAGACACCTGGGAGCCAGAAATCTTTCTGATTGAGAGGGGGTCAAATACTTATTTCCCTCATTAAAATGCAAATCAATTTATAACATTTTTGACATGCGTTTTTCAGGATTTTTGTTGTTGTTATTCTGTCTCTCACTGTTCAAATAAACCTACCATTAAAATTACAGACTGATCATGTCTTTGTCAGTGGGCAATCGTACAAAATCAGCAGGGGATCAAATACTTTTTTCCCTCACTGTATTTCCCTGTCGGCTGCCTCTCCTGAAGTGACAGGAACTTTTCTGATACGTTGACATCTGCAATAATCTCCATGTTTTATTAGTAGTCGAGGTAAAGTGGAGCAGACACGTACACAGCATAATCTACACCTACAGAAAGGAGGGGAAGAACCAAAAGAAAGTGGAGGGAGGGAGGAGAATTTGAACAAAAATTAACTTTCAGTCACTTTAATAATAATAATTACACTCAATAGACAGTTTATTAGGTACATCACTCCGTTCACGAAAATAGTTTGCTCCTACAGACAATGAGTCACGTGGCCTTGGCTTGCTATATAAAGCAGGAAGACAGGCATCGAGGCTTTCAGTTACTGTTCGATTGAACGTTAGAATGGGCAAAACGAGTGACCTAAGTGACTTGGAGTGTGATATGATCATCTGTGCCAGGCGCGCCGGTTCCAGTATCTCAGCAATGGCCGGCCTCCTGGGTTTTTCACACACGACAGTGTCTAGGGTTTACCGAGAATGGTGTGACAAACAAAACCATCCAGTCAGCGGCAGACCTGTGGGCGAAAACAGCTCATTGATGAGAGATCGAAGGAGAATGGCAAGAATCATGCAAGCTAACAGGTGGGCCACAAACAGGCAAATAACTGTGCAGTACAACAGTGGTGTGCAGAACGGCATCTTGGAACGCACAACTCATCGGTCCATGTCACGGATGGGCTATTGCAACAGATGACCACACCGGTTCCACTCCTTTCAGCTAAAAACAAGAAGAAGCAGTTCCAGTGGGAACGCGATCACCAACACTGGACAATTCAGGAGTGGAAAAACATCACCTGGTCCGACGAATCCCGGTTCCTGTTGCATCATGCTGAGTCAGGATTTGGTGGAAGCGGCATGGAAGCGGCATGAATCCATTACCCCATCCTGACGGGTGTCAAAGGTACAGGCTGGTGCAGGTAGTGTAATGGTATGGGGAATGTTTTCCTGGCACATGTTAGGTCCCTTGATACCAATCGTGTAACGTTTTCATGCACCGAAGAATTCAGGCTGTTCTGGCGGCAAAGGGGGGGTCAGACCCAGTACTAGATGGGTATACCTAATAAACTGGTCACAGAGTATACCAAACATTAGGAACACCTTCCTAATATTGAGTTGCACCCCCCCTCAATTTGTCGGGGCATGGACTCTACAAGGTGTCGAAAGCGTTCCACAGGGATGCTGGCCCATGTTGACTCCAATATTACCTACAGTTGTGTTAAGTTGGCTTGATGTCCTTTGGTTGGTGGACCATTCTTGATACACACGGGAAACTGCTGAGCATGAAAAACCCAGTAGCATTGCAGTTCTTGACACAAACCGGTGCGCCTGGCACCTACTACCATGCCCTGTTCAAAGGCACTTAAATATTTTGTCTTGCCCGTACACCCCTTGAATGGCACACATACACAATCCATGTCTCAACTGTCTCAAGGCTTAAAAATCCTTCATTAAAATATATCCTCCACTTCATCTACACTGATTGAAGTGGATTTAACAAGTGACATCAATAAGGGATCGTAGCTATTACCTGGATACACCTGGTCAGTCTATGTCATGGAGAGAGCATGTGTTTGTAATGTTTTGTCACGAATTCCGCCGAGACTGCTCCTCCTCCTTGTTCGGGCAGGCTTCGGCATTCGTCGTCCCCGGAGTACTAGCTGCTACCGCTTGATGTTCTCTATGTTTGTTTGGTTTTGTCTTGTTGGTGCACCTGTTTCCTATTATGTATTGATTATGTCACCTATAAGTTTCCTTTGGTTTTGTTTGCAGTTGTGTGTTGTTGTCCGCCTATCCGCTGGTGAATGTTATTTGTTTTCTAGTTGTTAGTGTTTTACGCACTGTTTGCGTAATCGCTCGCCTCCTGTGTTTTGAGGCCCGTTATTTTGTATTTGTCTTTGTGACAATTAAAGTCGTTTTCGACTAAGCTTCTGTGTCCTGCGCCTGACTCCAACACCGCATCCACATCAGCTTCTGACAGAACAACACACCTTACTATGGAGTCAGCAGGAGCAGCGGCGGCGACCGAGTCGCTGGAGGATCGGGTCAGCTGCCAGGACGCCAGGATCCAGCAACTCGGCTCCGCCATGCAGGAGGTGATGAACACTCTGCGCCGATGGGAAAGGGGAGGTTTGCCCACACCTCCTCCTACATTACCACCACCATCGGCCAGCCCCACCAGACCAGCTCCGGAATCCAGTGGAATTCGGCTCTCGCTCCCGAGGGCGTATGATGGCACCGCAGCCGGGTGTCAGGGGTTCCTCCTTCAGGTGGAACTCTACCTGGCCACCATACACCCGGCGCCCTCGGGATACGAGAGCGTTTCCGCCCTCATCTCCTGTCTCTCCGGCAAGGCGTTGGAGTGGGCCAACGCCGAATGGAGGGGAATAGATGCCGCCACCATCAGCTACGCGGAGTTCTCCCGCCGCTTCAGGGCTGTTTTCGATCACCCTCCTGAGGGTAAAGCGGCGGGGGAGCGTCTGTTCCACCTCCGACAGGGGAAGAGGAGCGCACAGGAGTTCGCCCTGGATTTCCGGACTCTAGCGGCGGATGCGGGGTGGAATGAGAGGGCCCTCATCGACCACTATCGGTGTAGCCTGCGTGAGGACGTTCGTCGAGAGCTGGCCTGCAGGGACACCAATCTGTCCTTCGACCAGCTAGTGGACATGTCCATCCATCTGGATACCCTGCTGGCCACCCGCGGACGTCCCGAGTTGGGGCCGTCCATTCCATCCCCCAGCACCTCCGAGCCGAGCCCTATGGAGCTCGGGGGTGCTGTCGCTAGAGAGAGAAGGAGAGAGAACCCGAGGGGGGCCGTCCCCTGCACCAGCTGTGGCCGTGGAGGACACACTGCGGCTAGGTGCTGGGGAGGGTCTCCAGGGAATCGGGGCAACAGGTCGCGCACTGGGGAGTCATTTCAGGTGAGTAGGCGCCCCACTCACCCAGAGCTCTCTGTTGTTCACTTGTGTATACTTGTGGTATTTCCTCAGGTTGCATCTCATTCCCAGCATAAGGCGCTAGTCGATTCAGGCACAGCTGGGAATGTTATTGATCTGAAATTTTGTTCTAAGTTAGGGATTCCCCTCCTGCCCGTCGATGCACCCTTTCCTGTCCATTCCCTAGATAGCCGCCCGTTGGGATCTGGGTTGATTAGGGAGGTCACAGCGCCACTAAAGATGAAGACGCAGGGGGGTCATGAGGAGATTATTCAGTTGTACCTAATTGACTCTCCTGCGTATCCCGTGGTGCTGGGGCTTCCTTGGTTAATCACCCATGACCCCACCATTTCGTGGCAACAGAGGGCTCTCAAGGAATGGTCTGCCCAGTGTGTTGGGCGATGTTTAGGTGTTTCCGTTGGGGCGACCACGGTGGAGAGTCCGAACCAAGTGCCCGCAATGCACATTCCCCATGAGTATGAGGATTTGGCACTCGTGTTCAGCAAGACGAGGGCGACGCGATTGCCACCTCATAGACAGGGAAACCTCCAGACAGGTGCGGCACTCCCGTGGAGCCATGTGTATCCTCTGTCTCAAGAGGAGACGGCGGCTATGGAGACATACATAGCTGAGTCCCTGAGACAAGGATACATACGGCCCTCCACTTCCCCTGCGTCCTCAAGTTTCTTTTTTGTGAAGAAGAAGGATGGAGGGTTGCGCCCGTGTATTGATTACCGTAGTCTCAATCAGATCACTGTGAAATACAGTTACCCTCTTCCTCTGATTGCGAGTATGACTGAATCATTACGCGGAGCGCGTTTCTTCACAAAACTGGATCTCAGGAGCGCTTATAACTTGGTGCGCATTAGGGAGGGAGATGAATGGAAGACGGCATTTAGTACCACCTCAGGTCATTATGAGTATCTTGTCATGCCATACGGGTTAATGAATGCTCCTTCAGTCTTCCAATCATTTGTGGACGAGATCTTCCGGGACCTGCATGGGCAGGGAGAGGTAGTGTACATTGACGACATCCTAGTGTACTCTGCTACACGAGCCGAGCATGTAGCCCTGGTGCGCCGAGTGTTGGGTAGGCTGTTGGAGCATGACTTGTATGTCAAGGCAGAGAAATGTCTGTTTTTCCAGGAGTCCATCTCCTTCTTGGGTCATCGGTTGTCCGCGTCAGGGGTGAAGATGGAGATTGACCGTGTGTCAGCCATGCGTAACTGGCAAACCCCAACCACTGTTAAAGAGGTGCAGCAGTTTTTGGGTTTTGCCAATTACTACCGGAGGTTTATCTGGGGTTTTGGACAGGTGGCAGCTCCCATTACTTCCCTGCTGAAGGGGGGCCCGGTGCGTTTGCAGTGGTCGGCTGAAGCGGACAGGGCGTTTTGTAAACTGAAGGACCTGTTCACTTCGGCTCCGGTGCTGGCGCACCCGGACCCCGCTTTAGCATTCCAGGTAGAGGTGGACGCGTCAGAGGCCGGTATTGGGGCAGTACTGTCGCAACGCTCCGGCACGCCTCCTAAGCTCCGTCCCTGCGCTTTTTATTCTAAAAAGCTCAGCCCGGCGGAACGTAATTATGACGTAGGGGACAGGGAGCTGTTAGCCGTGGTTCAAGCCCTAAAGGTGTGGAGGCATTGGCTTGAGGGGGCTCAACACCCTTTTTTCATTCTGACTGACCATCGTAACCTGGAGTACATCCGGGCAGCTAGGAGATTGAACCCTCGTCAGGCTAGGTGGAACATGTTTCTCACCCGGTTCGTTTTTAAGATCACTTACATCCCAGGGTCCCAGAACGGTAAGGCAGACGCCCTGTCCCGGCGGTATGACACAGAGGAGAGGTCCATTGAGCCCACTCCCATACTGCCGGAGTCTTGTCTGGTGGCACCGGTGGTATGGGAGGTCGATGCGGAAATTGAGCGGGCGTTACGCACCGACCCTACTCCCCCAGAGTGTCCAGTGGGTCGGACGTACGTGCCGCTCGAGGTCCGTGATCGTCTCATTTATTGGGCTCATACGTCACCCTCCTCTGGACATCCAGGTATTGGCCGGACAGTGCACTGCCTTAGTGTTAAGTACTGGTGGCCAACTTTGGCTAGGGACGTGAGGGTTTATGTCTCCTCCTGCTCGGTGTGCGCTCAGTGTAAGGCGCCTAGACACCTGCCCAGGGGGAAGTTACAACCCCTGCCCGTTCCACAACGGCCGTGGTCTCACCTCTCGGTTTTCTTTGTCACGGACCTTCCCTCCTCTCAGGGGAATACCACTATTCTGGTCGTTGTGGATCAGTTCTCTAAGGCCTGTCGTCTCATTCCAATGCCGGGTCTCCCTACTGCCCTACAGACCGCTGAGGCTTTGTTCACCCACGTCTTCCGGCACTACAGGGTTCCCGAGGATATAGTGTCTGATCGGGGTCCCCAATTCACCTCTAGAGTCTGGAGGGCGTTCATGGAATGCTTGGGGGTCTCGGTTAGCCTTACCTCGGGTTACCACCCTGAGAGTAACAGGCAGGTGGAGAGAGTGAACCAGGATGTGGGTAGGTTTCTGAGATCCTATTGCCAGGGCCGGCCGGAGGAGTGGTCGGGGTATATCCCCTGGGCAGAAATGGCTCAGAACTCTCTTCGCCACTCCTCTACTAACCTGACCCCTTTTCAGTGCGTGTTAGGGTATCAGCCGGTTCTGGCACCATGGCATCAGAGCCAGATCGAGGCTCCTGCGGTGGATGAGTGGTTTCGGCGCTCGGAGGAGACGTGGAACGCTGCACACGTACATCTGCAGCGGGCCATCCGCAGGCAGAAGGCGAGCGCCAATCTCCACCGCAGTGAGGGTCCAGTATACGCCCCTGGAGATCGAGTCTGGCTCTCGACTCGAAACCTGCCCCTTCGCCTGCCCTGCCGGAAGCTTGGCCGGCAGTTTGTGGGGCCATTTAAAGTCCTGAGGAGATTGAACGAGGTGTGTTACAAGTTGCAACTGCCTAATGACTATCACATTAACCCCTCGTTCCATGTGTCTCTCCTCAGGCCGGTGGTAGCTGGTCCACTCCAGGAGAGCGAGATAAGAGAGACCCCTCCGCCCCCACTGGACATCGAGGGGGCTCCGGCGTACTCAGTCCGGTCCATCGTGGATTCGAGACGTCGGATGGGGGGTCTACAATATCTCGTGGAGTGGGAGGGGTACGGTCCGGAGGAACGGTGCTGGGTGCCTAGGAGGGACATTTTAGATCCATCCCTCCTGACTTAGTTCCACCGTAGTCATCCTACACGCCCTGCTCCATGTCCTCCTGGCCGTCCCCGAGGCCGGGGTCGGCGCACGAATTCCGCCGAGACTGCTCCTCCTCCTTGTTCGGGCAGGCTTCGGCGTTCGTCGTCCCCGGAGTACTAGCTGCTACCGCTTGATGTTCTCTATGTTTGTTTGGTTTTGTCTTGTTGGTGCACCTGTTTCGTATTATGTATTGATTATGTCACCTATAAGTTTCCTTTGGTTTTGTTTGCAGTTGTGTGTTGTTGTCCGCCTGTCCGCTGGTGAATGTTATTTGTTTTCTAGTTGTTAGTGTTTTACACACTGTTTTTCCGTAATCGCTCGCCTCCTGTGTTTTGAGGCCCGTTATTTTGTATTTGTCTTTGTGACAATTAAAGTCGTTTTCGACTAAGCTTCTGTGTCCTGCGCCTGACTCCAACACCGCATCCACATCAGCTTCTGACATGTTTGGTACACTCAGTGTACAGTCGTGGTCAAAAGTTTTGAGAATGACACAAATACAAATTTTCACAAAGTCTGCTGCCTCAGTTTTGATAATGGCAATTTGCATATACTCCAGAATGTCATGAAGAGTGATCTGATGAATTGCAATTAATTGCAAAGTCCCTCTTTGCCATGAAAATGAACTTAATCCCCAAAAACATTTCCACTGCATTTCAGCCCTGCCACAAAAGGACCAGCTGCCATCATGTCAGTGATTCTCTCGTTAACACAGGTGAGAGTGTTGACGAGGACAAGGCTGGAGATCACTCTGTCATGCTGATTGAGTTAGAATAACAGACTGGAAGCTTTAAAAGGAGGGTGGTGCTTGAAATCATTGTTCTTCCTCTGTTAACCATGGCTACCTGCAAGGAAACATGTGCCGTCATCATTGCTTTGCACAAAAAGGGCTTCACAGGCAAGGATATTGCTGCTAGTAAGATTGCACCTAAATCAACCATTTATTGGATCATCAAGAACTTCAAGGAGAGAGGTTCAATTGTTGTGAAGAAGGCGTCAGGGCGCCCAAGAAAGTCCAGCAAGCGCCAGGACCGTCTCCTAAACTTGATTCAGCTGCGGGATCAGGGCACCACCAGAGCAGCAGGCAGGTGTGAGTGCATCTGCACAAACAGTGAGGCGAAGAATTTTGGAGGATGGCCTGGTGTCAAGAAGGGCAGCAAAGAAGCCACCAGGAAAAACATCAGGGACAGACTGATATTCTGCAAAAGGTGCAGGGATTGGACTGCTGAGGACTGGGGTAAAGTCATTTTCTCTGATGAATCCCCTTTCCGATTGTTTGGGGCATCTGGAAAACACCTTGTCTGGAGAAACAAGGTGAGCGCTACCATCAGTCCTGTGTCATGCCAACAGTAAAGCATCCTGAGACCATTCATGTGTGGGCTCATTCAGAATTTTGCCTAAGAACACAGCCATGAATAAAGAATGGTACCAACACATCCTCAGAGAGCAACTTCTCCCAACCATCCAAGAGCAGTTTGGTGATGACCAATGCCTTTTCCAGCATGATGGAGCACCTTGCCATAAGGTAAAAGTGATAACTAAGTGGCTCGGGGAACAAAACATTGACATTTTGGGTCCATGGCTAGGAAACTCCCCAGACCTTAATCCCATTGAGAACTTGTGGTCGATCCTCAAGAGGCGGGTGGACAAACAAAAACCAACAAATTCTGACAAACTCCAAGCATTTATTATGCAAGAATGGGCTGCCATCATTCAGGATGCGGCCCAGAAGTTAATTGACAGCATGCCACGGCGGATTGCAGAGGTCTTGAAAAAGAAGGGTCAACACTGCAAACATTGACTCTTTATATGAACTTAATGTAATTGTCAATAAAAGCCTTTGACACTTATGGAATGCTTGTAATTATACTTCAGTATACCATAGTAACACATGATAAAAATATCTCGTAACACTGAAGCAGCGAACTTTGTGAAGACCAATACTGGTGTCATTCTCATTCTTGGAGAATATCTAATTTTTCAAACACCTAAAACAATTTCCTACAATCTAGAGACATAATCATTATGCCTAATTATATGTCCAAAATGTGTCTATTTTTCTGCATAGTTTACCTAAGCATACCTCTTTACCAGTTCAATTGTCATTTTAATAAGGGTGTCATTCTGACTGTTGTAAATTATACATCTCAATATACTGCACTAACATGCCTAGGATATTACATCCAAATTACAACACAGTACATGGCATCATAATTAATACACAAATGTCATGATAATATCATAAATTGCAAGATTACATTCAAACCAATTATTTTTCTGCATATCTAAGCATACCTCTTGAGCTGTCTGTATCCTCCTAACTGGTGGTTCTTTAAAAAAAGAAACTAAATATGCTTCTCTGTGTCTCTGCTAAAATCTGGGTGAAAGAAATGTGAGTCTTATTGAGTACATTTAGTAATTGCTTGCTTTTCTAAAGTCTGGCAACCTTACCAGCAGGCATGCCAGCTAAGATAGTTAGACAAGCTACTCTGTAACACTTTACTTGACACCCATCGTCATAACACATTATGACACGGCCATAACCATGTCATAATATGTCATAACAGCTGACATAACTTTTCAGAACCTGTCATAAAATGGTCATAACACTGTCATGACACATATATTTAAACCTGTTGTGACATATATTGCGTTATTTTATGGCTGGTTATGACACATACATAAGAGTGTCAAAACCCACAAAACCTAACACGTTAGTTATTTTATGGCTGGTTATGACACCTATATAAGAGTGTCAGAACTCACAAAACCTATCACACAAGGCAAAACATTCCAATACACCATAGCCTATGTGTCAACCATATGTTTATGTTATATAACATTTTCTGAAATTGACCATATCAAATCATAATTGTAATTGCTCTCACATTGATGTCAGACATGCACATACCCCAATGCTCTTTTTGACTGATGCCTGACATAAGGGCATGTACATGATAGGCCTATCTGGCTTATATGATTGTGATGGTCATAATGGTTCTTGACAGTGTCATAAAGTGCATTTTCTTAGTCCAAATAAAGTGACACAGGATGGTCATAATGCTTTATGACAGTGTCATAAAGTGTATTTTCTACAAGTTATTAAAAAATATGTTGAAGAAAAAAAACATGACTATAAAGAATTCATTACAACAACAACAAAGAAACTTAAGAAACAAACTTTCAAACGAAAGGAAACTTCTTGGCAGGGAAAAAAGGTGAATAACGCAATATATGTAAATAACGCAATATATGTCACAACAGGTGTACATATATGGTCATGACAGTGTTATGACCATTTTATGACAGGTTATGACAAGTTATGCCAGCTGTTATGATATATTATGACATGGTTATGACCGTTTCATAACGTGTTATGACACTGGGTGTCAAGTAAAGTGTTACCAGCTACTCTAATTTGATTGACAGCCTGAAATGGCTTGGCATGTATTATGAGGTTGGGAGATTGGGAACCTATCTAGCTTGCTATCTAAAGCCAACGTCATAAAATGGCTAGGTGGCTAGTATTACAGAGAAACAACAAAACATTTTTGCATTATTTATTCATCAAGTTGGTAGAGCATGGTGCTTGCAACGCCAGGGTTGTGGGTTGGATTCCCACGGGGGGCCAGTATGAAAAATGTATGCACTCACTAACTGTAAGTCGCTCTGGATAAGAGCGTCTGCTAAATTACTAAAATGTAAATGTAAATAGGATACATAGCTTGATCAAATTAATTTACAAACATACCTCCTGCGAGTCCTGCCTATCACGGGCAGCTAAAACCAAATCAAACGCTATGTGTCTTTGTTCCGTGGTGCACCTGGGAAGGAACACTTACTAGGGAGAATAGGGGGAGGGGGGGGGGGGGATAGTGGAAATCCCTTGTCATCCATAATACGACAGAACACCTGAGATTTACCTTTGGATTTAGTTTGGAGGATGAGGAACATATGGAGCTTCACACAACAGCTCTTAGCTTTTAAGTCCATGGACGATATACAGTAACTACAGTACAATGCAGTCTGACTGTGTAGGTGTGTACACTGGCAAACGCAAATATCCCAAGCTGTTGGAACATGTGATTTTTAATCTCCTTAAGTATATTCTCTGTGTATGCATTTACATGAATCCATTTTAGTAGTTTAGTAGTCATCCCACTTTCCTGCCTGGAGGTAAATTACATAAACTGCTCAAGTACGACCAGACCACCTGTACATTCAATATAATCTACACTCATACATTACACAGCATGAATAAATCTCTCTTTATCTCGCTCGCTGTCTCTCTCTCTCCTTCTCCATCTCTCCCTCCCGTCCTTCTCTTTCTCTCCTACTCCCTCCTTTCTACTCTGTCCTCCTCTCCCGCCCTCTCACTCCCACACTAGAGTTCTCTAGAGTCTACTTGTCACGACTTCCGCCGAGGCTGCCTCCCCTCCTTGTTCGGGCAGGTTTCGGCGTTCGTCGTCACCGGTTTACCAGCTGCTGCCGATCCATTTATCATCACTCCATTTGTCTTGTCTAATTAATCACACACACCTGGTCCTTATCCCCAATTAGTCAGTGTATAAGTGGTCCCTCTGCTTCCTTGTCTGTGTGGGTGATTGTTTGTTGTGAGCTGTGTGTAGCTCGGTTGTGCTACACTTACCTTGTTGTTTGCCAGGGTAGATATTTTCCCCTGTGCCTGAGATTTGTTGTCGCATGCTTGCGCAACTGTTTATCGACGGAATAAACTTTTGGGATGCGTATTACTCTCCTGCGCCTGACTCCTTCTATCACACGCATCACAGAATCACCCACCCACTATGGAGTCAGTGTGAGAAGAGCACATGCCTGGAGTCGTGGCACGGGTCCAGGAGCACTCCACGATGCAGGCCAGCTTGGGGGAAGTGATGGATTGGGTTCTTCAGGTAGTCCAACGCCTGGAGAGGAACAGACCCGATCTGTCGAGACCAGCTGGCCAACCGGATCTAGCCACCTACACCCCAGCACCAGGAGGGATCCAGATATCCCGACCACAGGCGTTTGAGGGGACAGCGGCGCTGTGCCAGGGATTCCTCCTCCAATTGGAGCTTTACTTCGCCAGCATCAGGCCGGCACCATCGGAGCGGGAGAAGGTGTCCGTCCTCATTTCCTGCCTCTGTGGGAAAGCCCTGGAGTGGGCCAACATGGTGTGGAACGAAGGAGGAGCTGCGTTGGAGGACTACAGGGAGTTCGCTCGTCTCTTTCGGGCGGTATTCGACCATCCGCCCGAGGGTCGAGAGGCGGGTGAGCGACTGGTCTACCTGAGGCAGGGGACGAGGACTGCGCAGGACTTCGCGTTGGAGTTCTGGACGCTGGCAGCGGGATCCGTGTGGAACGAGCGGGCCCTGATCGACCCTTTCCGGTGCCATCTGCGGGAGGACGTCCGACGGGAGCTAGCCTGCCGGAACACCATGTTGTCCTTCGATAAACTGGTGGACATGGCCATTCGGTTGGACAACCTGCTGGCAGCCAGAGGACGTCCTGGTAGGGGTCTGCCCGTTTCCACCCCGGAAGACTCGGACCTCGAGCCGATGGAGCTGGGTGGAGCCGCTGGCCGAGAGAGAGGAGGAGGACAGCGACAGTGCCACTCTGGTGGCACGACGGGACAATCCACCACACGTCGTAGTCAACGTTCTTTTGGTCCTGGAGGTGGCAGGCAGGGCACTCACGCATCACCCCAGGTATCGAACACCCACACTCGTTCAGAGCCCTCTGCTGCGCACTGTAAAATACTGAGCACATGGATGTTCCACAGTGTAAGGCGCTAGTCGATTCAGGCGCAGCTGGGAACTTTATGGACAGGGCATTCGCACACAGTATAGGCATTCCATTGATTCCCCTATCCATTCCACGCCCCATCAGAGCACTTGATAGTCGACCATTAGGGTCCGGGTTGGTTAAGGAAGTTACCACGATTACCCAGGAGAATCATAGTGAGCAGGTGACGTTTTCCATTATTGTCACATTCATTTAAGGACGGGTCAGACCAAGGCGCAGCATGAAAGGCATACATGTTTATTTCACCGATAAACACACGAAACAAAACAACAAACCAACGAAACGAGAAGTCCTAAGGCTAAACACAAAACAAGCCTCCAACACGGAACAAGATCCCACAACCCATGATTGCCAATAGGCTGCCTAAGTATGATCCCTAATCAGAGACAACGAGCGACAGCTGCCTCTGATTGGGAATCACACCCGGCCAAACATAGAACTACACAACCTAGAATGCGACATAGAAATACTAACATAGAATATCCACACCCTGACTCAACATACAAGAGTCCCATGAGTCAGGGCGTGACAATTATTGAGTCTCCTGCTTTCCCTGTGGTATTAGGTATCCCTTGGCTAGCACTCCACAACCCCACCTTTTCATAGCCGCAGAGGGTTCTCACGGGGTGGTCACGCGAGTGTCAGGGTAGGTGTCTAGGTGTTTCCGTTGGTGCAACCACAGTGGAAAGTCCAGACAGTACCTCCACTCTGCGCATTCCCCCTGAATACCTAGATCTGGCGCAAGCATTCTCTAAAACGCAGGCTACTAAATTACCACCTCATCGGGCGGGGGATTGCGCGATAAACCTCCGGGTAGACGCTGTACCTCCCAGGAGATATATATACCCCCTGTCACATTCTGAAACGGTGGCTATGGAAACATATGTCACCGAGTCCCTGCGCCAGGGGTATATACGTCCCTAGACTCCACCCTCTCCTCGAGTTTCTTCTTTGTGAAGAAGAAGGACGGAGGTCTGCGCCCGTGCATTGATTATCGACCACTGAACAGGGAGATGATAAGATTTAGTTATCCTCTCCCCCTCATTCCTTCAGTGATTGAATCAATGCATGGGGCGCGCTTCTTCACCAAATTAGATCTCAGGAGTGTGTACAACCTGGTGCGTATCCGAGAGGGAGATGAGTGGAAGACAGCATTCAGCACAACCACGGGGCATTATGAATACCCGGTGATGCCCTATGGTTTGATGAATGCTCCCTCAGTATTCCAGTCCTTTGTGAACGAGGTGTTTAGGGACATGATTGGTCGCGGTGTAGTGGTCTACATCGATGACATCCTGGTGTATTCCGCTACACGCGCCGAGCATGTGTCCCTGGTTCGCAAGGAGCTGGCCCGACTGTTGGAAAACAACCGTTATGCTAAGGCAGAGAAGTGTATGTTTTTCCAGCAGTCCGTCTCCTTCCTTGGATATTGCATTTCCACCTCAGGTGTGGAGATGGAGGGAGATCTCATTTCAGCCGTGCGTAATTGGCCGACTCCAACCACGGTTAAGGAGGTGCAGTGCTTCCTTGGCTTTGCCAACTATTATCAGAGGTTTACCAGGGGCTTTGGCAAGGTCGCAGCTCCCATTACCTCCCTGTTGAAGAGTGGGCCGTCCCGGCTCCGCTGGTCTGCTGAGGCTGACCGGGCCTTTAGCAAACTGCGGGGTCTGTTCACCTTACCCCAGTACTGGCCCACCCCGATTCATCACTACCGTTCGTAGTGGAGGTGGATGCGTCCGTGGTTGGGATAGGAGCTGTCCTGTCTCAACGCTCCAGTACGCCACCCAAGCTCCGCCCTTGTGCGTTCTTTTCGAAGAAGCTCAGCCCGGCGGAGCAGAACTACGGCGTTGGTGATCGGGAGCTGTTGGCTGTTGTTCGAGCCTTGACCGTGTGGAGGCATTGGCTCGAGGGGGCAAAACACCCTTTCCTACAGACCACCGTAACCTGGAGTACATCCGGGCAGCGAGGAGGCTGAATCCTCGCCAGGCCAGGTGGGCCCTATTCTTCAGTTTGATTTCACTCTATCATACATCCCGGGTACGAAGACTGTGAAGGCAGACGCGCTGTCCCGGCTGTATGACACAGAGGAGAGGCCCAGAGACAACATTCCCATACTGCCGGCCTCCTGCATTGTAGCGCCGGTAGTATGGGCGATGGGTGCGGATATAGAGCAGGCATTACGCACGGATCCCTCTCCACCTCAGTGTCCAGATGGGCTGCAGTACGTGCCTGCTCTTATCCGTGATCGTCTGACCTACTGGGCACACACGTCACCCTCCTTTGGTCACCCAGGTATTGGCCGTACAGTGCGCTGCCTGAGCAGAAAGTACTGGTGGCCTACCTTGGCCTTAGGACGTGAGGGTGTACGTCTCCTCCTGCTCGGTGTGCGCCCAGAGTAAGGCACCTAGGCACCTCCCAGTGGGTAAACTACAACCTTTACCAGTTCCACAATGACCATGGTCTCAACTTAGTATTGATTTTCTTACTGATCTTCCCCTCTCCCAAGGTAACACCACGTTGTGGATCGCTTTTCGAAGTCCTGCCACCTCCTTCCTCTGCCCGGTCTCCCCACGGCCCTACAAACTGCGGAGGCTCTGTTTACTCACGTCTTCCGGCACTACGGGGTACCAGAGGATATAGTGTCCGACTGAGGTCCCCAGTTCACGTCTAGAGTCTGGAAGGCGTTCATGGAACGTCTGAGGGTCTCGGTCAGCCTGAGCTCTGGGTTCCACCCCTAGAGTAATGGGCAGGTGGAACGGGTAAATCAGGACGTGGGTAGGTTCCTGCGGTCCTACTGCCAGGACCGGCCGGGGGAGTGGTCGGTGTTCTTGCCATGGGTAGAATATGCCCAGAACTCTCTCCGCCACTCCTCCACTAACCTAACGCCTTTCCAGTGTGTTCTATGTTACCAACCGGTTCTGGCACCGTGACACCAGAGCCAGACCGAGGCTCCTGCGGTGGATGACTAGTTTTGGCGCGCGGAGGAGACGTGGGATGCTGCCCACGTTCACCTCCAACGCGCGTGCGTCGTCAGAAGGCCAACGCTGACCGCCACCGCAGTGAGGCCCCCGTCTTTGTACCGGGGGATCGGGGTCTGGCTCTCGACCCGGAATCTACCCCTCCGCCTTCCCTGCCAGAAGCAGTTTGTGGGGCCGTTCAAAGTCCTGAGGAGAGTCAACGAGGTCACATATAGGTTATTACTTCCCCCTGATTACCGTATTAACCCGTCGTTTAATGTGTCTCTCCTCAGGCCGGTGGTGGCTGGTCTGCTCCAGGAGTCTGAGGTGCGGGAGGTCCCTACACCTCCTCTGGACATCGAGGGGCCCCGGCGTACTCGGTCCGTTCCATACTGGATTCGAGGCGTCGGGTGGGAGGCCTTCAGTACCTTGTGGAGTGGGAAGGGTATGGTCCGGAAGAACGGTGCAGGGTCCCGGTGAGGGATATCCTCGATCCCTCCATGATACGGGATTTCCACCATCGCCATCCGGCTCGCCCTGCTCCGCGTCCCCGAGGCCGGGGTCGGCGCGCTGCTGGAGCTGCGCGTCAAGGGGTGGGTACTGTCACGACTTCCGCCGAGGCTGCCTCCCCTCCTTGTTCGGGCAGGTTTCGGCGTTCGTCGTCACCGGCTTACTAGCTGCTGCCGATATTTATCATCACTCCACTTGTCTTGTCTAATTAATCACACACACCTGGTCCTTATCCCCAAGTAGTCAGTGTATAAGTGTTCCCTCTGCTTCCTTGTCTGTTTGGGTGATTGTTTGTTGTGAGCTGTGTGTAGCTCGGTTGAGCTAACCTTACCTTGTTGTTTGCCAGGGTAGATAATTTCCCCTGTGCCTGAGTTTTGTTGTTGCATGCTCGCGCAACTGTTTATCAACTGAATAAACTTTTGGAATGCGTATTACTCTCCTGCGCCTGACTCCTTCTATCACACGCGTCACACTACGAGAGTTCTGTTTCATGAATATCATAGTTTACACATGTACACTTGAATACAATAATTCAAGTGTGAAATACTGCTGATGAATAATGCAGCAGTGACCCAGAGAAATGTCTGAGGTGTATGTATCTCAGCCATCAGTGTGAACCCTGACCCCTTGCGGAGGGAAATATGAGTTCATAGTGTCAGAGATCATCGCCATATTCATCCATTATCATACTAACCCTATGCTATGTGTAATGCCCGATCTATGGGGGGAATGCTGACTTAAAGCTGCAATATGTAACTTTTTGGGGTACCTGACCAAATTCACAAAGAAATGTTACTTATAGATCTGTCATTCGCATTAAAAGCAAGTCTAAGAAGCAGTAGAGCTGAAAATACAATATTTCTGGTTATGGAAAATACATTTCACAGTGGTTTAGATGGTACATTGATTCTCTACACTATACAGTACGTGCTTGTTTTGTCACATAAACTGAAATATTAACTGTTAGAATTTTAGCAACCAGGAAATGGCGGAGCGATTTCTGCATATTGCAGCTTTAAGTAAATCTCAGAGTAAATCATGCATTGATGTCAGCGGGCGATTTGGTCATTCTCTTTGGAATAGCCTATGAGTTTAGCCCAATGGGAGAAAGAGAAGAAGGAGTGTTGGACTATATGGCTGAGACAACTTATTACTGATAAAATTCAGGGAAGTGAATGATCCCTTCTTACCTTTTTCACTCTTCTTCTCTCTTTATCTCCCTGTCTATCACTAGCTCTCTTTTGCTCATTCTTTCTTGGCATTGTCCTCTGTATGTCCTTTCTCTTTGCCTCACTTTCACACACTCTCCCCCTTGCTGTATCTCTCTTCCCCCTCCCTCTGCCTCCCCTTCTCCCATCTTCTCTATCCTTTGTTCTTCCCTTTACTCTACCCCTCTCCTCCTTTCTCCCTCCCTCCATCTCCTTCTCTCTCTCCCATCTTCTCTATCCTTTGCTCTTCCCTTTACTCTACCCCTCTCCTCCTTTCTCCCTCCCTCCATCTCCTTCTCTCTCTCCCATCTTCTCTATCCTTTGCTCTTCCCTTTACTCTACTCTCTCTCTCCTCCTGTCTCCCCCCTCCCTCTCTGCAACTATCTCTGTGAGCTGTGCAGTGAGGCTTGTAAAGCAGAGAGGCAGGAGCTCATCCTCAGTAAATGTTTCCATCGCGCCTTTCAGGGGAGATTATTTGAATATTTATCACACATACACACACACGAACACATACTACATTCCTCTCCCAGGTATATGAAGATGGAGAGCCAGGTTTAGACGTCTTTAGTGCATCATAAAACAAGATGAGAAATTAAGATTCTGTTTATGCAGGCTTTTACTGAAACCTTTCAAACCACCTGCATAAGAATGTCTGACAGCCAAAAGGACAGTGAAACTCTTCTGTCTCAAGGACATGACAGAATGTCCTCAAGTTCCAAGGAGATAGGTTATTGTAGTGTCCCTATATACTGTATAACCCTATGCCAAGAGGTCTGGACCTGTATGGCACAGGACATTGTATGCTTACCCAATATGCAGAAGGTCATTGGTTCAAGCCTTGGTCGAACTCTTCCACTTCATTTGCTGGGCTTGGTTTCGTTCCAATCTTCAGTAGATCATGATGATCAACAGTGCTATTATTGTCAGAGTGACACATGCACACACACACACATTAATAGTCAGACACACACATACACACACAGATTGGGAAAAGACAGCTTTGAACATTGATGTTAAGATTTTTCTGCCTCTCTAGTGGTTCATTCTGAAAGGTCATTTGTTCATCATCAGAACAGCTCATGTTCAGTCCTTAAAGGTTTGTAGCTAAATTTACCTTGACACCCAACTGCCGAGGGGATAATTTAGCTCAACCTTTTCAGCAGTCAGGACACTTAAATTCATTACGCTTATGACTAGTGACTAATTTTAGAGCACTGACTTTGTGCTGGATACTCAATGCAAAAACGTAAAGGTACTTCAGGATATTGATGATAATGACATAAATATGTAGGGTAACTATTTTAAAATGTTGCTTCAAGGACATTGCAATCTCCATATCCATTTAGCATGTAGAACTGTGTATACAGTACATGTCAAATCAAATCAAATCAAATTTTATTGGTCACATGCGCCGAATACAACAGGTGCAGACATTACAGTGAAATGCTTACTTACAGCCCTTAACCAACAGTGCATTTATTTTAAACAAAAAAGTAAGAATAAAACAACAACAAAAAAGTGTTGAGAAAAAAAAGAGCAGAAGTAAAAAATAAAGTGACAGTAGGGAGGCTATATATACAATAGAATAAAGTGACAGTAGGGAGGCTATATATACAGGGGGGTACCGTTGCATAGTCAATGTGCGGGGGCACCGGCTAGTTGAGGTAATATGTACATGTGGGTAGAGTTAAAGTGACTATGCATAAATACTTAACAGAGTAGCAGCAGCGTAAAAAGGATGGGGTGGGGGGGCAGTGCAAATAGTCCGGGTAGCCATGATTAGCTGTTCAGGAGTCTTATGGCTTGGGGGTAGAAGCTGTTGAGAAGTCTTTTGGACCTAGACTTGGCACTCCGGTACCGCTTGCCGTGCGGTAGCAGAGAGAACAGTCTATGACTAGGGTGACTGGAGTCTTTGACAATTTTGAGGGCCTTCCTCTGACACCGCCTGGTATAGAGGTCCTGGATGGCAGGGAGCTTTGCCCCAGTGATGTACTGGGCCGTACGCACTACCCTCTGTAGTGCCTTGCGGTCAGAGGCCAAGCAGTTGCCATACCAGGCGGTGATGCAACCAGTCAGGATGCTCTCGATGGTGCAGCTGTAGAATTTTTTGAGGATCTGAGGACCCATGCCAAATCTTTTTAGTCTCCTGAGGGGGAATAGGCTTTGTCGTGCCCTCTTCACGACTGTCTTGGTGTGTTTGGACCATGATAGTTCGTTGGTGATGTGGACACCAAGGAACTTGAAGCTCTCAACCTGTTCCACTACAGCCCCGTCGATGAGAATGGGGGCGTGCTCAGTCCTCTTTTTTTTCCTGTAGTCCACAATCATCTCCTTTGTCTTGGTCACGTTGAGGGAGAGGTTGTTGTCCTGGCACCACACGGCCAGATCTCTGACCTCCTCCCTATAGGCTGTCTCATCGTTGTCGGTGATCAGGCCTACCACTGTTGTGTCGTCGGCAAACTTAATGATGGTGTTGGAGTCGTGCCTGGCCATGCAGTCATGGGTGAACAGAGAGTACAGGAGGGGACTGAGCACGCACCCCTGAGGGGCCCCCGTGTTGAGGATCAGTGTGGCAGATGTGTTGTTACCTACCCTTACCACCTGGGGGCGGCCCGTCAGGAAGTCCAGGATCCAGTTGCAGAGGGAGGTGTTTAGTCCCAGGATCCTTAGCTTAGTGATGAGCTTTGAGGGCACTATGGTGTTGAATGCTGAGCTGTAGTCAATGAATAGCATTCTCACGTAGGTGTTCCTCTTGTCCAGGTGGGAAAGGGCAGTGTGGAGTGCGATAGAGATTGCATCATCTGTGGATCTGTTGGGGCGGTATGCAAATTGGAGTGGGTCTAGGGTTTCTGGGATTATGCTGTTGATGTGAGCCATGACCAGTCTTTCAAAGCACTTCATGGCTACAGACGTCAGTGCCACGGGTCGGTAGTCATTTAGGCAGGTTATCTTAGAGTTCTTGGGCACGGGGACTATGGTGGTCTGCTTGAAACATGTTGGTATTACAGACTCAGCCAGGGACATGTTGAAAATGTCAGTGAAGACACTTGCCAGTTGGTCAGCACATGCTCGGAGTACACGTCCTGGTAATCCGTCTGGCCCTGCGGCCTTGTGAATGTTGACCTGCTTAAAAGTCTTACTCACATCGGCTACGGAGAGCGTGATCACATAGTCGTCCGGAACAGCTGGTGCTCTCATGCATGCTTCAGTGTTGTTTGCCTCGAAGCGAGCATAGAAGTGGTTTAGCTCGTCTGGTAGGCTTGTGTCACTGGGCAGCTCGCGGCTGTGCTTCCCTTTGTAGTCTGTAATAGTTTTCAAGCCCTGCCACATCCGACGAGCGTCAGAGCCAGTGTAGTATGATTCAATCTTAGACCTGTATTGACTCTTTGCCTGTTTGATGGTTCGTCGGAGGTCATAGCGGGATTTCTTATAAGCGTCCGGGTTAGAGTCCCGTTCCTTGAAAGCGGCAGCTCTACCCTTTAGCTCAGTGCGGATGTTTCCTGTAATCCATGGCTTCTGGTTGGGGTATGTACGTACGGTCACTGTGGGGACGACATCATCGATGCACTTATTGATGAAGCCAGTGACTGATGTGGTGTACTCCTCAATGCTGTCTGAAGAATCCCTGAACATGTTCCAGTCTGTGCTAGCAAAACAGTCCTGTAGCTTAGCATCTGCGTCATCTGACCACTTTTTTATTAGCCGAGTCACTGGTGCTTCCTGCTTCAGTTTTTGCTTATAAGCAGGAATCAGGAGGATAGAGTTATGGTCAGATTTGCCAAATGGAGGGCGAGGGAGAGCTTTGTATGCGTCTCTGTGTGTGGAGTAAAGGTGGTCTAGAGTTTTTTCCCCTCTGGTTGCACATTTAACATGCTGGTAGAAATGAGGTAGAACGGATTTAAGTTTCCCTGCATTAAAGTCCCCTGCTACTAGGAGCGCTGCATCTGGATGAGCGTTTTCCTGTTGATTAATGGCCTTGTACAACTCATTCAGTGCAATCTTAATGCCAGCATTGGTTTGTGGTGGTAAATAGACAGCTATGAAAAGTATAGATGAAAACTCTCTTGGTAAATAGTGTGGTCTACAGCTTATCATAAGATACTCTACCTCAGGCGAGCAAAACCTTGAGACTTCCTTAGTATTTGATTTTGTGCACCAGCTGTTGTTTACAAAAATACAGAGACCGCCACCCCTCGTCTTACCCGAGTCTGCCGTTCTGTCCTGCCGATGTAGCGTATAGCCTGCTAGCTGAATGTTGTCATTGTTGTCATTCAGCCACGACTCCGTGAAACATAAGATATTACAGTTTTTAATGTCCCGTTGGTAGGATAACCGTAATCTTAAATCGTCCATTTTATTATCCAAAGCTTGAACGTTGGCTAATAGGATTGATGGGAGAGGCAGTTTACTCGTTCGCCGTCGGATCTTTACAAGGCACCCCGACCTACGTCCACGGTATCTCCGTCTCTTCCTCACGCGAATGACGGGGATCTGGGCCTTGTCTGGAGTCTGTAGAATATCCTTCGCGAACGCCTCGTTGAAAAAAAAGTGTTCGTCCAACGCGAGGTGAGTAATCGCTGTCCTGATATCCAGAAGCTCTCTTTGGTTATAAGAGACGATGGCATAAACATTATGTACAAAATAAATTACAAATAACGCGGAAAAACACACATAATAGTACAATTGGTTAGAGGGCTGTAAAACGGCAGCCATCTTCTTCCGGCGCTGTTCTTGGCTATCTGCCTCAACACAATCCTGTCTCGGAGCTCTACCGACAATTCCGTCAGGCTCATGGCTTGGTTTTTGCTCTGACATGCACTGTCAACTTAGCGGGATAGAGTGATATTTACCCTATACTCCTCCTTGCTTTGTAAGCTATCTCCGGAGACTGAGAGGCTGTGTGTATACACCAGCTAAAGTTTGTTTCAGCTATTAAAGAGTTGCCTGGATGACTAAGACACACTCACACATACACATACACACACACACCGCTCTAATGCTCAAGCTCGGGCTCTGTGGGGAATTGACTGTAATAGACTCAACAGTACTTTTGCCTCTAGTCTCTCCTCTAGTGTCAGTTATGTTTGATCCTCCTCCGCTACCATATTTATGACCCTACAGATCCCAGCTCAAGGAAGAGTCTTGGTGGTTCCAAACTTCTTCCATTTAAGAAAAATGCATTCGGAAAGAATTCAGAACGCGTAACTTTTTCCACATTTTGTTACTTTACAGCCTTATTCTAAAATTGATTAAATAATTGTTTTTCTCATCAATCTACATACAGTACCCCATAATGACAAATTGAAAATAGGTTTTTAGATTTTTTTGCAAACCTTTTTTACATAAGTATTCATACCCTTTGCTATGAGACTCGAAATTGAGCTCAGGTGCATCCTGTTTCCATTGATCACCCAGGAGATGTTTCTGCAACTTGATTGGAGTCCACCTGTGGTAAATTCTATTGATTGGACATGATTTGGAAAGGCACACACCTGACTATATATGGTCCCACAGTTGACAGTGCATGTCAGAGCAAAAACCAAGCCATGAGCCTGACGGAATTGTCGGTAGAGCTCCGAGACAGGATTGTGTTGAGGCAGAAATCTGGGGAAGGGTACCAAAAAGTTTCTGCAGCATTGAAGGTCCCCAAGAACACGGTGGCCTCCATCTTTCTTAAATGGAAGACGTTTGGAACCACCAAGACTCTTCCTAGAGATGGCCTCCCAGCCAAACTGAGCAATCGGGGTAGAAGGGACTTGATCAGGGAGGTGACCAAGAACCCGATGGTCGCTCTGATAGAGCTCTAGAGTTCCTCTGTGGAGATGGGAGAACCTTCCAGAAGGACAACCATCTCTGCAGCACTCCAACAATCAGGCCTTTATGGTAGAGTGGCCAGACTGAAGCCACTCCTCAGTAAAAGGCACATGACAGCCCGCTTGGAGTTTGCCTAAAGGCACCTAAAGGAGTCTCAGACCATGAGAAACTAGATTCTATGGTCTGATGAAACCAAGACTGAACTCCTTCTCCTGAATGCCAAGCGTCACATCTGGAGGAAACCTGGCACCATAGTGGTGGCAGCATCATGCTGTGGTGATGTTTTTCAGTGGCAGGGACTGAGAGACTAGTCAGGCTCGAGGGAAAGATGAACGGAGCAAAGTACATAGATGAAAACCTGCTCCAGAGTGCTCAGGACCTCAGACTGGGGCGAAGGTTCACCTTCCAACAGGACAACGACCCTAAGCACACAGCCAAGACAACGCAAGAGTGGCTTCAGGACAAGTCTCTGAATGTCCTTGAGTGGCCCAGCCAGAGCCGGACTTGAACCCGATCAAACATCTCTGGAGAGACCTGAAAATAGCTGTGCAGCGAAGCTCCCCATTTCAACCTGACAGAGCTTGAGATGATCTGCAGAGATGATTGGGAGATTCTCCCCAAATACAGGTGTGCCAAGATTGTAGAGTCATACCCAAGAAGACTCGAGGCTGTAATCGCTGCCAAAGGTGCTTCAACAAAGTACTGAGTAAAGGGTCTGAATACTTATGTAAATGTGATATTTCAGTTTTTTATTTTTAATAAATTGGGAAAACTTTCTAAAAACCTGTTTTTGGTTTGCCATTATGGGGTATTGTGTGTAGATTGATGAGGAGGGGGAAAAAACAATTTAATCAATTTTAGAATAAGGCTGTAATGTAACAAAATGTGGAAAAATTCAAGAGGTCTGAATACTTTCCAAATGCACTGTATGATGTGTGTGTGTGTGTGTGTGTGTGTAGAGTCAGTATAACTGTGAGTGCATGTTATGTGTGTTTGTGAGGAAATTAAGTGTGTGTGTGTGTGTGTGTGTGTGTGTGTGTGTGTGTGTGTGTGTGTGTGTGTGTGTGTGTGTGTGTTGGAGTGTAAGTGTAAGTGAATGTGTGGAGTCCTGTGATTATGCATAAATAAACAGTGCAAAAATAAAAAATAAAATACAAGGGTCAACTCAGATAGTCCTTGTAGCTATATTGTTACCTTTTTAGCAGTCCTATGGCTTGGGGATTGAAGCTGTTCAGGAGCCTGTTGGTGTCAGACTTGATTCATCGGTGCCACTTGCCGTGTGAAAGCAGAGAGAACAGTCTATAGCTTTTGTGGCTGGAGTCTTTAACAATTTTCCGGGCCTTCCTTTCACAACGCCTGATATAGAGGTTTTGGATGGCAGGGAGCTCGGCCCCAGTGATGTACTGGGCTGTTCACACCACCCTCTGTAGAGCCATGCGATCGAGGGCGGTGCTGCTGCCGTACCAAGCAGTGATGCAGACATTGAGGGAGAGGTTGTTGTCCCGACCCCACACTGCCAGGTTACTGACCTCCTCCCTGTAGGCTGTCTCATTGTCGCCGGTGATCAGACCTACAACCGTTGTGTCATCAGCAAACTTGAGGATGGCATTGGAGTTGTGCGTGGCCACACAGTCGTGGGTGAACAGGGAGTACAGGAGGGGACTAAGCACACACCCCTGTGGGGCCCCCATGTTGAGGGTCAGCGTGGCGGAGGTGATGTTTCCTACCCTCACCACCTGCGGTCGGCCTGTCAGGAAGTCCAGGATCCAATTGCAGAGGGAGGTGTTCAGTCTCAGGGTCCTAAGCTTGGTAACGAGCTTGGAGGGGACAATAGTGTTGAACACTGAGCTCTAGTCAATGAACAACATTCTCACATACAGTGAGGGAAAAAAGTATTTGATCCCTTGCTGATTTTGTATGTTTTCCCACTGACAAAGAAATGATCAGTCTATAATTTTAATGGTAGGTTTATTTGAACTGTGAGAGACAGAATTACAACAACAAAATCCAGAAAAACGCATGTCAAAAATGTTATAAATTGATTTGCATTTTAATGAGGGAAATAAGTATTTGACCCGCTCTCAATCAGAAAGATTTCTGGCTCCCAGGTGTCTTTTATACAGGTAACAAGCTGATATTAGGAGCACACTCTTTAAGGGAGTGCTCCTAATCTCAGCTTGTTACCTGTATAAAAGACACCTGTCCACAGAAGCAATAAATCAATCAGATTCCAAACTCTCCACCATGGCCAAGACCAAAGACCAAAGAGCTCTCCAAGGATGTCAGGGACAAGATTGTAGACCTACACAAGGCTGGAATGGGCTACAAGACCATCACCAAGCAGCTTGGTGAGAAGGTGACAACAGTTGGTGCAATTATTCGCAAATGGAAGAAACACAAAATAACTGTCAATCTCCCTCGGCCTGGGGCTCCATGCAAGATCTCACCTTGTGGAGTTGCAATGATCATGAGAACGGTGAGGAATCAGCCCAGAACTACATGGGAGGATCTTGTCAATGATCTCAAGGCAGCTGGGACCATAGTCACCAAGAAAACAATTGGTAACACACCATGCCGTGAAGGACTGAAATCCTGCAGCGCCCGCAAGGTCCCCCTGCTCAAGAAAGCACATATACAAGCCCGTCTGAAGTTTGCCAATGAACATCTGAATGATTCAGAGGAGAACTGGGTGAAAGTGTTGTGGTCAGATGAGACCAAAATTGAGCTCTTTGGCATCAACTCAACTCGCCGTATTTGGAGGAGGAGGAATGCTGCCTATGACCCCAAGAACACCATCCCCACCGTCAAACATGGAGGTGGAAACATTATGCTTTGGGGGTGTTTTTCTGCTAAGGGGACAGGACAACTTCCCCGCATCAAAGGGACGATGGACGGGGCCATGTACTGTCAAATCTTGGGTGAGAACCTCCTTCCCTCAGCCAGGGCACAGATTCTCTTTGTGATTGATACAGTGACATTTAACCACAGGGTGGCCAATCTTATCTTCAGTCAGCTTTGCGAATCTTTTATGTTTCCCCACCATAGTGGGGACACCATCAGTTGTAATAGCGAATATGTTTTTAATATCGTCACCTCTCTCCTCAAAATGATCTGTGAAGGCTTTTGCTACATCTTCCCCTTTAGTAGTACCATGCATGGTTTTAGACAAAGCAGCTCCTCACGTACCTGCTCTGAGTCACAGTATCTTGCAACTGCCAGACGTGGAATGCCATTACATTTTACATTTTACATCTTAGTCATTTAGCAGACGCTCTTATCCAGAGCAACTTACAATTAGTGAGTGCATATATATTTTTTTTCATACTCATTCACATCAACACTCTCATCAAGACCCACACTAAACACAGGTGCATCTTTTAACGCTACAGTTTGCTGATCCTTTACATTTTCAACCATCTCTGTAAGGTGCCTTTCAACAGTTCTGGCAGACACAGGCATGTCTTTTATCTTTGAGATGATTGTGTCTTTGTTAGGCAATCCATCAAATAAAGGCTGCGAACTACTGAAGAAAGCCTCTTTGATATATTCCCCATTAGTAAATGGTTTTCCATGTTTAGCAATGCACTGTGCAACTGTGTAGCTCCCCTCTGTAGCTTGATTTTTGACTGCATGTAGATTTGTAAACACACTGCTTTATTTTTCATACCTGGACATGGCCCTTTTGATTCCTTCAGCCTTGTACGCCTCATGTCTCTTTTCAAAATGACTCCGTACACTTAATGTCCGACAAACAACAGTTTTACAACAGAGAGCGCAAACAGACCGGTCCTTCAGTAAAACAAATCCATATTCCTTTGTCCATAAATGAGCGGACATCTGCCTTGTTTTTCTTTGCTGATGACATTTTGCGCCCTGAATTTTTCTAAATAACAAAAGATGGCTTGCTAGCTGCTAGCCATGTGAAAACGAATCTCTCATCTTCAGCGCTGCCTTGGTTTTGAATTTGGTGGGAGAGGCGAGGCGGGTCATCTTGCGCTGAACTAATAATATGAAACTCCTGCAAAATCATGAAAGCCCATTGGCTAATCAGGATTGACAAACCTTGGGAACTACAACATTGCAGTGAATACCAATGCAATTTCGAAACCAATGCATGCAATTTCAATTATCTTCTCCAGTTTATACAGTATTAAAAAAAATAAGTGAGATAATAAACGTCAAGCCAAGGCTTAGCATGCCATGCAAAAAATAAAATAATTAATATATATATTTATTTTTTTGGTGGTGGTGGTGGTGACTTGCCAAGCCTTGGCGTACTAAGGCAAATATACCTTGCATGCCAAGACTGGCACGTGTGCCTTAGGTTGCCGACCCCTGTCGTACAGAAAAGGTGAGACGCCTCTACCCCAGGGTAATTGTAATGCATGACTCAGAATGTCTAATAAACCAAAGGTTATATTTATTTTCAATAGTAATTCTAAATAAAAAATAAAAAAGGTGGTTAGCGCAAAATACATCCCTCTTATTAGAAAGGTCAATGAAATAAATAATATAAATTAAAACATCTTCACCAAATCCTCTTTTTGACAAAATATGCTCTTGCTACTCTGCCTAGGTCAGCATCCCGGAGTCGCCTCTTCACTGTTGATGTTGAGACTGTTATTTTGCGGGTACTATTTAATGAAGCTGCCAGTTGAGGACCTGTGAGGGGTCTGTTTCTCAAACGAGACACTCTAATGTATTTGTCCTCTTGCTCAGTTGTGCACCGGGGCCTCCCACTCCTCTTTCTATTCTGGTTAGAGACAGTTTGCGCTGTTCTGTGAAGGGAGCCATTTACAACATTAACAATGTCTACATTGTATTTCTGATCAATTTGATGTTATTTTAATGGACAAAGAAATTGCTTTTCTTTCGAAAACAAGGACATTTCTAAGTGACCCCAAACTTTTCAACCGTTGTGTATATATATATATATATATATATATATATATATATATATATATATATGTCCTAGCCTATCTCTTTCACGTAACAATTTGAGGTAACAAATTCAATTTAGTTATTAGCCTTATATTTAGCTAATTAATGAGCTTCTAACTTATAGCGCAATACGCACCAGACGCTCAGCTTGCCTCTCTCCTTTAAAAAACGCTCTTTAGCTCTTGGAGTCCAAGGAAAAGCTAGACTAGAATAGCTTGCTGCAATAATTTATTTTGAGCATTTCTTATACTAATAGACTATTGGAAGAGGGATGCAAGCTCTTGTTTGCTGAATGTTAAATACTGCAACCGATAGAACTCATGGACACGGCCGGGGACTTTGAAAGAAGAGAGAACACGGGTTGGTGGTAGGCTATAGCAGTTATTTGTTCAGACCCCTAACCATTCAATTTTCATGAAGAGAAAAGAAAGCCATCTGCATCTTATTCTAGTCCTATATTATTCAAGCATGTCATTACAATGATGAAGATCAGGACAACTAAACAATTAATTTAACTGTTGAAAGCGAGGAAGCAACAATAGAGAAAGAGAAGGTAGGTTAATACGCACATTGCACAACATTAGGGGAAATATTATGAAAGGTATGCATGCGTCAGCCTACTAATTATAAAGATGTAAAATCGGGCCTATTATATTTCAAAATTAAAATCAAATACGCTAGCCTATAATTGTAACTTTGTAGGCCACGTCCTGCGCCAGCATCACATGTTCTCTCCCAGGTTCATGGTTTTGAAAGATGTGCGTACTTCCAGTCCATATTATATAGTATAGTACAATACAGTAATCCAGTCCACACTCAAAAAAATTAGCTTACTGGAGCTTGTTTCATTTACTTACCCAAGAGAGCATAGCTACATCTATGGGCTTTTATGTTTTTCTGTCATGGGCAATGTGCGGTAGCCTATCATAGGCTAGGTATTTGGTCAAAAGCTCTAATCAATTCCAGACATATGCTTTATATGCTTTATATGCTTTAGAAGATTAATAAAAAAAAAAAAATATAGCCTATATAAAGGAAGAGAGAGAGATATAGAGATATGCTGGCGGTATGCAATGAAACCGACATGCATTTCTTTGTCAGATGGTTACTGTGTCTGCTATACAGATATAGACTTACAGAAGGGGGTTCATTCGTCTATTTTCAATTAGACTTTATTAAACTTTATTAGGGTAATATCAAAAGTAAGTCAAGCCACTGTTTATAGGGAATATAGGAGAAGGCTATTATACTGAACAAAAATATAAAAGCAACATTTCATTGATTTTACTGAGTTACAGTTCATATGAGGAAATCAGTCAATTGAAATAAATTAATTAGGCCCTAATCTATGGACTTCAAAATAAGATAATGACACAATCATTTGGGCTTTATTGGGCTTGGGATCATAAAATGTCAATGAAATGTCAACAGAATTAAACAGAACAGGTTTTGCATATTTAAAAATCTGGGTTCGATTAATAAATAGGCTTACAATAATGACAATGATATACAATAATAGTAATGATAAAACAAATGATTATAAATAAATGTATGTTCCAAAATTGCATCCTACCTGAATAGGGAGCTGCACAGTAGCCTGCATTTGGCCATGCTAATGTTCTTCTCATCTTCCACTACAATATTAAAACATATTCAATTCCCCTTGTAGGCTTTTCACTATAGGCATAGTCTTTTTCCTCTAACTTTTGTTTTACTTCAATGACAAAGGTTTCCATCTTCACAACCAACAGTGGCCTGGTCAAGTCTCCTCTCTCGCTTGCTCTCTCCTTAAGGAGCAGGCTCACGTGTGCGCAACGCATGAGAGAACGGTGCTGTGTAGGCTGTGATAGACCGTCTCTCCTGGACAATTTGGCTTGCTACAGTGTCATTTTATGGCTTTAAATTGTTTTGTTGGCCAAAAGTGTCACGATCGTCTAGGAGTGAAGGAGACCAAAGCGCAGCGCGTTGAACGAACATGACTTTAATTAGAGTAAAGCACGTAAAATACAAAACAAAAGACGACTCGTGAAGTCCACAGTACAACGACTGAAACACGGAACAATAACCCACAATGCCCACAAGAAAACATACAGAATATATATGGCTCCCAATCAGAGATAACGAGCCGACAGCTGACACTCGTTACCTCCGATTGGGAGTCATATGACTAATCAACATAATTACAACACTTTGACACCCAACATAGAACCAAACCACATAGACTGCACACACCCTGGCTCAACATAATGAGTCCCAGAACCAGGGTGTGACAGTACCCCCCCCTAAAGGCGCGGACTGCGACCGCGCCTCAAAACCCCCAAACAGGGGAGGGCTGGGCGGGCATACCTCCTCGGTGGCGGTTCTGGCTCCGGCCTAGACCACCACCCCACCATAGTCACTACCCGCTTACGTAGGTTCCTCCAAATGACCCCCACCGGTTTAAGGGGCAGCACCGGACTAAGAGGCAGCACCGGCCTAAGGGGCAGCACCGGACTAAGGGGCAGCACCGGACTAAGGGGCAGCACCCGACTAAGGGGCAGCACCCGACTAAGGGGCAGCACCAGGATAAGGGGCAGCACCAGGATAAGGGGCAGCACCTGACTCAATGGCGGATCCTGGCTGGCCGGCTCTGGCGGATCCTGGCTGAACGGCTCATGGCTGGCTGAAGGATCTGGCTGCTCATGGCTGGCTGACGGATCTGGCTGCTCATGGCTGGCTGACGGATCTGGCTGCTCATGGCTGGCTGACGGATCTGGCTGCTCATGGCTGGCCGACGGATCTGGCTGCTCATGGCTGGCCGACGGATCTGGCTGATCCTGTCTGGCCGAAGGCTCTGGCTGATCCTGTCTGGCGGAAGGCTCTGGCTGATCCGGTCTGGCGGAAGGCTCTGGCTGATCCTGTCTGGCCGAAGGCTCTGGCTGATCCTGTCTGGCGGAAGGCTCTGGCTGATCCTGTCTGGCGGAAGGCTCTGGCTGATCCGGTCTGGCGGAAGGCTCTGGCTGATCCGGTCTGGCGGAAGGCTCTGGCTGATCCTGTCTGGCCGAAGGCTCTGGCTGATCCTGTCTGGCCGAAGGCTCTGGCTGATCCTGTCTGGCGGAAGGCTCTGGCTGATCCTGTCTGGCGGAAGGCTCTGGCTGATCCGGTCTGGCGGAAGGCTCTGGCCGATCCTGTCTGGCGGAGAGCTCTAGCGGCTCCGGTCTGGCGGACGGCTCTGAAGGCTCATGGCAGACGGGCGGCTTTACAGGCTCAGTACAGACGGGCAGTTCAGACGGCGTTGGGCAGACGGACAGTTCAGACGGCGTTGGGCAGACGGACAGTTCAGGCCCCGTTGGGCAGACGGCAGACTCTGGCCGTCTGAGGCGCACCGTAGGCCTGGTGCGTGGTGCCGGAACTGGAGGTACCGGGCTGAGGACACGCATCTCAGGGCTAGTGCGGGGAGAAGTAACAGGGCATGCTTGGCCCTGGGGACGCACATAAGGCCTAGTGCGGGAAGCAGCAACAGGGCATGCTTGGCCCTGGGGACGCACATAAGGCCTAGTGCGGGAAGCAGCAACAGGGCATGCTTGGCCCTGGGGACGCACATAAGGCCTAGTGCGGAGAGCAGCAATAGGCCGGGCTGGGCTGGCGACGCGCACCGTATCCCTGGTGCGAGAGGCCGGAACAGGCCGGGCCGGGCTGGCGAAGCGCACCGTATCCCTGGTGCGTGGAGTAGGAACAGGCCGGGCTGGGCTGGCGACGCGCACCGTATCCCTGGTGCGAGTGGCCGGAACAGGCCGGGTCGGGCTGGCGTAGCACACCGTGGACCTGGTGCTTGGAGTAGGAACAGGCCGGTCCGTACCGGGAACACACACCACTGGCCTCAACCGAGGATCAGGAACGGGCCGGACCGGACTGGCAACACACATCAGTCCTTCACGCCGTGCCACAAACACTTCCCTCCCTCTACTCGCCAATGGCTCCCGTACTCCGTTAGCCTTCTCTCCTTTTCTCCCTGTGGCAGCCTCCTGCTGCCCAGCCGCCCAAGCCATGTGCCCCCCCCCAAAAACTTTTTGGGGTTGCCTCCCGTCCTTCCGACGATGGTCCTGCCGATGCCGTTGCTCCTCTCCTGCCAGGTTCTCCCCCTTCATCGCCCTCCGGTACCGGACGGCCTCCTCCTGGGTAATATGTCCCCAGCCGAGGAGGACATCCACCAACGTTCTCTCCTGACCCGGCGCCTCCTCCCATGTCCAGACCCTTTGCTCCTGGACGCGCTGCTTGGTCTTTCTTTGGTGGGTTATTCTGTCACGATCGTCTAGGAGTGAAGGAGACCAAAGCGCAGCGCGTTGAACGAACATGACTTTAATTAGAGTAAGCACGTAAAATACAAAACAAAAGACGACTCGTGAAGTCCACAGTACAAATACTGAAACACGGAACAATAACCCACAATGCCCACAAGAACACATACAGAATAAATATGGCTCCCAATCAGAGATAACGAGCCGACAGCTGACACTCGTTACCTCCGATTGGGAGTCATATGACTAATCAACATAATTACAACACTTTGACACCCAACATAGAACCAAACCACATAGACTGCACACACCCTGGCTCAACATAATGAGTCCCAGAACCAGGGTGTGACAAAAAGCCGCAATTACCCTACTGGCTAAGGGAAACCCTTGTGCAGTTTACCATCAGAGTTGTGTTTCCATTACATTGACTTGTTGCAGATAAAAGTCTGTGCATAAATACATAGTGCATATAAAAATAACTTTTGTACCGAATAAGAAATACAAGTGAAAGGGGTTTCCGTGGCATTTTCAACTCTAGGCATTTTACTGTTGAAAAAACAACAACATATAATTTATAGTTTTCCGTTACAGTCTTTGTTTTTTATTTTGGGATGTCCCCTTAAGAACATATTTTTCTATGCTCACATCTGGTAAAATCCATATTTTCATTTGGTTGACAACAGCCAAGGCGGAGATAGATTATCTAGTGCTCAAGCTGTGTTCCCATACAGTATTTGCCTCTCTGTATTTGTATGTATACACATCCAATCTCTCTATCTCGCCTCTTTCTGAGACTGTCACTCCTCACTAAAGCAGATAAGGGAGGATATCGCTATACCCTGAGAAGAGGATCTCTCCTGTTGTAGGTTCTATGACTGCTCTTACTAGACGGATAAGATGTTATCAGCTGTAGACAGACAGGTGAGAGAGAGAGAGAGAGAGAGAGAGAGAGAGAGAGAGAGAGAGAGAGAGAGAGAGAGAGAGAGAGAGAGAGAGAGAGAGAGAGAGAGAGAGAGAGAGAGAGAGAGAGAGAGAGAGAGAGAGAGAGAGAGAGATAGAGTGTGGTGGGGGATAAAAAGAAAGAAAGAAAGAAAGAAAGAAAGAAAGAAAGAAAGAAAGAAAGAAAGAAAGAAAGAAAGAAAGAAAGAAAGAAAGAAAGAAAGAAAGAAAGAAAGAAAGAAAGAGGAGCTATATCTTAGACACGATAGAGAAATATTCAATGTAAGCAGACTTTCTTCCTTTAAAGTTCTCCTAACAGAACCTCCAAATGCCAGAGAATGCCGACTGCAGCGCTTAAGATTGCCTATCACCTTTTTTGTGATGTGTGGCTTGAGTAGATAATACACTGTTCAGTAGGGATGTATGACAATTGTCTTATTTGATAATTGACAAGTTACTACAAAATATGAAGGGTTCATGACATTGTCATTAATGTGTCATAACATAATTAGATATGGGTTCCAAACTTGTTAGTCCTGGATATTTGCTGACTGTTAATGGCCAACATAGTATCATTGATAAGCCACAGAAAGTAATGCTTTCGCGAAAAAATAGGCATCACAGGACATGATGCCTGATGACAGCCCTGTAGACTTTCAGACATGTCCCTTCAAAAAAATCACACATGACGTGCCAAACCACCTGTGGAGGTCAATATAAACCATGACATTGTCAAAACTGCCAATACTTTTCGCTTTTCCCTCATTTCAGTTAGATTTTAAAAAATGAGCTTAGGTCGTGTTCTGGGGGTTTTAAATGAAGAAATCAGACAGGTGTGTCTTATCTGTTCATTGACTGTGGGACTAGAGCAAAAACAGACTGGAGAAAGCTATCAGCAGGTCAAACACACACAGACCTCATTATTTTAGTCAGACTTATCTGCGCCACACTCATAGACAAAGCCCTAGACAGACGGGGTCCTAATCTGAGGGATCTACTGCGGTTTTTAATGATGTCAGTTAAATTCGGTGTGCCTGTGACATCAAAGCTGCTATTGTAATTATCAAATCAGACAAACCCAATTTATTGATGTCAGAGAGAGAGGCAGAGAGAGATAGAGAAAACATTGTCCTTATCTCTCTCACACACCTTAGTGTGCTCTACTGTATTGACAGAATTTTAAAGCAGCTTAGCATTCATAACCCCTTCATAACCTGTTCATAACCCTTCATAACCTGGTCATAATGCATCATTGGGATCAGTCTAGACCCCTTTACGTTGTATTATCTTGGGGTGTGTCCAAAATCACATAAATGGCTTTCTTTTTTTTGTCTCCTTTCCTTCACGCCCGCTGGTCGGCCTAAGGCTTGGATAGGATTCCACCATATTGCTTTCACCTATCAAAACCATAGGAATAATTTGTCAAGGAAAACAGAGAGGAAAGGTATTCAGCGTAGACCCTTGGGACAAAGCCTTAGACTGAAAAGCAGTCATATTTGGTTTGGCCATTCCAGGAACTACCCTTGAGCGTTTCAGCACCATGGACAGCACTTCACCATGGACAGAGTTCCTGCATGTGTGTTTGCGTGCATGTGTGTTTATCCTGTCCTCCATCTGATAACAAGACTGCAATAACAGGTTGTGAATATGGAACCTGTAATCTTCTCTATTAAGAGATAACAGAGGGAAGGGAGTATGACAGGACAGACAGCCAAATGCCACCCTATCAGACCACTGATAAGTCACTGGGGTGAGAAGCATTGACATTTGATTAGGAGGGGGGGGGGGGGGGATGCTGCTGACTGCACTTCATACAAACACACTCAAACATATAAGTACACACACAAACACACGCACACACACTAGAACACTCTTTCCACCAAAACCTTTCTTATTTCACATATTTTTCTGGCCAATAGTGAATTCAAATATGTCCTCTCTGCACTGTCCATCAGGGGCCTGTCATGCCAAATAGTTTCCACCTGCCAAAAAGTGTCCCACCCTGCGTGACTACTTGCTGACTACCTACTGCTATAGAAGACCGAAAATAGAACCCTCTTTCTTTACCATATACTGTATTTGTCTTTATATAAGAAAATATTGTTAAATAGGAATAAATAATTTCAGTTGTTTTTAGATAGATTTTAGATTGACATTGCTAGCTACTCATTTACCTCAGCCTGCCTGTAATGAATACTCAGGGAGAAAAAGGTGTAGATTCACGCGCAGAGCGCGGCAGGTGTTTATTACGCCTTCGCAGAAGGCAGGAATCGTGGTCACAGGCAGGCAATAGTCATACACCGGTAGGCAAACAGGCAGGTGAATCAAAACTAGGACTGAAGGCTAAAACTGGTTCTCACAAACGAGGTAGGAAAATACTTAGTAGAGTCAAAACGAACAATACCTCACAAGGCACAAACAGAAAGAACTGAACTAAATAAGGAGCTGATGAGACCAGGTGAGTAACTAACACAGGTGAAATCAATTAACAAAAATGAAAGACAGGGCTACGTACAAGAACACAAGGTGAACTAAGAAAATAAATACAGAACCTTATACTGCCTAGTGTGTGTGTGTGTGTCAGTCTCCTTATAAATACGAAAATCTGCATACTGTATGACACAGATAACGGTTAACAATAAAGTCATCTTCTCTCTAACACGTTAAATGTTCGGGGATGTCCTCATCAGACCCTTCACGAAATCCAGGAAAGGCAACCGCTGGTGTCTAATGGCGACCGATTACCTCACCAAGTGGGTGAAGGCAACACCTATTAAGTTCCGTAAAGGAAGAGAACGTGCTTAACTCTAAATTCCCTTCTGTAACCCATTAAAAAGGGTGCTTGGAACCAAAAATTGATTTTCGTTTTGTATGATACCCATCAAGGACAAGACTGGCGAGGCCACCTCCAAGGCGATGATGGGCATCTTCAACACCGTGGAATTGCCCCTACCGTTCCTGAGGTCATCTTGAGTGACCAAGGTTGTGAACTCTGGAACAAGGTAAGGATATGCTAGGCTATATTCTGTCACCAACTATATAAATAGTCAAGTTTATTTACTGATGTGCGTTTTTCTTTAGAGCAAGAAATCCTTGTTCGAGGACTGGGGGGTGAAGCACCGACCAACGGTTTGTTTTTATGTTTTTGACAATTTATTTTGATTGTTTTTCCATGGTACATAATCAGACATATTTCAATATCTTACATTGTCAATAGATATCCATTTCCTACCCCCTCCTCCAGGTTTGGATGAACGGACCAACCAGACCCTCAAGACTGCCATGGGCAAGTCCCTTGACGGGTACCAGAAATGGTGGGAGGACAATTCTCTTTGCACACAGAAGCAGAGTCCAGGCATCCACCAATACAATTGTATATACAATTATAGCAAATTATTGCATATACCGTAGTCATTCAAAATTGTGATTGACTTAAGGTGTTGTTTGTCTATTGTATAACATACTTTCAGTTCACTGAAACTCCACCTGATGTGTTGGAAGTTGTCGATGCAGATTAGAATGCCTTCAGGCACAGGCTGAGAAGGGCGTGGAGGTTTTTGACCAGGTAAAACTGATTGTCTGCTGTTAATTTATTTTCTGGCCCTACAAGAGATATATAAGAGATGTCTTTGTAATAATATGAAATATCATTACATTTATTTCTGTTATCAATCAAAGTGAGACTGAACATCGACAAGGCGCAGGAGAAGCAGAAGGATTGGAAGAAGGACAAAAGGAAGGCGAGACCTGGGAAACCTCACAGCTCTTTCGCTCCTAGCTGGGGTCACCATCTGTTAAGGTGAATATTAAAATGTTAAGGATGCATGTAGAAACTGTCCTATTATGGAGAATATCCTAGCTCCTTATATGAAATTAACCAACCTGGCAATATTTAAGATTTTAAATATATAAACTTTGATCTTTTTGTGGTACAGGTGTGTCAGTAATTTATTTTCACAGATTTTTTATACACTCACATGGCAAGACTGAAACAGGCAAAGAGTCAATACAGGACTAAGTTTGAATCGTACTACACCGGCTCCGACGCTCGTCGGATGTGGCAGGGCTTGAAAACTATTACAGACTACAAAGGGAAGCACAGCCGCGAGCTGCCACAAGTTATTATTGCTACTCCCCCTTCTGGGATGGCTACGAGGCCATCCCTTGGCAAATCAGATCATGCCTCCATTTTGCTCCTCCCCTCTTATTGGCAGAACCTTAAACAGGAAATTGGTCTGACCAATCAGAATCTATGCTTCAAGAATGTTTCGATCAAACAGACTGGGAAATGTTCCGTGTTTTCTCTGTGAATAGTATCGATGTATACACTGACGCTGTGACTGAGTTCATTAGGAAGTGCATATAGGATGTTTTTCCCACTGTGACGATTAGAACAACCCAAAACCGTGGATAGATCGCAGCTTTCGCACAAAACTGAAAACGCAAACCACCGCATTTAACCACGGCAAGGTGACTGGGAACATGAACGTATAGAAACAGACGAGCTATGAGCTCCGTAAGGCAATCAAAGAGACAAAATGACAGTACAGGGACAAAATGGAGTCGCAATTCAACGGCTCAGACACGAGACGTATGTGGCATTGATTCCAGAAATCACGGTCACAGACACCAATGCCTCGCTCTCGGACACCTTCTTTGCCCGCTTCGACGAAAACACAAAGCCGCCGACGCGGGCCACCGCCACTCACAAAGACTGTGAGCTCTCGTTCTCTGTGGCCGACGTGAGTAAGAAATGTAAGCGTGTTAACCCTCACAAGGCTGCCAGACCAGACGACATCCCAAGCCGCATCCTCAGAGCATGTGCAGACTAGCTGGCTGGAGTGTTTACCCACATATTAATTCTCTCCCTATCACAGTCTGTTGTTCCCATTGCTTCATAATGTCCACCATTGTTCCTGTACCCAAGAAAGGTAACTGAGATTTAAACGGTTTTCAAAACATCATGCCAGGGTAAGCCTACATGAAACACAGCCCTTATTTTAAGTGTTTTTAAAATCCCCATATGGGGAAAATTAATGGTGGAAAAACGATTGGAACCATTTCCCTGTTTGACCGCTAGGTGTTATGGGTATTATGACTCATGCTGTGGTACTCTATGACAGAGACATAGGACAAAAAAGCTGCAGATTAGGAGCAGCGTGTGGAGGGGTGTGTGTTCTCAACTTGCAGCAGGCAGACAAGTTTGCTGTCACTCAGTCAGTTTAATATTTTTTCCCTACCCTTGCCTCACTTGTTAGATATTATGCACATTGTTAGCTTGATAGCAAACGTCCTCGGCATGTGATTTATCATAGTAGCAGGCAGCAGCAATCTAAATGATCAGACCGAAAAAATGGAGGACAAGTGATCAGGTGAAATTATAAAGCAAGTGGGCGGAGAAATGGGTCTTTCTATAAACTAGGGTACACGTGAGGATTTCCTACACTGGACAACTTGTTACACCTGTTGACAAGTCATTGATAATAATCTGCAATTTTTTTTCATGTCATTACATTAACATTAACATTACATCACATCATGTCATTAACGTGGTTCTTAAATAGTTATGCATAATACTTGTTGGATGCCATTTGGTGTCCAGCTGATTAGTTACATAATCTGTGATCCCTGTCATCTCAACTTGCCCCCCTCCCCTTCTCTAAGTCATTGGGCGTTTGAGTGATCATTCATAGTTTGATTGATCACTCAGGGCGATGGATATCACTGTTGCCCATCGTGATCCCTAATGAAGGTTCACAGAAGTAACAAGTAAAGGTAGACCTACCAATTAGTTATAATGTTTTTACAGATAATAATTTGGTTTATGATTTATTAAATGATTACCAAATCAGTAACAGAATGACCAGAAAATCTGTAACAGAATAACTGCATTGGCTACAATCTGTAACAGAATGACTGAATTGGCTACAATGGGAATACATAGTTGTCACAAACCACTGTTGGGTCCTCTGCTACTGTCCTCCTTTTCACTGGCATACAGTTATGTTCAGCTAATAGCAGTTCTTTTTCTCTTTCTGTCATGTGGTGGTCAAAGCAAAAGTGTGAAAACACTGGAGAAACTGACACCGGATGTCCATGGACGTTGAAAAGTAGTTTACATTTGGTCAGTCCAAATCTGAACCAATCATAGATGTATTTTTTACAAGTTTGGACAGGACAGTACAGTACAGTACAATACAGTAAAGAAAAGTATAGTAGACTATAGGTCAATACAATGCATTGCAGTACTGTACTGTAGAGTAGAGTTTAATACAACACAGCACACTAGATCACACTAGAGTAGACTATAGTATAATTAACTGTATTGTACTGTATTTACTGTACTGTACTGAACTAAACTATACTGTAGTGCAACTGTACTGTCCTGAACTCTACTCTACTCTATTGTAATGTACTGAACTATGCTCTACTGTGCTGTGCTGTGCTGTACTGTACTGAACTCTACTCTACTGTGCAGTTCTGTGTTGAGTTCGATTCCCACGGGGGGCCAGTATGAGAAAAAAAAATGTATGCACTCACTAAACTGTAAGTTGATCTGGATAAGAGCGTCTGCTAAATGACTAAAATGTAAATGTGTTGTACTGCACTGTACTCTACTTGTGAAACATAGATCTATGATTGGTACAGATTTTGTCTGGTCCGAACCAACCAAATGTGGTCTTGTTTGGGGGCGGAGCTCATTACAATAATAGCTAGTGTGTAGAATAATACCCAAACATGCTAAGGATGATATTACATATTTCTACCTTTGTGTACCTATTCAGGATACTTCACCATGAAGAGAATGACATTCATAATGATGCATTTCTGTATAGTATAGATCAGGGACCCATGATGTCATTCTGTTACCATCATTCTGTTACCGGATGTTAATCCACTTCAATAACCAAAAGTGATTTTTTTTCAAACTCAAGCTGTCATATCATAGCTGACACCCCATTCTTTCTGCAGACTTTGAATCTTAATTTGTAGTAGATATTTTTTGGAAAACGTGGTCACATAAAAAATGGAGGGAGATTTTACCATCATTCTGTCACCAAACTTTACATCTGCACTGTTCTTCAAGTAAATGTTTTTTTTGGCATACTTTTAAAGTAAAAAATTGGAGTCTCAGCGTAATTATGTTACCGTGGAATTGCCCCTACCGGCTAGGTCTTTACTATTGGACCAATAGCGTACCGGTCCCCGATGAGACACTGTGGTGTGTGACATCATGGTTATGACATTCTGATGAGCAATGACATCATGATGACATAACAGTACCCACAGAAGTACAATGATTCCCTTTTTTATGACAGTACCATGGTTTCAGTAGCATGGACAGGGGGGTAGCACTTTAGTTTACACTGCTGAAATAAGAGGGTAACGTCCAGAAAGTACCAGGAAACAACAGTGAAATAAGACGGCAACAACCAGGCAAGAATGCGGTAATGACCAATTAATAGTTTTGATTGTAGCTGCTAAGTATTGATGTAAAGAGTGATTAATTATCCTGGTTGTTATGTAGGAACAACTATTCGTTACTGAAGAACTATCAATAATAGAGGCTATACTTATTAAGAATGTATTTGGAACTTTCACTTATGCTGTATATAGGCCATCCTTACCTTTTGGATATTTGCTTGTAGCTGGGTAGTTGCCTCTTGTTTCAGTCTTGTTTCCCAGTTATTTCAGCACTGTACTTAAGTAGATATTATGTACTACCATACCTGTTACTTCATGCGCAGTTTCACCATATTTTCAGAGTACCTACGGGGCCTAGCCACGGTATTCTAAACTTTTGACTGGTACTGTATGTCTATAGGTGTAAGGTTTGTTTAGTGTAGAGATTGTACTGTACCTTCACATAGGACCTGAGGTGTTCCTTCCTTCTGACACTGAGCTACAATATGAACCATCACTCTGGAAACAGAGGAACAGACAGTATTGCTCCTAGCTAACAGCCTCATTAAAATATTGTTGTTGTTGTGTTATTATAGTATTTTGCCTGTGCCACCGTTTGCAAAATGCTTACTGGCATTTGAATATAGCACGGGAAGAAGGAATCCGGACACAAAGTGAAAACAGTAGACACATTTAAATGTAGGTGTAGACGCACGATGTGTTTGAAATTCCATGATCAGAACTCCATGATCAGAATACAAAAACTGCATTAACTGTCAAGTCTAGACACAGCCTTGGTGATTTGGTGAGTAGTACAGACCTGTGTGTAGATACTCAGTATAGACCAGGTGAGTTGACACTTTGAACAACGGCTGAAAAAAACATTGTATCTAAGGAGCTAGAAAACAGTTAATTATTTATTGAGACTGAGTAGAGACCCATTACCAGTCGGTGGCAGTGGGTTACATGGATTACATTTCAATGTTAGTCACTCAGAATTCTATTCTATTCCCTTCCCATTATACTTATATGGTTATGATCTTAGTGTTTTTTTATCATTATCCCCAGAAACAATCCTCTCTGACCAAACACAGTCTCAGAAAATACAATAAATGTAATGACACAGGGGAAAATCAACCCTGGCAAAATAAATGAGAGTATCTCAACCGAGCTACTCTCCTCCCACATAGAACAATCACTCACAAAGACAAGGGGGCAGAGGGAACACTTATACACAGACTAATTAGGGGATGAGCACCAGGTGTGTGTGATTGACAAGACAAGACAAGTGGAGTGATGAGAATGGGAGCGGCAGTAGCTAGTAAGCCGGTGACGACGAATGCCGAAACCTGCCCGAACAAGGAGGGGAGGCAGGCTCGGCGGAAGTCGTGACAGTAAGACATTCCAACCTGTCTCTTGCAGTCACACTGATCTTATAAAAAATATATACAGTGGGGAAAAAAAGTATTTAGTCAGCCACCAATTGTGCAAGTTCTCCCACTTAAAAAGATGAGAGAGGCCTGTAATTTTCATCATAGGTACACGTCAACTATGACAGACAAAATGAGAAAAAAAAATCCAGAAAATCACATTGTAGGATTTTTTATGAATTTATTGGCATATGATGGTGGAAAATAAGTATTTGGTCAATAACAAAAGTTTCTCAATACTTTGTTATATACCCTTTGTTGGCAATGACACAGGTCAAACGTTTTCTGTAAGTCTTCACAAGGTTTTCACACACTGTTGCTGGTATTTTGGCCCATTCCTCCATGCAGATCTCCTCTAGAGCAGTGATGTTTTGGGGCTGTCGCTGGGCAACACAGACTTTCAACTCCCTCCAAAGATTTTCTATGGGGTTGAGATCTGGAGACTGGCTAGGCCACTCCAGGACCTTGAAATGCTTCTTACGAAGCCACTCCTTCGTTGCCCGGGCGGTTTGTTTGGGATCATTGTCATGCTGAAAGACCCAGCCACGTTTCATCTTCAATGCCCTTGCTGATGGAAGGAGGGTTTCACTCAAAATCTCACGATACATGGCCCCATTCATTCTTTCCTTTACACGGATCAGTCGTCCTGGTCCCTTTGCAGAAAAACAGCCCCAAAGCATGATGTTTCCAACCCCATGCTTCACAGTAGGTATGGTGTTCTTTGGATGCAACTCAGCATTCTTTGTCCTCCAAACATGACGAGTTGAGTTTTTACCAAAAAGTTATATTTTGGTTTCATCTGACATTCTCCCAATCCTCTTCTGGATCATCCAAATGCACTTCAGACGGGCCTGGACATGTACTGGCTTAAGCAGGGGGACACGTCTCGCACTGCAGGATTTGAGTCCCTGGCGGCGTAGTGTGTTACTGATGGTTGGCTTTGTTACTTTGGTCCCAGCTCTCTGCAGGTCATTCACTAGGTCCCCCCGTGTGGTTCTGGGATTTTTGCTCACCGTTCTTGTGATCATTTTGACCCCACGGGGTGAGATCTTGCGTGGAGCCCCAGATCGAGGGAGATTATCAGTGGTCTTGTATGTCTTCCATTTCCTAATAATTGCTCCCACAGTTGATTTCTTCAAACCAAGCTGCTTACCTATTGCAGATTCAGTCTTCCCAGCCTGGTGCAGGTCTACAATTTTGTTTTTGGTGTCCTTTGACAGCTCTTTGGTCTTGGCCATTGTGAAGTTTGGAGTGTGACTGTATGAGGTTGTGGACAGGTGTCTTTTATACTGATAACAAGTTCAAACAGGTGCCATTAATACAGGTAACGAGTGGAGGACAGAGGAGCCTCTTAAAGAAGAAGTTACAGGTCTGTGAGAGCCAGAAATCTTGCTTGTTTATAGGTGACCAAATACTTATTTTCCACCATAATTTGCAAATAAATTCATTAAAAATCCTACAATGGGATTTTCTGGATTTTTTTTTCTCAATTTGTCTGTCATAGTTGACGTGTACCTATGATGAAAATTACAGGCCTCTCTCATCTTTTTAAGTGGGAGAACTTGCACAATTGGTGGCTGACTAAATACTTTTTTTCCCCACTGTATATCATAAAGATGTGGTAGCCTAAGTTAAGCTACACACTTCTCCAATCGTTGTTGAGATCTGATATTCTGTGCAGGTCAAGACGAGACGTAGGCAATGTCATAGGCATATCATCAACCAATCATATTTCTCAAATCCTTTCTGCCTAAATTCCAGCTAAAGTTGGAGAGGACAGTTAGGCTTGCTACTGATGAAGAGCTGCAAAAGTAAGTAGATAGCCAGCCATATTAGACTAAAAGATATAAGGTAATGTCGTCAAACTTGTGAGGCTCTCCATGCTCATTAGTTCTCATTCAGCATATTTGCTGCTACTTCACTCACCAACCAGAAATGTTTCCATGGCTAAATCTTCTAAGATTTTCATAAAACAGCCACACGTGGTCTCCCGTCTCTGCATAAATATAGCGTAGTGCTGCTGCAGCGCATTGGAGCATCGCTCTGCCTTTTCTTACAATGAGGGGGTTTAATTCATCTGGCCCATGAGGCCGGGGGTTCGATCAATCTGGCCCGTGGTACACCGGACTATGGCCCATCGCGTCATTGGGCGAAAGCAGTGCTTGACTTGTACTGAAATGGGTGCTGGTACTCATGTTACGTGCTGATACTGTTTACATTTAGGTTCAGGACCTCCACAATACTTTTGAGCTAATATTCGATGTAGATGAGCTGAGCCACGTTAGTGCTAGAGCTGTGGATGTGGATGTCAGTGATCAGGTAGAGGGAGTATGAGGATAATCAACGTTTGAGACGTTGGAGGAGTTGGGTGGGGGGATATTATTGGGAGTCAAAGGGGCTCCCTACATCTCCACAACCTGAGGGAAATACTGTGGTACTTTTGTATCTAATTACTAAAAGTGACGATTCTCTCTCTTCAGACTAGCACCACATGGTCGCCTTATCATACCCAGCCTAAGATCTCTTCTCTCTTCTCTAATGCAATTCTTCCCCAGGTCATTGTTGTAAATGAGCATTCACCTTACCTGGATAGAAATAGGTAAACATATAAATCCTATAAATCTTATCTCTCTCTCCATCACTTTCTCAAAACACACACACACACACACACACACATACACATACACACACACACACACACACACACACACACACACACACACCTACATACACAGACAGTCCATTGGAAATCCAATTAGGGTTTCCCAACACTAATCTCAGACTGGCCATCAGCATTCCCGATAGTGCTGTTTGACAGGAAACTATCTGCTATACATGCCAATAACCCCAATCAAAGAACTGGCTTTGTTAAGCCCATTTTGATGCTGCACATTAAAGGGACCACCATCTCTAATTCAATTATTCCAACATAACCTCTGAGGTGGGCTTGATGTACAAAGGAAGCGGGAGTGGTAAGTGGTGAGTGGGGGGTTGGGTAGTGGTGGGAGGAAGAGGAAGGGGGAATTGGGTTGGCAATCGGAAAGTGGCCATTTTGTGTGTTTTTGTCTTTCTACTCAGGAGCGGCTTCAACGCTCAATGCTTTGTAGTGTTTTAGGAGTCAATCAAAGTTGCGCTCTCCCTTTTTCTCACCCACTCTTTCTCTCTCTCTCATGGAAAATACAGTGGCTTGCGAAAGTATATACCCCCCATGGCATTTTTCCTATTTTGTTGCCTTACAACCTGGAATAAAAATGGGGGGGGGGGGGGGGGGGGTTGTATCATTTTATTTACACAGCATGCCTACCACTTTGAAGATGCAAAATATTTATTTTTTGTGAAACAAACAAGAAATAAGACAAAAACAGAAAACTTGAGCGTGCACAACTATTCACGCCCCCTCCCCCCCCAAAGTCAATACTTTGTAGAGCCACCCTTTGCAGCAATTACAGCTGCAAGTCTCTTGGGGTATGTCTCTATAAGCTTGGCATATCTAGCCACTGGGATTTTTGCCCATTCTTCAAGGCAAAACTGCTCCAGCTCCTTCAAGTTGGATGGGTTCCGTTGGTGTACAGCAATCTTTAAGTCATACCACAGATGCTCAATTGGATTGAGGTCTGGGCTTTGACTAGGCCATTCCAAGACGTTTAAATGTATCCCCTTAAACCACTCGAGTGTTGCTTTAGCAGTATGCTTAGGGTCAGTGTCCTGCTGGAAGGTGAACCTCCGTCCCAGTCTCCAATCTCTGGAAGACTGAAACAGGTTTCCCTCAAGAATTTCCCTGTATTTAGTGCCATCCATCATTCCTTCAATTCTGACCAGTTTCCCAGTCCCTGCCAATGAAAAACATCCCCACAGCATGATGCTGCCACCACCATGCTTCACTGTGGTGATGGTGTTCTCGGGGTGATGAGGGGTGTTGGGTTTGCGCCAGACATTTTCCTTGATGGCCAAAAAGCTCAATTTTAGTCTCATCTGACCAGAGTACCTTCTTCCATATGTTTCGGGAGTCTCCCACATGCCTTTTGGCGAACACCAAACGTGGTTGCTTATTTCTTTCTTAAAATAAATGGCTTTTTTCTGGCCACTCTTCCATAAAGCCCAGCTCTGTGGAGTGTACGGCTTAAAGTGGTCCTATGGACAGATACTCCAATCTCCGCTGTGGAGCTTTGCAGCTCCTTTAGGGTTATCTTTGGTCTCTTTGTTGCCTCTCTGATTAATGCCCTCCTTGCCTGCTCCATGAGTTTTGGTGGGAGGCCCTCTCTTGGCAGGTTTGTTGTGGTGCCATATTCTTTCCATTTTGTAATAATGGATTTAATGGTGCTCTGTGGGATGTTCAAAGATTCTGATATTTTTTTATAACCCAACCCTGATCTGTACTTCTCCACAACTTTGTCCCTGGCCTATTTGGAGAGCTCCTTGGTCTTCATGGTGCCGCTTGCTTTGTGGTGTTGCAGACTCTGGGGCCTTTCAGAACAGGTGTATATATACTGAGATCAAGTGACAGATCATGTGACACTTAGATTGCACACAGGTGGACTTTATTTAACAAATTATGTGACTTCTGAAGGTTAGTTGCAACAGATCTTATTTAGGGGCTTCATAGCAAAGGGGGTGAATACATATGCACGCACCACTTTTCCGTTATTTATTAAGTAATTTTTTTCATTTCACTTCACCAATTTGGTGTCCATTACATGAAATCCAAATAAAATCAATTTAAATTACAGGTTGTAATGAAACAAAATAGGAAAACGCCAAGGGGGATGAATATTTTTGCAAGGCACTCTACAAATGATGAGGGGGCTAATAGATAGGAGTGTGGGGAATGTTCGTTAGGGACAGCAGTCAGATCAGAGAGGGATGAGATACAACCACCTCCATTTACTGGAATCTTTTACATTATTGAATAAACCAGAGCAGATTTTCATATTAGAGTGGAAATGAAAGTGTTGAGTTTGGTAGCAGCCTATTATAGCCTAATAGTATAATCTGTTCATATTTGATTTAGGGAAGTCTGGAATGGTTTCTGGAATGAAAGTGTGTTGTTCTTGGTGTCAAAGATTATTTTATTTAAAGCCAGAGTCGGTAATATTTTCAGCTGTTCAATGATCAATATGTGTTTTTGTATCATTTGATGTTGTTAATGGAGGGCTGGGCAAGTAAGGTGAGAGACAAGGGGTGGAAAGGTGGAGAGGAGGATAGGTGAGGTAAGTCGGGGGAAAGTTAAGAGTTGGACAGGTAGGTGGGTCGGTAGCCCTATTTCAGTGAATCACACCATGCCTTGAGCTGCACATCGACAGCCCCACCACAGGTCAATGGGGGGGGGGAAACGCATTTCTCTCTAAAGTCAATAGGTGTCACGCCCTGGCTCTGGGGACTCTTATATGTTGAGCCAGGGTGTGGATATTCTATGTGTTATTTTCTATGTTTCGTTCTAGTTCATGTATTTCTATGTTGGCCAGGGTGGTTCCCAATCAGAGGCAGCTGTTGCTTGTTGTCTCTGATTGGGGACCATACTTAGGCAGCCTGTTTGGCACTGTTTATTGTGGGATCTTGTTCCGTATGGTTTGTTTTGGTGCTAACCTAGGACTTCACTTATCGTTTGGTTTGTTGTTTTTGTGTTAAGTACGTTAATTAAATAAAATGTACGCTTACCACGCTGCACCTTGGTCCGTCACTTCCTTGAACGATCGTGACAGAAGATCCCACCAAAGGAGGACCAAGCAGCGTGTCCAGGAACAGACAGCCTGGACTTGGGAGGAGATCCTGGACGGGAAGGGATCCTGGACTTGGGACGAGATTCAGGCCGGAATGGATCGCCGTCCTTGGGAGGAGACTGTGGAGGCACGCTACAGAGAGGAGCAGCGGCAACGCAGAGGGTACCGGCCGAGGAGGAAGCCCGAGAGACAGCCCCAATAATTTTTTTTGGGGGGGCTAAAAGGGTGGTTGGCGGAGCCTAGAGGTAGAGCAGAGCCAACTCCCCGTACTCAGGCTAGGGAGCGTGAGACTGGGCAAGCTCCGCGTTATGCGGAGCCACGTACTGTGCCGCGAGTGTTCCGGCACAGTCCTGTACGTCCTGTGCTAGCACCACGCACGTGTCGTGCTAAGGTGGGCATGCAGCCAGGACGGAGTGTGCCGGCTCAACCCTCGTGGCCTCCAGTACCCCTCCTCGGTCCCGGATATCCTGCGCCAGTGCCACTTGCTGTAGCGCCATTACGAGTGCACAGCCCTGTACGTCCTGTGATGATGCCTCACACATATTGTGTGGAGATAGGCATTCAGCCAGGACGGATTGTGTCAGCTCTCCGCTCCAGACCTCCAGTCTGCCTCCACAGTCCGGCCCGTTCCGGCTCCCCGCACCAAGCCAATGGTGCGTGTTCCCAGTCCAGCCCGGCCCGTTCCTGCTCCCCGCACCAAGCCAGTGGTGCACGTCACCAGCCCGGTCCGGCCTGTTCCTGCTCCCCGCACCAAGCCAGTGGTGCGCGTCGCCAGCCCGGTCCGGTCTGTCCTGCTCCCCGCACCAGGCCAATGGTGCGTGTTCCCAGTCCAGCCCGGCCTGTTCCTGCTCCCCGCACCAAGCCTATGGTGCGCGTCGCCAGCCCGGTCCGGCCTGTTCCTGCTCCCCGCACCAAGCCAGTGGTGCGCGTCGCCAGCCCGGTCCGGCCTGTTCCTGCTCCCTGCACCAAGCCAGTGGTGCGCGTCGCCAGCCCGGTCCGGCCTGTTCCTGCTCCCCGCACCAAGCCAGTGGTGCGCGTCGCCAGCCCGGTCCGGCCTGTTCCTGCTCCCCACACCAAGCCAGTGGTGCGCGTCGCCAGCCCGGTCCGGCCCGTACCTGCTCCCCGAGAGTGAGAGAGTGGTGGTCACACCCGGAGCCGGATCCGCCTCCGAGGCGGAATGCCCACCCGGCCCCTACCCTCTTGTGTTTGGTTGGCGCGGTCGCAGTCCACGCCTTTGGGGGGGGGGGGGGTACTGTCACGCCCTGGCTCTGGGGACTCTTATATGTTGAGCCAGGGTGTGGATTTTCTATGTGTTATTTTCTATGTTTCGTTCTAGTTCATGTATTTCTATGTTGGCCAGGGTGGTTCCCAATCAGAGGCAGCTGTTGCTTGTTGTCTCTGATTGGGGACCATACTTAGGCAGCATGTTTGGCACTGTTTATTGTGGGATCTTGTTCCGTATGGTTTGTTTTGGTGTTAACCTAGGACTTCACGTATCGTTTGGTTTGTTGTTTTTGTGTTAAGTACGTTAATTAAATAAAATGTACGCTTACCACGCTGCGCCTTGGTCCGTCACTTCCTTGAACGATCGTGACAATAGGGAAGGAACTCTACAGTCGATAGGGAAGGACACACACACACAAAGGTTAAATAAGGTTTTCACAGCACAACTTAAGTGGAGGAAAAGTTGCTATTATTATGAATGGCCATTAAACATTGTGGCCAACGCAAGACTGATTGATGTCTGCAAATATTATTACTCTGGACTGGATATCATCTTTATCTGATCCATCATAACAGCCTTCTGTCAGTGTCACACTGAGAGCTACTATTGATGACATGCAACACACCCACTGTAAGTGTTAATAACTTTTGTTAATCAATATAGCAACTCATCAATGCCAGAGGCTCAGACAGTCATTTTTACAACAGTACGTGATGCTTCTTGCTGCTAGTTTGGAAATACATGTCTGGGTCAATTTGGCAGTTATGGCCCCATGCTGAGGCTGTGCAATGTACCCTTTCAGTGCATGTGTGCGTGTGTGTATGAATGCACGCTAATGATTTTACCACCCCCTCTCTCAACAACCCTCGTAGCAGCCCTCAGCCCTGAGAGTGACTTCAGAAAGACAAAAGGTTTGTTCTCTGTCTACTGTAACTGTAAAAATACCTAATATGAAAAAGGCAACGTGTTAATGTATAGTAATATATGACAATACTGTTTGACATGGCTAGTATAATGCTAATATAACATAATGTATGGTATTTTCTATGTACAGTGAGGGAAATAAAGTATTTGATCCCCTGCTGATTTTGTACGTTTGCCCACTGACAAACACATGATCAGTCTACAATTTTAATGGTAGGTTTATTTGAACAGTGAGAGACAGAATAACAACAACAGAATCCAGAAAAACGCGTGTCAAAAATGTTATAAATTGATTAGCATTTTAATGAGGGAAATAAGTATTTGACCCCTCTGCAAAACATGACTTAGTACTTGGTGGCAAAACCCTTGTTGGCAATCACAGAGGTCAGATGTTTCTTGTAGTTGGCCACCAGGTTTGCACACATCCCAGGAGGGATTTTGTCCCACTCCTCTTTGCAGATCTTCTCCAAGTCATTAAGGTTTCGAGGCTGACGTTTAGCAACTCGAACCTTCAGCTCTCTCCACAGATATTCTATGGGATTAAGGTCTGGAGACTGGCTAGGCCACTCCAGGACCTTAATGTGCTTCTTCTTGAGCCACTCCTTTGTTGCCTTGGCCGTGTGTTTTGGGTCATTGTCATGCTAGAATACCCATCCACGACCCATTTTCAATGCCCTGGCTGAGGGAAGGAGGTTCTCACCCAAGATGTGACGGTACATGGCCCCGTCCATCGTCCATTTGATGCGGTGATGTTGTCCTGTCCCCTTAGCAGAAAAACACCCCCAAAGCATCATGTTTCCACCTCCATGTTTGATGGTGGGGATGGTGTTCTTGGGGTCATAGACAGCATTTCTCCTGCTCCAAACATGGCGAGTTGACTGATCATTTCTTTGTCAGTGGGCAAACGTACAAAATCAGCAGGGGATCAAATACTTTTTTCCCTCACTGTATAAGTTAATCTATTTAATTGTATATTGATTACACACTTCAGCTGCACCAGATAATGTAATTGTGAAGATGGTGTCACGCGATGATATAGTGTGTGGTTTTTCCACTACGACTCGGGAAACCATGCAGTTTATTAGGCTACAGATGGAATAAGTTATGATGAACTTCACAGGGTGTTGAAAGTGCAAGTTGTTAAGCTTGATGCTCCTTTCCAATAAATATTGAGTCTTATTCTGGTGACATGATGATCGATGCTTGGCTGCCGTTTGACAAATAAAAATAATCTCGCTCTTTTGTCCATAATTATCTCATTATGTAGGTAGCCTACCCGCACTGTATCTGTGAGCTGTTGGATAGAGCGCACGTGCCAAGACCAGAGTAGGCACATTCGCTATATAAGTTTTTTTTTGTTTGTTGACAAAACAATCAGTAGAGTTGAAAATGCGATGGAAACCCATTAACCCCATTAACCTCTATGGGACTGAGCATGCACCCCTGAGGGGCCCCCGTGTTGAGGATTAGTGTGGCAGATTTGTTGTTACCTACCCTTACCACATGGGGGCAGCCCGTCAGGAAGTCCAGGATCCAGTTGCAGAGGGAGGTGTTTAGTCCCAGTATCCTTAGCTTAGTGGTGAGCTTTGAGGGCACTATGGTGTTGAATGCTGAGCTGTAGTCCATGAACAGCATTCTCACGTAGGTGTTCCTCTTGTCCAGGTGAGAAAGGGCAGAGTGGAGTGCAATAGAGATTACATCATCTGTGGATCTGTTGGTGCGAAATGCAAATTGGAGTGGGTCTAGGGTTTCTGGGATAATGGTGTTGATGTGAGCCATGACCAGCCTTTCAAAGCACTTCATGGCTACAGACGTCAGTGCTACGGGTCGGTAGTCATTTAGGCAGGTTATCTTAGTGTCCTTGGGCACGGGGACTATGGTGGTCTGGTTGAAACATGTGGGTATTACAGACTCAGTCAGGGACATGTTGAAAATGTCAGTGAAGACACTTGCCAGTTGGTCAGCACATGCTCGGAGTACACGTCCTGGTAATCCGTCTGGCCCTGCGGCCTTGTGAATGTTGACCTGCTTAAAAATCTTACTCACATTGGCTACGGAGAGCGTGATCACATAGTCATCCGGAACAGTTGGTGCTCTCATGCATGCTTCAGTGTTGCTTGCCTCGAAGCGAGCATAGAAGTGGTTTAGCTCATCTGGAAGTCTTGTGTCACTGGGCAGCTCGCGGCTGTGCTTCCCTTTGTATTCTGTAATAGTTTTCAAGCCCTGCCACATCCGACGAGCGTCAGAGCCGGTGTAGTACGATTCAATCTTAGTCCTGTATTGACTCTTTGCCTGTTTGATGGTTCGTCGGAGGGCATAGCGGGATTTCTTATAAGCATCTGGGTTAGAGTCCCGCTCCTTCAAAGCGGCAGCTCTACCCTTTAGCTCAGTGCGGATGTTGCCTGTAATCCATGGCTTCTGGTTGGGGTATGTACGTACGCTCACTGTGGGGATGACATCATCGATGCACTTATTGATGAAGCCAGTGACTGATGTGGTGTACTCCTCAATGCTATCTGTAGAATCCCGGAACATGTTCCAGTCTGTGCTAGCAAAACAGTCCTGTAGCTTAGCATCTGCTTCATCTGACCACTTTTGTATTAACCAAGTCACTGGTGCTTCCTGCTTTAGTTTTTGCTTATAAGCAGGAATCAGGAGGATAGAGTTATGGTCAGATTTTCCAAATAGAGGGTGAGGGAGAGCTTTGTATGCATCTCTGTGTGTGGAGTAAAGGTGGTCTAGAGTTTTTTTTCCTCTGGTTGCACATTTAACATGCTGGTAGAAATGAGGTAGAACGGATTTAAGTTTCCCTGCATTAAAGTCCCCGGCCACTAGGAGCGCTGCATCTGGATGAGCGTTTTCCTGTTCACTTATGGCCTTATACAGCTCATTCAGTGCAATCTTAATGCCAGCATTGGTTTGTGGTGGTAAATAGACAGCTATGAAAAATATAGATGAAAACTCTCTTGGTAAATAGTGTGGTCTACAGCTTAACAGAAGATACTCAGGCAAGCAATACCTCAAGACTTCCTTAGTATTTGACTTTGTGCACAAGCTGTTGTTTACAAATATACACAGATCGCCACCCCTTGTCTTACCGGAGTCAGAAGTTCTATCCTGCCGATGTAGCGTATAGCCCGCTAGCTGTATGTTGTCCATGTCGTCGTTCAGCCACGACTCAGTGAAACATAAGATATTACAGTTTTTAATGTCCCGTTGGTAGGATAACCGTAATCTTAGGTCATCCAGTTTATTCTCAAATGATTGAACATTGGCTAATAGGATTGATGGAAGAGGCAGTTTACTCGCTCGCCATCGGATCCTTACAAGGCACCCCGACCTACGTCCACGATATCTCTGTCTCTTTCTCATGCGAATGACGGGGATTTGGGCCTTGTCAGGTGTCTGTAGGATATCCTTCGCGTCTGACTTGTTGAAGAAAAAATCGTCCAATACAAGGTGAGGAATCGCTGTCCTGATATCCAGAAGCTCTTTTTGGTTATAAGAGAGACGATGGCAGAAACATTATGTACAGAATAAATTACAAATAACGCGGAAAAACACACATAATAGTACAATTGGTTAGAGGGCTGTAAAACGGAAGCCATCTTCTCCGGCGCCATTCTCTCTCTTCTTGTTAATCTAACTGCAGTGTCCAATTTACAGTAACTATTACAGCTAAAAAAATACCATGCTATTGTTTGAGGATAGTGCACAACAACAAAACACTTTTATCATGGCAACTGGTTTGGTACATTCACCTCTGAAAGTAAATAGTGTACTTATATTCAGTAATCTTGCTCTGATTTATCATCCTGAGGGTCCCAGAGATAAAATGTAGTGTAGTTTTGTTTGGAAAATCTATTTTTATATCCAAATGTAGGAACTGGGCTCTACAGTTTGACCTCTGACTCCACACCCACCCCGCCCGGCCATCTAGATGTGTGAAAGTTAGTGTATTTTCTGTAGGGAAGCTAATGATCCATCATTTATGACATTCCTGGGAGTGTGCAAACTTAAATTTTGTATTACCATATCATTTTTGTATGTTCTCTATAGTTATGTACTTCAAAACCAATTCGGCACATTTGGGAAAACTCCTGGCAGACAAAATATTGTGTAGTGATGTAATTCTTCACTGGATCAGTCTGAAACTTTGCACACACACTGCTACCATCTGGTGGTGGACAACATCTACATTACATCTAGAATCCTACATCACTGTTTCACCTTTCTCTTGCATTTCAAAGATGATGCAACAAAAAATAAAATAGAAAACGCATGTTTTGTTGTTTTTCACATTTCCACAAACCACAAAGTGTTTCCTTTCAAATGATATCAAGAATATGCATATCCTTGCTTCAGGTCCTGAGCTACAGGCAGTTAGATTTGTGTATGTTGAAAAAAAGGGTCAGATCCTTAAGAGGTTAAACAAGTTTTTTTTTATACAGTACATGGAAATTTAATGGAAAAAGTAATTTTTATGTGCACTACGTCATCACACACAGCCTTTTATCCACAAAAAGTCAGGCACATGCATTTTGATGTTTTTTTTGTTTGTTTACGTTCAAATGGCTCTCCTGTGAAGTAGTGACCCGCGACATATGTCTAGTTTCCTGAAACTAGTCATATTTGATGAAAACACATCTCTAGTATGAAAATGCTTTTTTATGCATATTCATGAATATTTGCATGAAAATTTGTCGCCAATTGGATGGAAACCTAGCTATACACAGCTATTTTTCTTCCTCTCGCTTTGCGTCTCTCCCTCGCTCTATTTCTTTATTTCTATCTCTCTCTCTCATTCTTCTTATTCTCTCTCCCCCCCTCACTACTCTTTCTCACCTTCTATTCGCTTGTGTCAACCCACTTATCCACATGCCAGCCTTCCTCCTGCACTCTCTGTCTGCTAGTCTGTCTGTGCACTTGTGAAAAGTAATAGATAACTTGTAGAGTTTCACTTAACATTTCTTTATAATCTTTTATCTCCTCTTCTACCACACAGAGGACTTTATTAAGTTCATCACGTCCATGAAGGGAGAGTTCTTCCTTCTTTATTTCTGACTGCTGTACAGCATTGTATTCATCAATTGAAGCCCAGCCATTTTACAGATTAGATCAAAATCAGGAGAAAGAGAAGAAATGGAATACCTTGACTAAAGAAGAAATTCAATTTCTCTCATGTCCTTTCTGTCCATCATTTCAACACAGAGATAAAGGAGAAAGAAGAAAGGAGAAAGGAGAGAGAGCGAGAGAGAGAAAGAGAGGGAGAGACAGAGAGAGAGAGAGAGATGTAAGGCCTATTGAAGCCTACTTAATCTGGTGCATGCGTGCACATGCATGTGCGCAGAACTGTCTCTTTAGCTGTATTACGACAGGAGCTTTCTGAGATCCATGAATCAAAAGTTCATCCTGAGCATAACCAACCATAATCGTTTTCTCCACTTCTAACCAGAATTCGTTACTCCAAAAATCTTCATGAACTCTGTTCTTCCTATTACACAAAGTAAAGAGAGAGACCAGTCATACACTCTCATCTCCCTCCTTATTCTTCAATTTCTATGGCTGCGTTTACACAGGCAGCCCAATTCAGAATTGTTTTTCAGCTCCGAAAAATATCTGATGTGAAAAGATCTTATGTGATTCATCAAAAGACTAATTAGTGGAAAAAATATAAGAGTTGAGCAGACTATGCAGTCCATTGTCAATGGCCTTTCAGTAAGAGTGTCTAGTTCAGGGGTGCTCTGGTCTTCGAGGGCCGCAGAGTTTGTGTTCATACCTTTTACTGTAACCAGACTTCATTAGACCTTGGAAACTAGGTGTACCTTCTCCAATCTCCTGCATAATTGATCAATTAAGTACCAGGAAGAAACCAAGTGTCTGAAAGCAGCAGAACTCAATGGCCCTAAGTGTACCACCCCTGACCTAGTGTATCATGGAGTTGAATTAGGACATAGTTTGAACAAAGGGTTATTATTTATTGTTTTACCCCCTTTTTTTGTGATATCCAATTGCGATCTTGTCTCATCGCTGCAACTCCCCAACGGGCTCGGGAAAGACGAAGGTTGAGTCACGCATCCTCAGAAACATGACCCGCCAAACCGCGCTTCTTAACACCCGCCCACTTAACCAGCTGCACCAATGTGTCGGAGGAAACACTGTTCAGCCTGCAGGCACCCGGCCCGCCACAAGGAGCCATTAGAGCACGGCGAGCCAAGTAAAGCCCCCCCGGCCAAACCCTCCCCTAGCCAGGACGACGCTGGGCCAATTGTGCGCCGCCCTATGGGACTCCCGGTCACGGCTGTTTGTGACACAGCCTGGGATCAAACCCGGGTCTGTAGTGATGCCTCAAGCACTGCGATGCAGTGCATTAGACCGCTGTGCCACTCGGGATGTCCGAACAAAGGGGGGTTTAAGTGGTATATACAGTGGGGAGAACAAGTATTTGATACACTGCCGATATTGCAGGTTTTCCTACTTACAAAGGATGTAGAGGTCTGTAATATTTATCATAGGTACACTTCAACTGTGAGAGACAGAATCTAAAAAAAAAAAATCCAGAAAATCACATTTTAAAGTTATTAATTTGCATTTTATTGCATGACATAAGTATTTGATACATCAGAAAAGCAGAACTTAATATTTGGTACAGAAACCTTTGTTTGCAATTACAGAAATCATACGTTTCCTGTAGGTCTTGACCAGGTTTGCACACACTGAAGCAGGGATTTTGGACTGGCTAGGCCACTCCAGGACCTTGAGATGCTTCTTACGGAGCCACTCCTTAGTTGCCCTGGCTGTGTGTTTCGGGTCGTTGTCATGCTGGAAGACCAACCACAACCCATCTTCAATGCTCTTACTGAGGGAAGGAGGTTGTTGGCCAAGATCTCGCGATACATGGCCCCATCCATCCTCCCCTCAATACGGTGCAGTCGTCCTGTCCCCTTTGCAGAAAAGCATCCCCAAAGAATGATGTTTCCACCTCCATGCTTCACGGTTGGGATGGTGTTCTTGGGGTTGTACTCATCCTTCTTCTTCCTCCAAACACAGCGAGTGGAGTTTAGACCAAAAAGCTATATTTTTGTCTCATCAGACCGCATGACCTTCTCCCATTCCTCCTCTGGATCATCCAGATGGTCATTGGCAAACTTCAGACGGGCCTGGGCATGCGCTGGCTTGAGCAGGGGGACCTTGCGTGCGCTGCAGGATTTTAATCCATGATGGCGTAGTGTGTTACTAATGGTTTTCTTTGAGACTGTGGTCCCAGCTCTCTTCAGGTCATTGACCAGGTCCTGCCGTGTAGTTCTGGGCTGATCTCTCACCTTCCTCATGATCATTGATGTCCCACGAGGTGAGATATTGCATGGAGCCGCAGACCGAGGGTGATTGACCGTCATCTTGAACTTCTTCCATTTTCTAATAATTGCACCAACAGTTGTTGCCATCTCACCAAGCTGCTTGCCTATTGTCCTGTAGACCATCCCAGCCTTGTGCAGGTCTACAATTTTATCGCTGATGTCCTTACACAGCTCTCTGGTCTTGGCCATTGTGGAGAGGTTGGAGTCTGTTTGATTGAGTGTGTGGACAGGTGTCTTTTATACAGGTAATGAGTTCAAACAGGTGCAGTTAATACAGGTAATGAGTGGAGAACAGGAGGGCTTCTTAAAGAAAAACTAACAGGTCTGTGAGAGCCAGAATTCTTACTGGTTGGTAGGTGATCAAATACTTATGTCATGCAATAAAATGCAAATTAATTACTTAAAAATCATACAATGTGATTTTCAGGATTTTTGTTAAATACTTGTTCTCCGCACTGTAAGTGACTCTTTGTATAACACACTGTGATGATCTGTAAGATTAGAGGTTAATGGATTTTACCATAGCAAGACTTTGCCTTCATCGCCTCCTAATTAGTGTTCATAATATCAGCCCTTAAGTCCATCTCTTCACAATTAGCCTCTTGCTTTTCCTGTCCACTGGGTCTTTTCACAGGGTCCACACGGGATTGGTAGGAGTTTCAAATTCAACATGGGTGTTTTAGGAAAGGAAAAGAAAAGGTAATACCAAGTGGCGTGTGCCGAGTCCCGAGTGGCGCAGTGGTCTAAGGCACTGTATTGCAGTGCTAGCTGTGCTAGCTGTGCCACTAGAGATCCTGGTTCGAATCCAGGCTCTGTCGTAGTCGGCCGCGACCGGGAGACCCATGGGGCGGCGCACAATTGGCCCAGCGTCGTCCAGGATAGGGGAGGGAATGGCCGGCAGGGATGTAGCTCAGTTGGTTGAGCATAGCGTTTGCAACGCCAGGGTTGTGGGTTCGATTAGCACAGGGGGCCAGTAAAAAAAAAATATATATATATATATATATATAAAAAAGAATAATGTATGCACTCACTAACTGTAAGTCGCTCTGGATAAGAGTGTCTGCTAAATGACTAAAATGTAAATGTAAGTTGCACAACTGAATGCATTTAACCAAAATGTGTCTTCCGCATTTAACCCAACCCTTCTGAATCAGAGAGGTGCGGGGGGCTACCTTCATCGACATCTATGTCATTAGCGCCCGGGAAGCAGTTGTTGTTGGGGGTTAACAGCAGATTTTTCCACTTTGCCGCCTCAGGTATTTCTGGCAATTCTGGCAAATGCCAGAGGGGCTGGACAATTTTTTTGTTTGGTGGGCTGGTCGAAATTGACACACAAATATATTTTTATGTAAAAATAACAATAATAAAAAGGTTTCATGGCTGGCGGCCCATGGGCCTGTTAAGATATATACAGTGGCTTGCAAAAGTATTCACCCCCCTTGGCATTTTTCCTACTTTGTTGCCTTACAACCTGGAATTAAAATTGATTATTTGGGGGTTTGTATCATTTGATTTACACAACATGCCTACCACTTTGAAGATGCAAAATATTTTTTGGGTGAAACAAACAAGAAATAAGACATAAACACAGAAAACTTGAGCGTGCTTAACTATTCACCCTTCAAGTTGGATGGGTTCCACTGGAGTACAGCAATCTTTAAGTCATACCACATATTCTCAATTGGATTGAGGTCTGGGCTTAGGAATTGTTGCCAGACAATTTAATGTTAACTAGGCCATTCCAAGACATTTAAATGTTTCCCCTTAAACCATTTGAGTGTTGCTTTAGCAGTATGCTTAGGGTCATTGTCCTGCTGGAAGGTGAACCTCTGTCCCAGTCTCAAATCTCTGGAAGACTGAAACAGGTTTCCCTCAAGAATTTCCCTGTATTTAGCGCCATCCATCATACCTTCAATTCTGACCAGTTTCCCAGTCGCTGCTGATGAACAACATCCCCACAACATGATGCTGCCACCACCATGCTTCACTGTGGGGATGGTGTTCTCGGGGTGATGAGAGGTGTTGGGTTTGCGCCAGACATAGCATTTTCCTTGATGGCCAAAAAGCTCAATTTTAGTCTCATCTGACCAGAGTACCTTCTTCCATATGTTTGGGGAGTCTCCCACTTGCCTTTTGGAGAACACCAAACGTGTTTGCTTATTTTTTTCTTAAAGCAATGGCTTTTTTTCTGGCCACTCTTCCGTAAAGCCCAGCTCTGTGGAGTGTACGGCTTAAAGTGGTCCTATGGACAGATACTCCAATCTCCACTGTGGAGCTTTGCAGCTCCTTCAGGGTTATCTTTGGTCTCTTTGTTGCCGCTTTGATTAATGCCCTCCTTGCCTGGTCCGTGAGTTTTGGTGGGAGGCCCTCTCTTGGCAGGTTTGTTGTGGTGCCATATTCTTTCCATTTTGTAATAATGGATTTAATGGTGCTCTGTGGGATGTTCATTTTTTTATAACCCAACTGTACTTCTCCACAACTTTGTCCCTGACCTGTTTGGAGAGCTCCTTGGTCTTCATGGTGCTGCTTGCTTGGTGGTGCCCTTTGCTTAGTGGCGTTGCAGACTCTGGGGCCGTTCAGAACAGGTGTATATATACTGAGATCATGTGACAGATCATATGACACTTAGATTGCACACAGGTGGACTTTATTTAACTAATTATGTGACTTCTGAAGGTAATTGGTTGCACCAGATCTTATTTAGGGGCTTCATAGCAAAGGGGGTGACAACATATGTACGCACCACTTTTCAGTAATTAATTTTGTATAATTTTTTGAAGCAAGTCATTTTTAAAATTTCACTTCACCAATTTGGACTATTTTGAAATCCAAATAAAAATAATTTGAAATTACAGGTTGTAATGCAACAAAATAGGAAAAACGCCAAGGGGGATAAATACTTTTGCAAGGCACTGTATATTTTTATTTTTGCGCAATTTCTTTGTTATACTAATCTATAATGAGCCTTTGGCTGATCAGTGGGCAACGGCCAGCCCCTTTACCAAGATTCAATTTACTGTTGGATGAATACATTGCTATTAGCAGTGGATATTATATTTAGAGTTAGTGATCTAGTTAATGTGCTTTGAGTTTCCACTTCCTCAGGTGTTGAACCCAAAATGAATTTGCCGATGATATTACACTGAAAAAAATATAAATGCAACATGTAAAGTCTTCCCAGAAATGTTTCATATGCACAAAAAGCTTATTTCTCTCGAATGTTGTGCTCAAATGTGTTTACATCCTGTTAGTGAGCATTTCTCCTTTTCCAAGACAATCCATCTACCTGACAGGTGTGGCATATCTGAAGCTGATTAAACATCATCATCATTACACAGGTGCACTTTGTGCTGGGGACAATAAAAGGCCACTCTAAAATGTGCAGTTTTGTCACACAACACAATGCCACGGATGTCTCAAGTTTTGAGGGAGCGTGCAATTGGCATGCTGACTGTAGGAATTGTTGCCAGACAATTTAATGTTAATTTCTCTACCATAAGCCGCCTCCAACATCGTTTTAGAGAATTTGGCAGTACGTCCAACCGGCCTCACAACCACAGACCACGTGGGCTTCTTCACCTGCGGGATCATCTGCGACCAGTCACCCGGATAGCTGATGAAACTGTGGGTTTGCACTGGCACATTGGAGAAGTGGGCTCTTCACAGAATCCCAACTGTACCGGGCAGATGGCAGACAGCGTGTATGGCGCCGTGTGGGCAAACATTCATCCGCCACCATCACCTCTTGTTTCAGCATGTTAATGCACAGACCCATGTCTGGAAGCTGAAAATGTCCCAGCTCTTCCATGGCCTGCATACTCACCAGACATGTCACCCATATTGCATGTTTGGGATGCTCTGGATCGACATGTTTGACAGCATGTTCCAGTTCCTGCCAATATCCAGCAACTTCGCACAAACATTGAAGAGAACTGGGACAACATTCCATAGGCCACAATCAACAGTCTGATCAACTCCATGCGAAGGAGATGTGTCGCGCTGCATGAGGCAAATGGTGGTCACACCAGATACTAACCGGTTTTCTGAGCCACGCCACTACTTTTTTTTTAAGGTATCTGTGACCAACAAATGCATATCTGTATTCCCAGTCATGTGAAATCCATAGATTAGGGCCTAATTTATTTATTTAAATTGACTGATTTCCTTATATGAACTGTAACTCTGTAAAATCTTAGAAATTGTTGCATGTTGCATGTATATTTTTGTTCGGTGTAGTTAGTGCAAATAAAGACATAGCTGCGGAAAGTAGGCCTGCTGAGGGTGCTGCAGCACTGCCTGAAAAATCACAATACATATTTTTGGTTTATTTTCTTTCACAAAAGTGGTACACTGGGCCTTTACTAGTCCTGTATTAGAGGACCAATATAGCCGTCTGTACTGCGGGGCCCCCCAAAAAATACACCCCCCAAAAACATCTAAGCATAAAAATGTAATTATTCTCTATTGAACAAAAAAATACAATCTGGAAATTATGGAGTCTATAGTCTAATTGTCAACCCAAAATGTATGACAATAACTGGATTAGGTTGCTGACTGCACATCGAAATATCTTTAATCATGCATTCCTGCTTGGATGTGTTAGATAAAACAACTATTGTTTTGAATACCTCAGTAGTGTTTTTATTACACTTCTTATTAAAGCACTATGAATTACTTTATGGGATGATTTGGGTCCAACCAAATCATGGGCTTGTCCCCAACTGTAAAAGTTAGTGGCACCAGTGACACCAGGGGAACATTTTAGGCTAGAGCCCTGTAACAGTAATTAACACTTGGGGTAGGTGTTGATTCAGGGGAACACATATGACAGGCACTAATTAGCAATACAGCCTGAGTCATTAGCTTGGCTTTTATAACGTATAAGGCTTAAGCAGGCAGGCAGGCAGGCAGACAGACAGACAGACAGACAGACAGACAGACAGACAGACAGACAGACAGACAGACAGACAGACAGACAGACAGACAGACAGACAGACAGACAGACAGACAGACAGACAGACAGACAGACAGACAGACAGACAGACAGACAGACAGACAGACAGACAGACAGACAGACAGACAGACAGACAGACAGACAGACAGACAGACAGACAGACAGACAGACAGACAGACAGACAGACAGACAGACAGACAGACAGAGAACAAGGAGAAGCACAGAGCAACATCAGAGAAGATGCTGAGACAGACAGACAGCACATCAGGGAGGCAAACAAAATGGCTAGAGCAGAGTGGTGAGTTGTATCTCCAGTGGTGTTTTTACATATAGCATTGTCTATGTTTTAAACATGAGAAGGTTATTAAAATAGAGGAGGAGAATCATGTCTCGCCAGTCACTGGTACAGAAACGCTGTTCTGTACTGCCAATGTTGTCAGTACTACTGCCTCTGTAGGGTCAGGGTGTAGTTGGCGGCGTGCGCATTGATGTTGGCTTGTGTGGATAAAATGCCAGGGGTAGCGTGTTCATAAATCATTCTCTCCAGGTTGGTTGAGTCATTAGTAGGTCTAGAGACCCAATGTATCTGTTAATACTGTATAATCACTGCCATAGAATGACCCGACTCAAGCAAGTCAGACCTGGGGCATGCAATACGTCAGCTACGAGGAGAGGAGAGCGGAGGGGAGGAGAGGACACATCGAAGATGAAATTATAATGACCACCAGCTGCCCTAATCCAGGTAACTGCCAAAATAAATGAAACACCAACATAAAGTGTCTTAATAGGGCGTTTGGTCACCAAAAGCCAGAACAGCTTCAATGCACCTTGGCATAGATTCTACAAGTGTCTGGAACTCTATTGGAAGGATCGACACCATTCTTCCATGAGAAATTCTATAATTTGGTGTTTTGTTGATTGTAGTATAAAACGCTGTCTCAGGCGCCGCTCCAGAATCTCCCATAAGTGTTCAATTGGGTTGAGATCTGGTGACTGAGACGGCCATGGCATATGATTTACACAGTTTTCATGCTCATCAAACCATTCAGTAACCACTCGTGCCCTGTGGATGGGGGCTTTGTCATCCTATGGGGGCATAGCCATGATAACCAAAATAACGGCCAAAATAATGGCCTGCCCAGCATTTTTATACATGACCCTAAGCATGATGGGATGTTAATTTCTTAATTAACTCAGGAACCACACCTGTGTGGAATCACCTTCTTTCAATACACTTTGTATCCCTCATTTACTCAAGTGTTTCCATTTTTTTGGCAGTTACCTTGTACTGTATGTTACCTTTCATTGTCATACTCCAATAGTAATACACTTTATACAGTAGTTTAGGTCTGACTCATCTTGCCCACCACTACCTCTCTTTAGTGCCAATTTGGGTGCTGGACAGCAGCAATTTTGTGCGGAAATCACGTCCAGTTGCATCTATCAGCAATGTAAGAGACTCGGAATGAGTCACACCACCTCTGCATTGTGTGGGCCTATACACAGAGCGGCGTTCAAATCAGCCCGCTTTGATTATCCACTCGTTCTCCTGTCTCCAAACAGTAGACCTAATTAGCGGGCGAATTAAGCTTCAAATGAGCAACAACTGCACTAGCAATGTGCTGCCGCATTAAGTAGGCAAATTGAATATTTCCATAAATTAACAGCCACAAATTAATATCTGCCTAATGCACGCGAGACGGCTGCGCGACACTTGTCGAGTGCAGTTGGGGAAAAAACTCTGAACACAGAGAGTGGCTGTGAGTGTTTGTGTACTTAATGAAGGGACTTGGAGGAACTCACTTCCTAAGTAACATTTGCACAGTGCAAAGTTTCCAGAGAGAATAAATAAGTAAGGTAAACAAAAAGGAGTGAGAATGTGTGTGTGTGTGTGTGTGTGTGTGTGTGTGTGTGTGTGTGTGTGTGTGTATGTGTGTTCAACAAGCTGTGTCTCCCACAGAAATGACCTGCCTCTTAGATACATGTAGTCTCTACACAGAAAACTGCTCTGTAATTGGATCAAATGTCAAAATGTTCCATCGTTGTTGCTGTTTCCTGATAGAACAGATGCCATTCCCATTTCCCAGTCCAAGGAACTTACTGTACAACATTCCCCAATAGGTTTTTCTTCTCATATGGTAGACTATTGGATACGTGTTTCAACAATTATGAAAAACTGTGTTGACATGTTGACAGTCTTTGGCCTGTGCTTTCATGCCTAGTGTAAGGGTTGTGTAGTGTAGGGGTAGTGTAGGGGTTAGGGGCTAGGGTCTAGGGCCCTTAAATTCTAATCTGGACCTCGAAGACAGTTCCACTGCTTTTTTTCATTCTTCCCCTCTAACCAGGGACTGATTTAGACCTGGGACACCAGGTGGGTGCAATTATCAGGTAGACTCCAACACCATCATTAAGTTTGCTGACAACACGACGGTGGTAGGCCTGAACGACGATGAGACCGCCTATAGAGAAGAGGTGAGTGACCTGGCAGTGTGGTGCCAGGACAACAACCTCTCCCTCAACGTCAGCAAAACAAAGGAGCTGATCGAGGACTACAGGAAACGGAGGGCCGAGCACGCCCCCATCCACATCGACGGGGTGTTAGTGGAGCGGGTCAAGAGCTTCAAGTTCTTCGGTGTCCACATCACTAAGGAATTAACATGGTCCACACACACCAACACATTTGTGAAGAAGGCACGTCAACTCCTCTTCCCCATCAGGAGGCTGAAAAAATGTTGCATGGGCCCTCAGAACCTCAAAAGGTTCTACAGCTGCACCATTGAGACCATCTTAATTGGTTGTATCACTGCGTGATATGGCATCTGCTTGGCATCCGACCGCAAGGCACTACAGCGGGTAGTGCGTACGGCCCAGTACATCACTGGGGCCGAGCTCCCTGCCATCCTGGACCTCTATACCAGGTGGTGTCAGAGGAAGGCCCTAAAAATTGACAAAGACTCCAGCCACCCAAGTCGTAGACTGTTCTCTGAACAGCTTCTACCCCCAAGCCATAAGACTACTAAATAGTTAACCAAATAGCTACTCGTACTATCTTCATTGACTCTTTTGCACTAACTCTTTTGACTCATCACATACGCTGCTGCTACTGTTTATTATCTATCCTGTTGCCTAGTCACTTTACCCCTACCTACTGTATATGTGCATATCTACCTCAATTACCTTGTACCCCTGCACATCAACTCGGTACTGGTACTCCATGTATACAGCCAAGATCTCATTACTCATTGTGTATTTATTCCTTGTGGTATTATTTTTCTATATTTTTATCTCTGCATTGTTGGGAAAGGCCCGTAAGTAAGCATTTGACAGCAGTAGTCCAGACCTCGTAGGGTAAAATTTGAATACCCCTGGTCTTGAGGTTGTTTCTGGACTAGGTTGTAGACTCTTGGCCAAAGATGGTGGATAAATTAAGATGAACGACTCAAGACGCTTATTCTTTCATTTCAAGGTTCTTGTCTGTGTAAGTGGGCATTCTCTCTCTCGTGTGGGCATGCTTTCCCACGTGAGCTCACGGTTCCTCCATAATCTCTGGCATCCTCCCGCGAGAGAGGGAACAGCTGTCTCTGGTTTACTTATTGTCCCCTCCCCGCTCGCCCCACCCGTGCCACCCCGCCCCGACCGGTGAGATGTCTCCTTTCTCTACCATCTCTGGGGCACCCCCTCCACGGGGCGGGGGCATTGAGTAGACCAGAGCAGCTCCGCCCTGATAAGAAAACTCTCTCTCTCTCCCTCTCTCAATTTCAATTACAATTTCAATTTGCTTTATTGGCATGACGTATAGATACATATTGCCAAATCACAATGTTTAAAATATAAAAAGTATTTATCTCACGCTCTCTCTCCAGCCCTTCATTTCCCTCTCTCCCTCAGTCTCTCAGTCTCTCAGTCTCTCTTTCTCACTCTCTCTCTCTCCAGCTCTCAATTTCCCTCACTAAGTCTCTCTCTCTCCCCCCTCACCTATCTCCTCCCTTTTTATCTTTCTGTCTCTCCCTCTCTCTTTCCCACTCCTCTTTCTCCCCCCCCCCCCCTCCTCTCTCTCTCTCTCTCTCTCTCTCTCTCTCTCTCTCTCTCTCTCTCTCTCTCTCTCTCTCTCTCTCTCTCTCTCTCTCTCTCTCTCTCTCTCTCTCTCTCTCTCTCTCTCTCTCTCTCTCTCTCTCTCTCTCTCTCTCTCTCTCTCTCTCTCTCTCTCTCTCTCTCTCTCTCTCTCTCTCTCTCTCTCTCTCTCTCTCTCTCTCTCTCTCTTTACACCTCTCCATTTACCTCTCTCCCTCAGTCTCCTTCCATCTCTGTCTCTCTCTCCCTCTCTCCCCTCTCCCTGGCTGTTTATTGTTATTTAAGCACTACAGTGCTTATCGACTCTTTGATTAGTCAGTGCAGGTTGGTGTTCCAGTGTAGTGGATGTAATTACCAGGGCGTTTTACCGGGTAACGGTGGGGATTCCAACTGAGCAGAGGAATTCAGGAGGAGATGGTTGATGTTGCCTTTATCGGGTGAAGAGAGATCTGAACTGACACACAAAACGACGCCGGATTCAAAACTTAGAATTTTTCAATTTAAATGATTATACAAAATTCTTGCAACCAATAGAATGCTATTTATATGGGGGATACAATCTTCCCAGCTCTGCAAATGTTGCTGTGAAGAGACAGAATCATGAGATAATTTGTTTTGGTACTGTCCATATGTAGCTTATTTTTGGTCACAGGTCCAGGAATGGCTGAAGAATTGCAATATTTATCTGGAGATAACCCTGCAGATAGCACTACTGGGTGATCTGAAAAGTCATAGTCAATCGATCAATAATATAATAATACTTTCAGCAAAAATGTTTATTTTCAATTTACAATCTGTAGAAACAATGAGAATAGAAAGGTTCAGAACTTTTGTGAAACATCACAGCACAGTTGAAAAATATATGGCAAATAGAAATCCAATATGGATGTTGTTAAGAGATTGATGGGAGGGGTTGAATGGAGATGAAGGTTGGAACTAATAACGACTAATAACAACAAGATAACTAATGTAAAACATACTGTGTCCGTAAAACGTATATAGGTTATAGGTTAAGAACTTTTGTGAAATAGCACAGTTTGAAAGATACAGCAAATACAAATCAAACCGGATGGACATCAGATCATAGATGGGATATGTTGGGGGTAGAGGAAGGACAGGAGTAAAAACAAACAAAATATAATTATTGTCAAATAGACTGTGTCCATAAAATGTACAGTTGAATTCGGAAGTTTACATACACCTTAGCCAAATACATTTAAACTCAGTTTTTCACAATTCCTGACAATTAATCCAAGTAAATATTCCCTGTCTTAGGTCAGTTAGGATCAGCACTTTATTTTAAGAATGTGAAATGTCAGAATAATAGTGGAGAGAATGATTTATTTCAGCTTTTATTTATTTCATCACATTCCCAGTGGGTCAGAAGTTTACATACACTCAATTAGTATTTGGTAGCATTGCCTTTAAATTGTTTAACTTGGGTCAAACGTTTTGGGTAGCCTTCCACAAGCGTCCCACAATAAATTGGGTGAATTTTGGCCCATTCCTCCTGACAAAGCTGATGTAACTGAGTCAGGTTTGTAGGCCTCAGTAGCAAACCGTAGTCAGAATTTTTTATGGCATTTTTGGAGCAGTGGCTTCTTCCTTGCTGAGCGGCCTTTCAGGTTATGTCGATATAGGACTCGTTTTACTGTGGATATAGATGCTTTTGTACCTGTTTCCTCCAGCATCTTCACAAGGTCCTTTGCTGTTGTTCTGGGATTGATTTGCACTTTTTGCACCAAAGTACGTTCATCTCTATGAGACAGAATGCGTCTCCTTCCTGAGCGGTATGATGGCTGCGTGGTCCCATGGTGTTTATACTTGCATACTATTGTTTGTACAGATGAACATGGTACCTTCAGGCGTTTGTAAATTACTCCCAAGGATGAAACAGACTTGTGGAGGTCTTACATTTTTTTGGGAGGTCTTGGCTGATTTCTTTTAATTTTCTCATGATGTCAAGCAAAGAGGCACTGAGTTTGAAGGTAGGCCTTGAAATACATCCACAGGTACACCTCCAATTGACTCAAATGATGTCAATTAGCCTATCAGAAGCTTCTAAAGCCATGACATCATTTTTTGGAATTTTCCAAGCTGTTTAAAGGCACAGTCAACTTAGTGTATGTAAACTTCTGACCCACTGGAATTGTAATACATTGAATTATAAGTGAAATATTCTGTCTGTAAACAATTGTTGGAAAAATTACCTGTGTCATGCACAAAGTAGATGTCCTAAACGACTTGCCAAAAATATAGTTTGTTAACAAGAAATGTGTGAAGTGGTTGAAAAACAAGTTTTAATGACTCCAACCTAAGTGTATGTAAACTTCCGACTTCAGCTGTATATGTATGTATGTATGTCCATGTATATGTATTTATATGTATACGTGTGTATGTATGTATGTCTGTGTATGTATGTATATGTATACAGTGCCTTGCAAAAGAATTGATCCCCCTTGGCGTTTTTCCTATTTTGTTGCATTACAACCTGTAATTCAAATGGATTGTTATTTGGATTTCATGTAATGGACATACACAAAATAGTCAAAATTGGTGAAGTGAAATGAAAAAAATAACTTGTTTCAAAGAATTCTATAAAATAAATAACGTAAAAGTGATGCATGCATATGTATTCACCCCCTTTGCTATGAAGCCCCTAAATAAGATCTGGTGCAACCAATTACCTTCAGAAGTCACATAATTAGTTAAATAAATTCCACCTGTGTGCAATCTAAGTGTCACATGATCTGTCACATGATCTCAGTATATATACACCTGTTCTGAAAGGCCCCATAGTCTGCAACACCACTAAGCAAGGGGCACCACCAAGCAAGCGACACCAGGAAGACCAAGGAACTCTCCAAACAGGTCAGGGACAAAGTTGTGGAGAAGTACAGATCAGGGTTGGGTTATAAAAAAATATCTGAAACTTTCAACATCCCACGGAGCACCATTAAATCCATTATTGAAAAATCAAAAGAACCACAACAAACCTGCCAAGAGACCACCAAAACTCATGGACCAGGCAAGGAGGGCATTCATCAGAGAGGCAACAAAGAGACCAAAGATATCCCTGAAGGAGCTGCAAGCTCCACAGCGGAGATTGGAGTATCTGTCCATAGGACCACTTTAAGCCGTACACTCCACAGAGCTGGGCTTTACGGAAGTGTTGCCGGGAAAAAAGGCAATGCTTAAAGAAAAAAATAAGCAAACACGTTTGGTGTTCGCCAAAAGGCATGTGGGAGACTCCCCAAACATATGGAAGAAGGTACTCTGGTCAGATGAGACTAAAATTGAGCTTTTTGGCCATCAAGGAAAACGCTATGTCTGCAGCAAACCCAACACCTCTCATCACCCAGAGATGTTTTTCATCGGCAGGGACTGGGAAACTGGTCAGAATTGAAGGAATGATGGATGGCACTGAATACAGGGAAATTCTTGAGGGAAACCTGTTTCAGTCTTCCAGAGATTTGAGACTGGGACGGAGGTTCACCTTCCAGCACGACAATGACTCTAAGCATACTGCTAAAGCAACACTTGAGTGGTTTAAGGGGAAACATTTAAATGTCTTGGAATGGCCTAGTCAAAGCCCAGACCTCAATCCAATTGAGAATCTGTGGTATGACTTAAAGATTGCTGTACACCAGCGGAACCCATCCAACTTGAAGGAGCTGGAGCAGTTTTGCCTTGAAGAATGGGCAAAAATCCCAGTGGCTAGATGTGCCAAGCTTATAGAGACATACCCCAACAGACTTGCAGCTGTAATTGCTGCAAAAGGTGGTTCTACTAAGTATTGAATAGTTAGGCACGCTCAAGTTCTGTTTTTTGTCTTATTTCTTGTTTGTTTCACAATAAAAAATATTTTATATCTTCAAAGTGGTAGGCATGTTGTGTAAATCAAATGATAGAAACCCCCAAAAAATCAATTTTAATTATAGGTTGTAAGGAAACAAAATAGGAAAAATGCCAAGGGGGGTGAATACTTTCGCAAACCACTATACGTATATATGTGTATATATCTGTGTGTATATATATATATATATATATATATATATACTACCGTTCAAAAGTTTGGGGTCACTTAGAAATGTCCTTGTTTTCGAAAGAAAGGCAATTTCTTTGTCCATTAAAATAACATAAAATTGGTCCTCAACTGGCAGCTTCATTATATAGTACCCGCAAAACTCTGTGATGCTGTCCTGGTCAGAGTTGCAAAGAAAAAGCCATATATCAGACTGGCCAATAAAAATAAAATATTAAGATGGGCAGTCTGAGATATGGCTTTTTCTTTGCAACTTTGCCTAGAAGGTCAGCATCCCGGAGTCACCTCTTCACTGTTGAGACTGGTGTTTTGCGGGTTCTATTTAATGAAGCTGCCAGTTGAGGACCTGTGAGGTGTCTGTTTCTCAAACTAGACACTTGTGTATTTGTCCTTGTGCTCAGTTGTGCACCGGGGCCTCCCACTCATCTTTCTATTCTTGTTAGAGCCAGTTTGCGCTGTTCTGTGAAGGGAGTAGTACACAGCGTTGTACGAGATCTTCAGTTTCTTGGCAATTTCTCGCATGGAATAGCCTTCATTTCTCAGAACAAGAATAGACTGACGAGTTTCAGAAGAAAGTGATTTGTTTCTGGCCATTTTGAGCCTGTAATCGAACCCACAATTGCTGATGCTCCAGATACTCAACTAGTCCCAAGAAGGCCAGTTTTATTGCTTCTTTAATCAGCACAACAGTTTTCAGCTGTGCTAACATAATTGCAAAAGGGTTTTCTAATGATCAATTAGCCTTTTAAAATGATAAACTTGGATTAGTAAACACAACGTGCCATTGGAACACAGGACTGATGGTTGCTGATAATGGGCCTCTGTATGCCGTTTCTAGCTACAATAGCCATTTACAACATTAACAATGTCTACACTGTATTTCTGATCAATTTGATGTTATTTTAATGGACAAGAAATTGCTTTTCTTTCGAAAACAAGGACATTTCTAGGTGACCCCAAACTTTTGAACGGTAGTGTATATATATTTTTGTAAAATAATATATGGGGGATTGGAAGTGATGCAGACAATTACATTGATGGAAGCTACAATCTATCTACCCCCTAATTAAAAAAATAAAAATAAAACACTCACTACACTCTCTCGCTCTCTTCCTCTCTCTACATTCTACATCTCCTCAGCCATGATATGTTCTGTCAGTAAAGTACGGTATAAGTACCCTTACTCCCCTCTCATTTCACTCACAAAGAAACATACTTACACTGAACATTTTCTCCCTTTCCGTGCCCACTGAACACAACCCAGTATGGACCTAACTGAGGTGAAGGGAGTCTTGATCAAAAGACTGTCATCCCTCTCATGCATAGTCCTTACAGCAGGGTTGGGGTCAATTCTGAATTGAGTTGTGAATTGCTCTTTGATTCCAGTTAAATTATTGAATTTAAATTTAATTTGAAATGGCTACACCCTACAGGAAGTAGAATTTGAATTGAATTTGAATTAAAGGAAGTAGAATTCAATTAAAGTGGCCTGTTTGTTTATTCTACACATCACTATACAAATGTTTATTTTGACATAATGTTTTGACATATGGTTGAAACATTTCCTTTTTAAAACTCATTCTCCTAAAACAATTTTAAATAGTTACAGTGGTCTGGAAATATACAAAGATCATGTACATGTATATGTTGTCTATAATAATTAATAATGTCCTTAATGTTTTTAAATATAAAAAAAAAATATAGAATGCATTAGATGAAACTGCAGTATAAGGGAACAATCTAACATCTCATGACAAATAACATTTAAGTAGTAACTATCTACCAACCCTAAACGTAGCCCTAACCTAACCTTAACCCTTATCATAACCATAAACTGAACCCTTGCCCTAACCCAAGACCTAACCCTTATTCTAAACCTAACCCTAACCTTAGCAAGCAGTTGCTTATCAACAGATATTTTGTTGATAGTATGACCTAGAGCATCTACAGATGGACAATCCGGACTATCCAAATAAAGTGTGACTATAATCAAACTAATATTAAAAATGGTATGTGTATGTGTTCTTTGCATTAATAAGTGGCAGATCCTTTTGATAAAAGATTTGTCAAATGAATGAGACTTTCATGTTTCAGTTGAATTGGTTTGAATTGGTTTGAATTCAATTCTACTTAATTCAATTCAAATTCTGCTTCAAATTCTGCTTCAAATTCATGGTTTGAATTAAATTCAGAAATTCAGAATTGATCCCAACCCTGCCTTACAGGTCATCTTTAAACGTTCTCTGCTGTCTCCCGCTTTTTCCCTTCTCTCACTCTCAGTGTACACAACTTTGTCTTCTGCCTCAGTGGAATGAATGGACCGATGTGCAGGTAAAGCTTATTTGGTGTGTGATCTCCTTTCTCCCAGTCAATTACCTGACTGGAGAGACAATTGAGCTGAAAACTGGCCAGGGGAGGTGAGGCTAATGCCTCTGTTTCCTGCTGTCTCTCATCTTTCCACTATCATAGCCCACATTAAAAAATACTACAGTTTCTATAGAATACTACAGTTCTTACAATAGCATTTTGTAGTATATTGTAGAATACTAAAGTAAATACTACAGTATTATCCAGGGGGGAAAACACTGTAGTAAAAACACCATAGTCCGCAAAAACACTACAGTTTTTTAACTATAGAAAATGCTACAGTATTGAATTAGCATATACCCTGCCCATTCCCCTCCCTCATATCCACATTTGTTCCACCCTTAAGTGAGAAACCTTTATGCCAAGTATAGACCATATATTGTGTTCCCTAAAGATTATAGAAAAGAGCCGAAGCTCTGAACTATCCATATAGACCCTAGACCTACAGTACCTACCTACAGGTTATGGAAAATGTGCTCTTTTAGTATTTCTCTTAAACACTACAGTAAATACTACAAGCCCGCAAAAACACTACAGCAAATCCTACAGTATATTACAATCCACAAAAACACTACATTAATTACTATAGTATACAGTATACCAGAGTTTTATTTCATTACAGTATTTATACTATGGCTAAACTCCAGGTAGCAGATAATGGACCTTATCTGATATTTATGTAGTTGGTGCTGTATATTAACTAACATGGGTTCTAACTAGAAAAATTAATTGTTAGTTTACAATGTATGCTCCCCGCATATAAAAACCACAAATATTACTACAGTGAATATACTACAGACGTCATCAAAGTGCGCAACAGAACAGTGTACTGTCGGTTTGTTGTTTTTATGAAATCGTTTTTTATGAAATCGTTTTTAATCATAGCTAAAGTTTGTATTGCTACAGATTCTGCGACGCGTTCAACCTTTACGACTGGGACCGTAAGTTTGTGTCCCGGATTCCTGTTAAGTAACGTTAGCAGTTAGCTGCTAGCCATCATGAAAACGGAGCCGGCTAACGCTAGTAATGCTTGGCCACCGGTGTTTTTATCCACGGCTGGGTACAAATGCTTCAGGTGTGAGATGATTTCCACACAATCACAAGATGAAGATAAGGTGGAACTGGAAAATGGACAGGGATTTGTCTGCCCTAAATGCACCACCATCAAGCAGCTTAGAGAAGAGATCCTCCGGCTGTTAGCTCGGTTGGGAGAAAAGGATAACCTGCTTTCTAAGTAAACCAACCTTGCTGTAACCCAGGCAAACCGAATCTCCGTTTTAAATGCCTCCTATAGCAACGTTGTCGATGAGTCGGGCGGCGTTAATCTGTCCCAATCCAATGGTCAGATGTTAAGCTCAATCTGCGGCCCATGGGAGACTGGACACTTGCAAGGCGTAGGAGATCGGAGAGGCAGTCTGGCCACTGTTCATCTATCCAAGAAGATCCGATCCAGCTATCAAACAGCTTTGCCCGCTTGAGGCAGACCTACCAGCCCCTGGAGTCAGCACGGATCCTGGGTGTATACCAACAGCCGGCTGCCGCCCAGTGTCACCCTCCCCCACCGCAGTTCAGCAGGTCGCTTCCCCATCGGATTCCATCACAGCCACCATCATTGTGGGCAGCTCGATGGTGAGAGATTTTGGCCTGCCTACGATCTGTGGTCAGAACAAGGTCCACTGTCACCCAGGAGCCCGCGTCCATGACATCAACTCCCTCCTGCCCACGGTTCTGGCCAACTACTCCATCATCACTCACGTAGGTTTTAATGACCTTCGTTTTAGGCGAACTGAGGGAGGATTACAAAAAATAAGTAACACCCTCGCTAGCACAAGGAAGACAATAATTATCTCTGGCCCCATCCCGTGCTACCGAAGTGGTTCGGAACGTTTCAGCTGACTCTTTGCCCTGAATGAGTACCTGAAAAAACTTTGCAATGACAGGAATGTCTATTTTTGTGACAACTTTGATTTGCTGTGAGAGCAAGGGATTCATCCTAGCTGCAGGGGTTTCAGGATTATCTCCAGCAACATCGCAAACTGTTTTAGAGATTGACAGACAGGGTCTGGTAGTGGTAGTGCTCAGCATAAGCAACAGAGGACATGGAAAGCATATCAACTCCTGTAGAAATGGCACTATGGTTATTGTGAGTATTCTAAGGCACAGTTGAAGTCGGAAGTTTACATACACCTTAGCCAAATACATTCCAACTCAGTTTTTCACAATTCCTGACATTTAATCCCAGTAAAAAGTCCCTGTCTTAGGTCAGTTAGGATCACCACTTTATTTTAAGAATGTGAAATGTCAGAATAATAGTAGAGAGAATTAATTATTTCAGTTGCTATTTCTTTCATCACATTCCCAGTGGGTCAGAAGTTTACATACACTCAATTAGTATTTGGTAGCATTGCCTTTAAATTGCTTAAATTGGGTCAAACGTTTCGGGTAGCCTTCCACAAGCTTCCCACAATAAGTTGGGTGAATTTTGGCCCATTCCTCCTGACAGAGCTGGTGTAACTGAGTCAGGTTTGTAGGCCTCCTTGCTCGCACATGCTTTTTCAGTCTGCCCACACATTTTCTATAGGCTTGAGGTCAGGGCTTTGTGATGGCCACTCCAATACCTTGACTTTGTTGTCCTTAAGCCATTTTGCCACAATTTTGGAAGTATGCTTGGGGTCATTGTCCATTTGGAAGACCCATTTGCGACCAAGCTTTAACTTCCTGACTGATGTCTTGAGATGTTGCTTCAATATATCCACATCATTTTCCTTCTTCATGATGCCATCTATTTTGTGAAGTGCACCATTCCCTCCTACAGCAAAGCACCCCCACAGCATGATGCTACCACCCCCGTGCTTCACGGTTGGGATGGTGTTCTTCGGGCTTGCAACCATCCCCCTTTTTCCTCCAAACATAACGATGATCATTATGGCCAAACAGTTCTATTTTTGTTTCATCAGACCAGAAGACATTTCTCCAAAAAGTATGATATTTGTCCCCATGTGCAGTTGCAAACCGTAGTCTGGCTTTTTTATGGCAGTTTTGGAGCAGTGGCTTCTTCCTTGCTGAGCGGCCTTTCAGGTTATGTCGATATAGGACTCGTTTTACTGTGGATATAGATAATTTTGTACCTGTTTCCTCCAGCATCTTCACAAGGTCCTTTGCTGTTGTTCTGGGATTGATTTGCACTTTTCGTACCAAATACGTCTCCTTCCTGAGCGGTATGACGGCTGCGTGGTCCCATGGTGTTTATACTTGCGTACTATTGTTTGTAATTTGCTCCCAAGGATTAACCAGACTTTCTTCTGATTTTCCCATGATGTCAAGCAAAGAGGCACTGAGTGTGAAGGTAGGCCTTGAAATACATCCACAGGTACACCTCAAATTGACTCAAATTATGTCAATTAGCCTATCAGAAGCTTCTAAAGCCATGACATCATTTTCTGGAATTTTCCAAGCTGCTTAAAGGCACAGTCAACTTCGTGTATGTAAACTTCTGACACACTGGAATAATCTGTCTGTAAGCAATTGTTGGAAAAAGTAGATGTCCTAACCGACTTGCCAAACTATAGTTTGTAAACAATAAATGTGTGGAGTGGTTGGAAAACAAGTTTTAATGACTCCAACCTAAGTGTATGTAAACTTCCGACTTCAACTGTATGTTCCTTTAACACTGCCTTCTAGTGAGTTTATACAAACTGTCATCTCCTACCATTCTGATAGATTGGAGTCTCAGAAAACGTGGTTGTAACGTTAATCATTTGGTTGTTATTCCATTGGTTACCTCGAGGCAGTGGCACTTTTTTTTTAATTTTAGAGCAATCACAAGTAAAACCTCATTACTGAGCGCAAAGTTGATTGCTTGTTTCTCACTGAAACATGGCTGTCATCAGACTATAGTGCCGCTTTGTTTTTTTATTAAAGTTGTATTTATTTTTTCAACAAACAAACAAACAAAAAATGTTAACCTTGTACAGCATAAAAACATTGAGCATGACATCCAGACATATCCTCCAACATAGCACACATACACGGTCAAGTAATATCGCATAAGCTACAATACAGAACTAAATGGGTTCACAAGCATAAATAATCACCTCCCAGTCTTACAAACATGACAAATAAAACACGTCCAGCTTCTAGAATTGTCGTTTCTACCAGTAATCCTAGCAAGCATTTGTTCATAAGACGCTACCTCCAACATTGATTCTATCCACTGTTTCAGAGTAGGAGTGGCATGACCCTTCCAAATTCTAAGGATTACTCTGGCTGCTGTAACGACACCAACAGTGATCCGTGCAAATTCCTCATTTGTTACACTAGGTAACTCTGTTCTATCGCCCAAGAGACATATTATCGGTGAAACTGGAATTGTTAACCCCAACCATAAAACCTATGTAGTATCTTATATTGAGTAAGTTTCCACCTGGCTTCCCTTATGTTCCTCCCTGAGCTGGACAAGATCTTCAACCAGGTATCATCCTCAATTTCACACTTAAGGTCAATTTGCCATATTGTTCTGAGGTTTCTACAGTCTTTACTCTGCAGATGACTAAATATTGAGTAAAAAATGGCTTTATGTTTGGGTAATTCCAAATACTCAATTATTAGGTTCTTTCCTGGATTTTGTTGATAGCCGGTTAACAAACATTCTCTCAATTGTAAATATTTCCAGAAATGTCCCTTGTCTCCCACATCATATTTTCGTACCAAATCTGAGTATGACATTAAAACATCTTCATTGTACAGATCACCTATAGTATGAATTCCTTTCATTAGCCACTGTTTCCAGTACGCAGACTTCTTTCCTATCCGTAGCTTAGGATTGTGCCACAATGAGTATCCTTGTTTTAGATGTGAAATACCACATTTCTTGTGTACTGTTCTCCACACCTCTTTCGAGTGTAACAAAATTGGGTTGTGAGTTTCAACAGACCTCTCCCCTGTAAGACTATGTGACAGAGTTTCAACAGGGGTGAAAGGATAACTTAGTTCCCATTATATTGTTATCCAATCCAAACCAGCAGTTATTAGCCATTTCAAATTATAAATTTTACAATTTAACATCTGGTAAAGCCAAGCCTCCTACATCCCTTGGTGAGCACATCTTCTTCATATTAATCCTAGGTTTTTTCCTTTCACACAAAAAGTATTTAGTTAATTTGCCATATTGTTCAAAATACCGGTCTGGAATATTCTTAGATAACATTGCAGAGATATAATTAAATTGTGGGACCACAACCATTTTAATCACATTGCTCTTTCCCCATAAAGAAAGTTGTGTCTTTTCCCATTTTTCTAAATTGGTCTTAATCTTGACTAGTAGTGGCTGAAGATTTAGTCCCATCACTTCCTCCAAATTTGTGCTCAATTTAATACCCAAATATTTCATCTCAGTAGGAACCCATTTGAAATTAAATGGGGTAACGGTTCCAGAGTAACATATGGCATTAATTGGCATTGCTTCCGACTTATTCCAATTAATTTTGTAGCCTGACATACTAGAATATGATTCAATACAAGTAAGCAATCGTGGTACAGACTGAAGAGGATCAGAGACCAGCAGTAGAATATAATCTGCATACATAAGCAGCTTATGTTCTTTTCCTCCTCCATGTACACCCCTAATTTCTGGATCTGTTCTTATCATTGTCACAAGAGGCTCTAAAACTATGGTAAACAGGAGAGGGGAGCGCGAGCAACCCTCCATTGTGCCTCTAGAAAGACAAAAAAAAGACATAATTCCATTCGTAAGTACTGTTGCTTTAGGATTGGAATAGAGGACCCCTATCCATTTACAAAAGTCAGGTCCAAAACCACATTTTACTAGGGTTCTTAAGAGAAAAGCCCACTACCCTATCAAATGCCTTCGCAGCATCTAAGGAGACAGCAGCGGTAGGAACTATATTTGAGTGGTTTAACCACATGAGATGTGAGAGCCTCCTCATATCAGTTGAGTTCCTGTTCTTATTAAATCCTACTTGGTCACTATGTATAATGTTAGGTAATGCCTTCTCTAAGCGGATCGCAAGGGTCTTAGTAAGACTCTTACGATCCACATAAAGAAGGCTGATAGCTCTAAAATTCCCAGGTTCTGTAGTATCTCTATCCTTTTTAGGAATCAGCGATATCAAAGCCTCATTAAAGGTGTCCGGAACGGAGCCATTTTTAAATGCCTCCTGGAAAACCACTGTTAAATACAGGTACAAGAAAGTGAATATACTTTTTATAATATTCTACAGGAAGGCCATCCAGACCAGGTGATTTCCCTGCTTTCATAGATAAAATGGCGGCTCTAACCTCCTCTTCAGTTATAGTACAGTCCAGGTCCTCTACCGGACTATCTGATAATCTAGGTAATTCTATACCAGACAAAAAAGTATCCATATCTATGGGGCTCACTGAACAGGAGGATGTATATAAATCTTAATAAAAATGTTGAAACACACTGTTTATCTCTCTGGATGAGGTCACTATCTCATTGCCCTTCTTATTTGCTGGAATTATGTTAGAAGTGTTTTTAGTTGTCTTGCTAGTAGCCTGCCTGTCTTCTCACCTCCCTCATAAAAACTGGTTCTAAGTCTAAACAGTGCATATTCTGCCTTTTTGTTATACATTTCATGCAACTGAAATTTCAATTTGCAGGCAGTTTGAAATGTGTTATCTGTGAAATGTCTTGCCAAATCCCTTTCCAAGACACATATCTCGGTTTCTAAACTTTTTACTGCTTCAGCCCCTTCTCTCCTCTTTTTGGATGCATGTGCTATTATTTTCCCTCTAACATATGCTTTAGAGGTTTCCCATACTGTGGAAATATTTTCAGTTGAGCCTATGTTGATCTCAAAAAAGGATCTAAGATCATCTGCTAGTGATTGGCTAAATGTCTCATCTTGTAATAGCATGGTGTTGAGTCTAAATCCACCCTTCCTCACATTTTTTGAGTTTATATCAACATGTAATTCTACTGTAGCATGATCTGTGAGGGCAATGGGCCCAATCTTGCAATCAATCACATCATTAACCATTCAATTATATCTCAAGAAGAATTCTGGAGTGTGTCTTATGACAGAGGGAGAAAAATGATATTCTCTATCATTAGGATGGACTAATCTCCGTATGTCTGTAAAGCCCATATCTTCTGCTAGCATATGTATTGCAAGTCTATCCTTTGGCGTGGAGTTACCTGTAAATGTACTTCTATCAATCATATTGTCCATCACTTGGTTAAAGTCTCCAGCAAGGATGATCTGCCCCTCCATATTTCCCAGGTCCTCCTTGTTGGGAGCATATATGTTGCATAACACTACCTTAATCCCATTTATAAGAGCCTCAAGAGTCACTCATCAGAGTGTTGCGTCAACATTACAAAATTAACTATTTTGTTTATCAAAATAATCACCCCATTTTGTTTGGAATTAAATGAGCTATGATAAAGTTCTGCAACCCAGCCTCCTCTAAATGTCAGTGCCTCTGTATCTGTTAAATGTGATTCCTGTATGAACACAATATCCGCCTCTTTTTATTTAAAATATGTCAGTCTTTTTCCTCTTCACTTGGTTACCACAACCATTTATGTTCCAAGAGATTATGTTTACATAACCATTAGCCATATTTGCTCTGAGTAGTTAGAGCCTGTGAGCGTGATGTGTCTCATTTAACACACATGACAACTCTAATGAATATCATTATATAACATTTCACAATATATGCTCCAGCTGTACAATAAAACAGTGTAAATAAACGTAGAAAATCAATCCCAATATAAAACAAAGCAACTAGGAACGTAACGTTGCTTCTCGATGAGTCAATCATCACAGAATTGTCTTTGATGCTGCAGAAGATAACCTGCAGTCTCAACTAAAAATTCCTTATGGTCCGTGAGGCGCTTGAAAGGCTAAAATAGCAACACTCCCCAGAGTCCCGCAAACACATAGGCTACCTTCATTTGTATAGTAAACGGCATACAATTCAACTTGTATTTTACCTTGTCTCGTCTTCTTTCTCTAGGCTAAACAACTTGCTCTAGCAAGAATCTCTCAGAAATGTTAGCAATTAAAATCAGATCCAACAATAATATCAAGTAATTAGAAATCCAGGCATTAAAAACAAAGGTGTCATTGTACGCTGATGATTCATGTTTTCTTTTAAATCCACAACTTGAATCCCTCCACAGCCTCATAGCGGATCTAGATACATTTTGTTTGTTCCTATCAAAGTAAGTGCCTTATTACATTATTATTATAGTTTCTGTGTATTGTGTTGTCGTTTCTACTGTAACACACCTATGTATGTAAGGAGCATAATGTATTTACAGTTGTATTCACATGTTTTCAAGTACTGGTGACAAATCATGCATTCCGATTCTTCAATAGATTGTAATGGACACATATCATGTGTGTAAAATACTTTTTTGAAGGTTTTACTGATTATGATGAGCTAATGCTAAGCTAATTGCCAGTTATGTGTGGCGCCATGTTTGTTGACATCATACAATGCATTCTGGTTGTCACGTAAACGTCTGTCAGACCAAAGATGTTATAATAAAACGAGGTGATGGGATGGTTCACTCGTCTTTCGAGTAAACTTCCGGAAGTGAATGATGGATGGTGAATGATGGTAGACGACACACCCCCTTCAACATGCATACTGCAAACAGACCCAACTCATCTTGTAACCTCTTATCTTTGGTTGACGCGAAAAAACTAACATGGCGGAGCGCACAAACTACCCCATCGTCGGATTACTTAACATTTTTAGATAGTGTTTTACTAAATTATATCGATCAACTGGTGAGCTCCGCAGTGATTTGATAAATTGTAAATAGTAATTGCTATTAGCTAATTCATATTATGGTTTCTGTCAGCTGAGGGTTAGCTAAATATGACCTCTATCACGGCTCAGGATATGACCCAGATGCAGACACAGGAGGCGGATAGTACAGTTCTCAATAATAATTTATTAGAACACGGGGCAGGCAAAGGGCAGGTCGAGGACAGGCAAAGGTTTGTAATCAGGTCAGAGTCAGGCAGGTAGAGGACGGCAGGCAGGTTCTGGGTCAGGCCAGGCAGAATGGTCAGAACTGGGAAAACTAGGAAATAAACTATGGAGAAACAGGAAAACGGGAAAGCACGCTGGTAAGACCTGACAAGACAAGACGAACTGGCAACAGACAAACAGAGAACGCAGGTATAAATGCACTGGGGATAATAATAATAATAATAAGCCATTTAGCAGATGCTTTTATCCAAAGCGACTTACAGTCATGCGTGCATACATTTTCTTTTTGTGTATGGGTGGTCCCGGGGATCGAACCCACTACCTTGGCGTTACAAGCGCCGTGCTCTACCAGCTGAGCTACAGAGGACCAAGGGCTGTGAGACATAGGTTTAATTCTGGACACATGAAAAGTGGGAGGGTACGGGGCAACAGAAGACAAACAGTAGAGGGGCTAAGAACTTTAGAGATGGGGAAAGGACCAATAAAACACGGGGGAAAGTTTGCGGGACACCACCCGGAGGGGCAGATCCCGATTGGACAGCCATACCCTCTGCCCAAGACGGTAGCGGGGAGCAGGGGTCCACTGGCGGTCCGCCTATCATCGGTACCTGGAGGTGGTCTTGAGAAGAGCGGCCCAGGCTCTCTTCCAGGTATGGCAACAGCGACAGACGAACACCAGGGCAGAAGATGTGCTGACCTCTTCCTCTTGCTCTGGGAAGAGCGGGGGCTGATATCCCAGGGAACACTCAAAAGGTGAGAGACCCGTAGCAGAACAGGGAAGGGTGTTGCGAGCATATTCCACCCACACGAGTTGCTGGCTCCAGGTGGTGGGATTGGTGGAGACGAGGCAGCGAAGAGTCGTCTCCAGGTCCTGATTGGCTCGCTCCCACTGGCTGTTGGACTGGGGGTGGAAACCAGAGGACAGGCTGGCCGACGACCCAATATGGGTGCAGAATGCCTTCAAGAACCGGGACGAGAACTGAGGACCGTGATCGGAGACCATGTCGACCGGCAGTCCATGGATCCGGAAGACGTGCTGCACCATGAGCTGGGCCGTCTCCTTAGCTGAGGGCAACGTAGGAAGGGGAATAAAATGGTCCACCACCGCAAGGATGGTTGCCATCAGATGGCGGGAGGCCCGTGACGAAGTCCAAGGATATATGGGACCAGGGGCGGTGAGGGATAGGAAGTGGTTGAAGGAGGCCAGCCGGAGCTTGCCGTGGGGTCTTGTTCTGCGCACACACAGTACATGTGGCAACGAATGCAGAGACATCAGGAACCATGGTGGGCCACCAAAAACGTTGTCAGACGAAATCCAAGGTCCGACAGGAGCCAGGATGACAGGTGAGTCTCGAGGTATGAGCCCATTCCAGAACAGGAGCATGGGCAGAGTCCAGAAAAAACATCAGGTTAGCTGGGCCCCCACCGGGGTCCGGCTGGGAACACTGTGCCTTGCGGACCAGACTCTCGATTCCCCAGACGATAGCAGCCGCTAGACAGGACGTAGGGAGGATGGTCTCGGGGTCCGAGGGTGTAGTAGTGGGGCTGTACAGACATGAGAGTGCATCAGGCTTCACATTCTTGGACCCCGGGCGGTAGGAGATAGTGAAATGGAAGCGAGTGAATAACAGGGCCCATCTCGCCTGCCTGGAGTTGATGCGCTTGGCGGTGCAGCGATATTCCAGGTTCTTATGGTCCGTCCATACCAAAAATGGCTGTTCCGCCCCTTCTAACCAGTGTCTCCACTCCTCCAACGCCATCTTGACAGCAAGTCGTCCAGGGTAGGGGAGGGAATGGCCGGCAGGGATGTAGCTCATTTGGTAGAGCATGGCGTTTGCAACGCCAGGGTTGTGGGTTTGATTCCCACGGTGGGCCAGTATGAAAAATAAAAAAATAATGTATGCACTCACTAACTGTAAGTCGCTCTGGATGAGAGCATCTGCTAAATGACTCAAATGTAAAATATATACTGAACAAATATATAAACGCAACATGCAACAATTTCAAAGCTCTAACTGAGTTATAGTTCATATAAGGAAATCAGTCAATTCAAATAAATTAATTAGGTCCTAATCTATGGATTTCACACGACTGGGAATACAGATATGCATCTGTTTGTCACAGATACCTTAATAAAAAAGGTAATGGCGTTGATCAGAAAACAAGTCAGTATCTGGTGTGATCACCATTTGCCACATCTCCTTCACATAGAGTGGATCAGGCTGTTGATTGTGGCCTGTGGAATGTTGTCCCAGTCCTCTTCAATGGCTGTGCAAAGTTGCTGGATATTGGCGGGAACTGGAACACACTGTCTTACATGTCAATCCAGAGCATCCCAAACATGCTCAATGGATGACATGTCTGATGAGTATGCAGGCCATGGAAGAACTGGGACATTTTCAGCTTGCAGGAATTGTGTACAGATCCTTGCAACATGAGGCCTTGCATTATCATGCTGAAACATGAGGGGATGGTGGCGGATGAATGGCACGACAATGGGCATCAGGATCTCGTCATGGTATAACTGTGCATTGAAATTGTCATCGATAAAATGCAATTGTGTTCGTTGTCCGTAGCTAATGCCTGCCTATACCATAACCCCACCGCCACCATGGGGCACTCTGTCCACAACGTTGACATCAGCAAACATACACGTGGTCTGTGTTTGTGAGGACATACTGCCAAATTCTCTAAAAACGACGTTGGAGGTGGCTTATGGTAGAGAAATGAACATCCAATTCTCTGGAAATAGCTCTGGTGGACAAGCTTTTTGTTGGTATGGAACATTTCTGGGATCTTTTATTTTAGCTCATGAAACATGGAAACAACGCTTTACATGTTGCGTATATAATTTTGTTCAGTGTAAATTGTCATCAACAGTGAAATGGACTACTTCTATGTGAATTAATGAGGAGGCGGAACACACCTCAATTCAAACTGTTGTTAGAAAATGAAACTAATTATAAATTAACAAGTTAAAACATAGCTGATAGATAATTAGGCTAATGGTTTGAGGGCAGCATGGGTTAACTGTCCCGTTGCGTTATAATGACATTTTGGAACAGTGAGTGTTATCTGACATCACGTACATAAAAAAATTCACGCTGGGGCGACCGTTAGAGATATTTGGAACTCACAGGTGAAAAGGTTTGTGGGAGTGCTGCTTTGAAATGGAAATGTAAAAAAGTGTGTGAGCTACGGGGGTAGTGCATGTCACGGATCCCCCCAGTACTGCTGCTCATTCCGTTCACCAGCTCCGGAGGTTTACCTCACTGGTCTTCGAGGCTTCACTGACCTGAATCATTACAACCAACCCCGGAATGTCTTGTCTCATTACGCACACCTGGTTCCCATTTCCCCTGATTAGTATATCTTTATATTTAGTATATGTTCCCCATTGTCCTTGTCGATTATTGTCCCATATCCGTTGGTCTCGTGAGTACCGTGTATTGTGCTCTTGGTATTACGGGTCTCGTCCCGTGTATTGGTTATAGCTTTACACCTCGCTCTTTTGTTTGGGTTACATCCCTGTGATTTATATATACGTATTTGTTTTGGGCTTCGTCCCTATCGGTTTTTCATGACGTACCTTGTGTTGGGTGGAGTAATTAAAAAAACGAATATGTATTCCTGCTCCTGTCTTCGAATCATTATACAACGTGACAGAATAATCAACCCTATAAAATGGACACAGCAGGAAAGGCCGAGCTGGCGACCATCGTAGAGACAGTCCAGCATCACGAGGACTGTCTCTCCAGACTCGGCAGCGTTATGGACAGCGTTCTGGCAACCGTCCTGCGTTTGGAGTGGAATGTGCAGTCTCCAGCACCGGTTCTGGCATCAGCCCCCACACCACCACTATCTGCCTCCGTCCCATCTTAGCCGGTCCGCGGAATACCCCTGCCCCTCCCAGAGTGCTTCGAATGCGCGCCAGCAAGATGCAAGGGATTCCTTCTGCAATGCGACCTGTACATCGCTCGCTACGCTGAGTCTGTCTCCGGGAGAGACAGGGTTGCCACAGTCATCTCGGCACTGACCGGAAGGGCCGTGGACTGGGGGGCCGCGGTCTGGGAAACGGGCAGACCCGAGGTCGAGTCCTACGAGCGCTTCGCCCTCCTCTTCCGCTCAGTGTTTGATCATCCTGTGGAGGGCAGAGAGTGGGGTGAGCGTCTACTCCGACTACGCCAGGGATCTAGGACCGCCTCGGAGTTCGCCCTGGAGTTCTGGACCATCACGGCCTCCACCGGATGGAACGAGTCGGCTCTGGTCATCGTTTTCCGCAGCGGACTGCAGGATGAGGTACAGAGGGAGTTAGCCTGCCGTGATGACAACCTGTCACTCGACCAGCTCATCAGCATGGCGATTCGGTTGGACAACCTCCTGCGGTCCCGACGAAGACCTGCGTGGATTCCGGAGCCCATGGCTACACCTGCTCCGTGGCCAGAGCCTGCCCTCTATCCACTAATAGGCGAGGAGGTGACAAGCCAGGGAATTCCCCTGCTCCAACCCAGGTAGGATGCAAGATCTCCTCTTCTTTTCTGTCAACTCAACCAGTGTGTTTTCCCATTCAATTCCCTGAATACCCTAGCCCCTCACTCCCGTTAGCTCTGATTGATTCCGGAGCTGCCGGGAATCTTTTAGATACCGCACTGGCCACTGCATTACGCATTCCTTTGGGTCCCCTACGGTCACCCATTCCTGTTCGAGCCCTGGATAATCGTCCAATAGGGACGGGGCTCGTACATCACATCACTGTTCCCGTTTCTCTGCTGACCCATGACACTCATTCTGAACAGATCACCTTTTTGATTATAGACACCCCCACGCACCCCGTTGTTTTAGGTCTCCCTTGGTTGAGATGGCATAACCCTGTTATTTCCTGGTCTGAGAGGAGACTGCTGGGTTGGTCACAGGAGTGTCAGGGGAGGTGTCTCGCAGTGTCTGTCAACACCACTACGGTGGAAAGTCCCGACCATGCCACTCAAGTGAAATTTACCAGAGGAATACCAGGATCTGCACTGGGTTTTCTCTAAGACCCAGGCTACACGCCTGCCTCCTCATCATCCCTGGGACTGTGCCATTGACCTGCTGTCTGACACAATCCTCCCAAGAGGACACGTCTATCCCCACTCCTACGCGGAGACTGAGGCCATGGAGACCTACGTACAGGAGAGCCCCCAGCAGGGGTTTATCCGCTCCTCTACGTCACCAGCCTCCTCAAGCTTCTTTTTTGTTAAGAAGAAAGATGGGGGACTGCGCCCCTGCATTGATTATCGAACACTGAATAAAGCCACCGTTAAGTTCAGCTATCCTTTACCCCTCATCCCAACCATCATCGAACAAATGCATGGGGTGCAGTACTTCACGAAACTGGACTTGAGGAGCGCCTACAATCTGGTTCGCATTCATGCAGGCGACGAATGGAAAACGGCCTTTTCCACGACCACAGGACATTACAAGTATCTCGTAATGCCCTTTGGCCTGTCTAATGCTCCTTCAGTCTTCCAGGCCTTTATTAACGAAGTGTTTTGGGACATGCTGGGATGGGGTGTAGTAGTTTAAATAGACAACATTTTGGTCTATTCTGCTGACCGAGCCCAGCATGTCTCGTTAGTCAGGTCTGTGCTGGGAAGACTGTTGGAGCATAACCTACATGTTAAACAAGAAAAAAAAATGTTTTTCCAGCGGTCCGGATCCTTGTTGGGCTACCTCATATCCACGGAGGGAGTGGAGATGGAGGAGCAACGCGTCAGCGCGGTCAGGTCATGGCCCATCCCCAACTCCGTGAAAGCAGTCCAGCGATTCCTGGGGTTCACCAACTATTTCTGGAGGTTCATCCGGGGCTTCAGCATGGTGGTCGCGCCTCTTACCTCCCTGCTGAGAGGAGGTCCCCATCAGCTTCATTGGACGGCGGAGGCGGAGAGGTCGTTCGAGATGCTGAAGGCAAGCTTCACCACTGCTCCAGTGCTGGCACATCCTGACCCCTCACTCCACTTCATTGTTGAGGTGGATGCCTCCGAAGTAGGAGTCGGGGCAGTGCTATCCCAGCACACCGGAACCCCTACAAAACTGCGGCCCTGCGCCTTCTACTCCAAGCAGCTGAGCCCCACCCAGAGGAACTATGACGTAGGGGACCGGGAACTCTTGGCGGTCAAAAATGCTCTGAAGGACGTGGAGGCACTGGCTAGAGGGGTCCAAACACCCTTTCCTGGTGTGGACGGACCAGCGCAACCTGGAGTACATCAGGGCAGCGAAGAGGCTAAACCCGAGACAGGCCAGGTGGGCTCTATTCTTAGCCAGGTTCCAATTCACACTTTCTTATAGGCCAGGCTCGAAGAACGTGAAGGTGGATGCCCTGTCTCGCCTCTATGACGCAGAGGAGAGGCAGGGAGAGGAGACCCCCATCATCCCTCTGTTCCGTATCATCGCGCCAGTGGTGTGGGACGTGGACGCCGACATACGGCAGGCCCTGCGTACGGAACCTGCACCTGCACAGTGCCCAGAGAACCGCGCCTACGTGCCCACGGGTGTGCGGGACCGCCTCCTTTCCTGGGCTCACACGGCGCCTATGTCGGGTCATCCTGGGATAGGCTGTACCATCGCCTGCCTGACTGAGAAGTACTGGTGGCCCACCTTGGCTAGGGACGTCCAGGTTTACGTCTCTTCCTGCTACATATGTGCCCAGTCAAAGACATCCAGACACCTCCCTTATGGAAAGCTCCTTCCCCTGCCGGTTCCACAACGACCCTGGTCTCACCTCTCGGTGGACTTTGTCACTGACCTTCCCCCCTCCCAGGGGAACACCACCGTTCTCGTGGTTGTGGACCGGTTTTCCAAAGCTTGTTGCCTCCTTCCTCTGCCTGGGCTCCTGTCGGCCATGCAAACCGCGGAGGCTCTTTTTACGCACGTCTTCCAGCACTATGGGATCCCGGAGGACATTGTGTCTTACCGTGGCCCTCAGTTCACCTTACGCGTATGGAAAGCATTCATGGAACGCCTGGGGGTCATGGTCAGTCTCACCTCCGGGTACCGTCCTCAAGCTAATGGGCAGTTGGAGAGGGTCAATCAGGAAGTGGGCAGGTTCCTGAGGTGTTACTGTCAGGACTGGCCGGGGAAGTGGGCGCGCGCGCTGAGTTGTTTCGGCGTGCTGAGGAGACCTGGAACGCTGCGCACACTCGTCTCCAGCGAGCCGTGCATCGGCAAAAGGAACAGGCCGACCTCCACCGCAGTGAGGTGCCTGTTTTCTCTCCAGGCGACCGGGTCTGGCTCTCCACCCAGAACCTGCCCCTCCGCTTGCCCTGCCGAAAGCTGAGCCCGCGGTTTGTGGGGCCGTTTAAAGTCCTGAGGAGTGTTAATTAGGTAACGTACCGTTTGCAACTCCCTGCTGATTACCGCATTAACCCAACTTTTCATATGTCTCTCCTCAGGCCAGTGGTGCCTGGTCCCCTCGCTGAGGCTGGACCCAGTGACACCCCGCCTCCTCCTCTGGACATCGAGGGAGATCCGGCATACTCAGTCCGTGAAGTCCTGGATTTGAGGCGTTGGGCGGGGCTTCTCCAGTTTCTCATCGACTGGGAGGGGTACGGCCCAGAGGAGCGGTGCTGGGTTCCTGCAGTGGACATCCTGGACACTTTGCTGACCAGGGATTTTCACCGTTGGCGCCCTGACCGACCCGCACCGCGTTCCTGTGGTCGTCCCCGAGGCCGGTGTCGTCCCGCTGCTTGGGCAGTTTTGGGCTTCGTCCCAGTCGTTTTTTCATGACGTACCTTGTGTTGGGTGGAGTAATAAAAAACCCTAATACGTATTCCTGCGCCTGTCTTCTAATCATTATACAACGTGACAGTGCATGCATGCATATGTGTGTGTGTGTATGCATGCATGTGTAATATAATAATTGACAACCATAGTTGTCTCTATAGAGAATAATCACAACTGTGTTTTCACCCCCAAAACGATATTGTGTCTTGACCAGAGCATATGAGCGGAGTGGAGCCGTGAGAATCTCAGCTCCTTGCTCATGGAGCTGTTCACCCCTCCGCTCCCTCCGCTCAAAGCCACATCAGGCCAGTTTGCATCGCGCTCCACTCAAATCCCCCCCCCCCCCCCACCCAATGTTTCTGCAAAAGCAGCGATGCCCATTGGAAGTGCAGCGTGAGTGTCATCGGTAAGCAGGGATATGATTTCTGTGACAGCAGGAAGGATCATCCCCAGGTTCCCCAGCTCCTTCTGCATTTTGTCTGTGAGGTCTGCCAGTGGTGTCAGCACACTGACAAGGTGCGTCAGCTGCCGTACTTGATTCAGGGTGATGTTAGCAACATTAGACTTGAGTTTGTTTTGCCATAACAGGTCTTTTTGGAACAACCGGATGAACGACTGAATGAGCTGGCTGCTCCATCGAGTGGCGCAGGCATTTGTGGGGTGGACACCTAATTGTGGGGCGGACACATACATACATACATACATACATACATATACATATATACACTGCTCAAAAAAATTTTGGGAACACTAAAATAACACATCCTAGATCTGAATGAATGAAATAATCTTATTAAATACTTTTTTCTTTACATAGTTGAATGTGCTGACAACAAAATCACACAAAAATTATCAATGGAAATCAAATTTATCAACCCATGGAGGTCTGGATTTGGAGTCACCCTCAAAATTAAAGTGGAAAACCACACTACAGGCTGATCCAATTTAATGTAATGTCCTTAAAACAAGTCAAAATGAGGCTCAGTAGTGTGTGTGGCCTCCACGTGCCTGTATGACCTCCCTACAACGCCTGGGCATGCTCCTGATGAGGTGGCAGATGCTCTCATGAGGGATCTACTCCCAGACCTGGACTAAAGCATCTGCCAACTCCTGGACAGTCTGTGGTGCAACGTGGCGTTGGTGGATGGAGCGAGACATGATGTCCCAGATGTGCTCAATTGGATTCAGGTCTGGGGAACGGGCGGGCCAGTCCATAGCATCAATGCCTTCCTCTTGCAGGAACTGCTGACACACTCCAGCCACATGAGGTCTAACATTGTCTTGCATTAGGAGGAACCCAGGGCCAACCGCACCAGCATAGGGTCTCACAAGGGGTCTGAGGATCTCATCTCGGTACCTAATGGCAGTCAGGCTACCTCTGGCAAGCACATGGAGGGCTGTGCGGCCCCCCAAAGAAATACCACCCCACACCATGACTGACCCACCGCCAAACCGGTCATGCTGGAGGATGTTGCAGGCAGCAGAACGTTCCCCACGGCGTCTCCAGACTCTGTCACGTCTGTCACATGTGCTCAGTGTGAACCTGCTTTCATCTGTGAAGAGCACAGGGCGCCAGTGGCGAATTTGCCAATCTTGGTGTTCTCTGGCAAATGCCAAACGTCCTGCACGGTGTTGGGCTGTAAGCACAACCCCCACCTGTGGACGTCGGGCCCTCATACCACCCTCATGGAGTCTGTTTCTGACCGTTTGAGCAGACACATTCACATTTGTGGCCTGCTGGAGGTCATTTTGCAGGGCTCTGGCAGTGCTCCTCCTGCTCCTCCTTGCACAAAGGCAGAGGTAGCAGTCCTGCTGCTGGGTTGTTGCCCTCCTACGGCCTCCTCCACGTCTCCTGATGTACTGGCCTGTCTCCTGGTAGCGCCTCCATGCTCTGGACACTACGCTGACAGACACAGCAAACCTTCTTGCCACAGCTCGCATTGATGTGCCATCCTGGATGAGCTGCACTACCTGAGCCACTTGTGTGGGTTGTAGACTCCGTCTCATGCTACCACTAGAGTGAAAGCACCGCCAGCATTCAAAAGTGACCAAAACATCAGCCAGGAAGCATGGGAACTGAGAAGTGGTCTGTGGTCACCACCTGCAAAACCAGTCCTTTATTGGGGGTGTCTTGCTAATTGCCTATAATTTCCGCCTGTTGTCTATTCCATTTGCACAACAGCATGTGAAATGTAGTGTCAATCAGTGTTGCTTCCTAAGTGCTTGCTTCCTAAGTGGACAGTTTGATTGTCCTCCACTCGTTACCTGTATTAATGGCACCTGTTTGAACTTGTTATCAGTATAAAAGACACCTGTCCACAACCTCAAACAGTCACACTCCAAACTCCACTATGGCCAAGACCAAAGAGCTGTCAAAGGACACCAGAAACAAAATTGTAGACCTGCACCAGGCTGGGAAGACTGAATCTGCAATAGGTAAGCAGCTTGGTTTGAAGAAATCAACTGTGGGAGCAATTATTAGGAAATGGAAGACATACAAGACCACTGATAATCTCCCTCGATCTGGGGCTCCACGCAAGATCTCACCCCGTGGGGTCAAAATGATCACAAGAATGGTGAGCAAAAATCCCAGAACCACACGGGGGGACCTAGTGAATGACCTGCAGAGAGCTGGGACCAAAGTAACAAAGCCTACCATCAGTAACACACTACGCCGCCAGGGACTCAAATCCTGCAGTGCAAGACGTGTCCCCCTGCTTAAGCCAGTACATGTTCAAGCCCGTCTGAAGTTTGCTAGAGTGCATTTGGATGATCCAGAAGAGGATTGGGAGAATGTCATATGGTCAGATGAAACCAAAATAGAACTTTTTGGTAAAAACTCAACTCGTCGTGTTTGGAGGACAAAGAATGCTGAGTTGCATCCAAAGAACACCATACCTACTGTGAAGCATGGGGGTGGAAACATCATGCTTTTGGGCTGTTTTTCTGCAAAGGGACCAGGACGACTGATCCGTGTAAAGGAAAGAATGAATGGGGCCATGTATCGTGAGATTTTGAGTGAAAACCTCCTTCCATCAGCAAGGGCATTGAAGATGAAACGTGGCTGGGTCTTTCAGCATGACAATGATACCAAACACACCGCCCGGGCAACGAAGGAGTGGCTTCGTAAGAAGCATTTCAAGGTCCTGGAGTGGCCTAGCCAGTCTCCAGATCTCAACCCCATAGAAAATCTTTGGAGGGAGTTGAAAGTCTGTGTTGCCCAGCGACAGCCCCAAAACATCACTGCTCTAGAGGAGATCTGCATTGAGGAATGGGCCAAAATACCAGCAACAGTGTGTGAAAACCTTGTGAAGACTTACAGAAAACGTTTGACCTGTGTCATTGCCAACAAAGGGTATATAACAAAGTATTGAGAAACTTTTGTTATTGACCAAATACTTATTTTCCACCATAATTTGAAAATAAATTCATAAAAAATCCTACAATGTGATTTTCTGGATTTTTTTTTCTCATTTTGTCTGTCATAGTTGACATGTACCTATGATGAAAATTACAGGCCTCTCTCATCTTTTTAAGTGCGTGAACTTGCACAATTGGTGGCTGACTAAATACATTTTTTCCCCACTGTACATACATACATACATACATACATACATACATACATATACATATATACACTGCTCAAAAAAAATTTGGGAACACTAAAATAACACATCCTAGATCTGAATGAATGAAATAATCTTATTAAATACTTTTTTCTTTACATAGTTGAATGTGCTGACAACAAAATCACACAAAAATTATCAATGGAAATCAAATTTATCAACCCATGGAGGTCTGGATTTGGAGTCACCCTCAAAATTAAAGTGGAAAACCACACTACAGGCTGATCCAACTTAATGTAATGTCCTTAAAACAAGTCAAAATGAGGCTCAGTAGTGTGTGTGGCCTCCACGTGCCTGTATGACCTCCCTACAACGCCTGGGCATGCTCCTGATGAGGTGGCAGATGCTCTCATGAGGGATCTACTCCCAGACCTGGACTAAAGCATCTGCCAACTCCTGGACAGTCTGTGGTGCAACGTGGCGTTGGTGGATGGAGCGAGACATGATGTCCCAGATGTGCTCAATTGGATTCAGGTCTGGGGAACGGGCGGGCCAGTCCATAGCATCAATGCCTTCCTCTTGCAGGAACTGCTGACACACTCCAGCCACATGAGGTCTAACATTGTCTTGCATTAGGAGGAACCCAGGGCCAACCGCACCAGCATAGGGTCTCACAAGGGGTCTGAGGATCTCATCTCGGTACCTAATGGCAGTCAGGCTACCTCTGGCAAGCACATGGAGGGCTGTGCGGCCCCCCAAAGAAATACCACCCCACACCATGACTGACCCACCGCCAAACCGGTCATGCTGGAGGATGTTGCAGGCAGCAGAACGTTCCCCACGGCGTCTCCAGACTCTGTCACGTCTGTCACATGTGCTCAGTGTGAACCTGCTTTCATCTGTGAAGAGCACAGGGCGCCAGTGGCGAATTTGCCAATCTTGGTGTTCTCTGGCAAATGCCAAACGTCCTGCACGGTGTTGGGCTGTAAGCACAACCCCCACCTGTGGACGTCGGGCCCTCATACCACCCTCATGGAGTCTGTTTCTGACCGTTTGAGCAGACACATTCACATTTGTGGCCTGCTGGAGGTCATTTTGCAGGGCTCTGGCAGTGCTCCTCCTGCTCCTCCTTGCACAAAGGCAGAGGTAGCAGTCCTGCTGCTGGGTTGTTGCCCTCCTACGGCCTCCTCCACGTCTCCTGATGTACTGGCCTGTCTCCTGGTAGCGCCTCCATGCTCTGGACACTACGCTGACAGACACAGCAAACCTTCTTGCCACAGCTCGCATTGATGTGCCATCCTGGATGAGCTGCACTACCTGAGCCACTTGTGTGGGTTGTAGACTCCGTCTCATGCTACCACTAGAGTGAAAGCACCGCCAGCATTCAAAAGTGACCAAAACATCAGCCAGGAAGCATGGGAACTGAGAAGTGGTCTGTGGTCACCACCTGCAAAACCAGTCCTTTATTGGGGGTGTCTTGCTAATTGCCTATAATTTCCGCCTGTTGTCTATTCCATTTGCACAACAGCATGTGAAATGTATTGTCAATCAGTGTTGCTTCCTAAGTGCTTGCTTCCTAAGTGGACAGTTTGATTGTCCTCCACTCGTTACCTGTATTAATGGCACCTGTTTGAACTTGTTATCAGTATAAAAGACACCTGTCCACAACCTCAAACAGTCACACTCCAAACTCCACTATGGCCAAGACCAAAGAGCTGTCAAAGGACACCAGAAACAAAATTGTAGACCTGCACCAGGCTGGGAAGACTGAATCTGCAATAGGTAAGCAGCTTGGTTTGAAGAAATCAACTGTGGGAGCAATTATTAGGAAATGGAAGACATACAAGACCACTGATAATCTCCCTCGATCTGGGGCTCCACGCAAGATCTCACCCCGTGGGGTCAAAATGATCACAAGAACGGTGAGCAAAAATCCCAGAACCACACGGGGGGACCTAGTGAATGACCTGCAGAGAGCTGGGACCAAAGTAACAAAGCCTACCATCAGTAACACACTACGCCGCCAGGGACTCAAATCCTGCAGTGCCAGACGTGTCCCCCTGCTTAAGCCAGTACATGTCCAGGCCCGTCTGAAGTTTGCTAGAGTGCATTTGGATGATCCAGAAGAGGATTGGGAGAATGTCATATGGTCAGATGAAACCAAAATAGAACTTTTTGGTAAAAACTCAACTCGTTGTGTTTGGAGGACAAAGAATGCTGAGTTGCATCCAAAGAACACCATACCTACTGTGAAGCATGGGGTGGAAACATCATGCTTTGGGGCTGTTTTTCTGCAAAGGGACCAGGACGACTGATCCGTGTAAAGGAAAGAATGAATGGGGCCATGTTTCGTGAGATTTTGAGTGAAAACCTCCTTCCATCAGCAAGGGCATTGAAGATGAAACTTGGCTGGGTCTTTCAGCATGACAATGATCCCAAACACACCGCCCGGGCAATGAAGGAGTGGCTTCTTAAGAAGCATTTCAAGGTCCTGGAGTGGCCTAGCCAGTCTCCAGATCTCAACCCCATAGAAAATCTTTGGAGGGAGTTGAAAGTCTGTGTTGCCCAGCGACAGCCCCAAAACATCACTGCTCTAGAGGAGATCTGCATGGAGGAATGGGCCAAAATACCAGCAACAGTGTGTGAAAACCTTGTGAAGACTTACAGAAAACGTTTGACCTGTGTCATTGCCAACAAAGGGTATATAACAAAGTATTGAGAAACTTTTGTTATTGAACAAATACATATTTTCCACCATAATTTGCAAATATATTCATAAAAAATCCTACAATGTGATTTTCTGGATTTTCTTTTCTCATTTTGTCTGTCATAGTTGACGTGTACCTATGATGAAAATTACAGGCCTCGCTCATCTTTTTAGGTGGGAAAACTTGCACAATTGGTGGCTGACTAAATACTTTTTTTCCCCACTGTACATACATACATACATACAGTGGGGAGAACAAGTATTTGATACAATGCCGATTTTGCAGGTTTTCCTACTTACAAAGCATGTAGAGGTCTGTAATTTTTTATCATAGGTACACTTCAACTGTGAGAGACGGAATCTAGGTCTTGACCAGGATTGCACACACTGCAGCAGGGATTTTGGCCCACTCCTCCATACAGACCTTCTCCAGATCCTTCAGGTTTCGGGGCTGTCGCTGGGCAATATGGACTTTCAGCTCCCTCCAAAGATTTTCTATTGGGTTCAGGTCTGGAGACTGGCTAGGCCACTCCAGGACCTTGAGATGCTTCTTACGGAGCCACTCCTTAGTTGCCCTGGCTGTGTGTTTTGGGTCGTTGTCATGCTGGAAGACCCAGCCACGACCCATCTTCAATGCTCTTACTGAGGGAAGGAGGTTGTTGGCCAAGATCTTGATATACATGGCCCCATCCATCCTCCCCTCAATATGGTGCAGTCGTCCTGTCCCCTTTGCAGAAAAGCATCCCCAAAGAATGATGTTTCCACCTCCATGCTTCACGTTTGGGATGGTGTTCTTGGGGTTGTACTCATCCTTCTTCTTCCTCCAAACACGGCGAGTGGAGTTTAGACCAAAAAGCTCTATTTTTGTCTCATCAAACCACATGACCTTCTCCCATTCCTCCTCTGGATCATCCAGATGGTCATTGGCAAACTTCAGACGGTCCTGGACATGCGCTGGCTTGAGCAGGGGGACCTTGCGTGCGCTGCAGGATTTTAATCCATGACGGCGTAGTGTGTTACTAATGGTTTTCTTTGAGACTGTGGTCCCAGCTCTCTTCAGGTAATTGACCAGGTCCTGCCATGTAGTTCTGGGCTGATCCCTCACATTCCTCATGATCATTGATGCCCCACGAGGTGAGATCTTGCATGGAGCCCCAGACCGAGGGTGATTGACCGTCATCTTGAACTTCTTCCATTTTCTAATAATTGCATTAACAGTTGTTGCCTTCTCACCAAGCTGCTTCTCACCACACTGTAGCCCATCCCAGCCTTGTGAAGGTCTACAATTTTATCCCTGATGTCCTTACACAGCTCTCTGGTCTTGGCCATTGTGGAGAGGTTGGAGTCTGTTTGATTGAGTGTGTGGACAGGTGTCTTTTATACAGGTAACGAGTTCAAACCGGTGCAGTTAATACAGGTAATGAGTGGAGAACAGGAGGGCTTCTTAAAGAAAAACTAACAGGTCTGTGAGAGCCGGAATTCTTACTGGTTGGTAGGTGATCAAATACTTATGTCATGCAATAAAATGCAAATTAATTGCTTAAAAATCATACAATATGATTTTCTGGATTTTTGTTTTAGATTCCGTCTCTCACAGTTGAAGTGTACCTATGATAAAAATTGCAGACCTCTACATGCTTTGTAAGTAGGAAAACCTGCAAAATCGGCAGTGTATCAAATACTTGTTCTCCCCACTGTATATACATACATACACATACATATACTTTAAAAAAATATTTATATTCCCCTTTATTACTTTCCAACCCCGCCACCCTTTCCCCACTTGGAGTAAACTAGTGAACAACAACACATAGACCTCTACTTCCAGCCCATACCCACTATCTACATTTTATGGACACAGTCAATTTTACAGTAATTACATTTTGTTTGTTCTTTCTCCTGAACTTCTTCTACTCTCAACCTCTCCGATCATTTCCATGATGTCCATCCGGTTTGCTTCTATATGCCATATCTTTCTAACTGTGCTCCTTCACAAAAGCTCCCAACCTACAACCTATACACTTATTATGGACACAGCGTGCCTACATTATTAGTTATCTTGTTATTATTTGTTGTTAGTTGTTATTAGTCACATCCTTCAATTCCATTCAACACCTCCCATCTATCTTTTAACACCATCCATATAGGATTTCTATTTGCCATATATATTTCAACTGTACTGTGATGTCTCACAAAAGTTCTGAACCTTTCTATTCTCATTGTTTCTACAGATTGTGAATTGAAAATAAAATGTTTTGCTAATAGTATTATTATGTTATTGATCGATTGACTATGACTTTTCAGATCACCCAGTAGTGCTATCTGCAGGGTTAGCTCCAGGTAAATATTGCAATCCTTTAGCCATTCCTGGACCTGTGTCCAAAAACAAGCTACAAATGGACAGTACCAAAACAAATGATCTAATGATTCTGTCTCTTCGCAGAAAAATCTGCAGAGCTGGGAAGATTGTATCCCCCATATAAATAACATTCTATTGGTAGCAAGAATTTTATATAATAATTTAAATTGAAAGATTCTAAGTTTTGAATCCGGTGTCGTTTTGCGTATCAGTTCATAAACACTATGCCATGGGATCGGTACGTCAAAAATCTCTTCCCAACTATTTTGCAATCTATATGGGACGACTGTCAATCCTTTGGTCCTTAAATGAAACTGATATACATTTTTATTTATCACAGTTTTCCTTAACCAATTATGTTCTTTAATGCAAGGCCGACAGACAAGTTCCTTACTTTCTCCTCCTTCCACTTTCCTCTTCCATTTTTGCGGTAAGGCTGCAATTATTTGGTTGTAATTTTGGGTAGAGCAGACATTTCCATATGTTTTTGTTAGCTGCATGTGCGACATCACTCCACCAGTCCTACCGATGATATCATTTACAAAGATTATACCTTTTTTAAACATTTTGTCAAAAAAAAGGGGGTTTTGTCAATTAGTATATTTGAGTTTAACCACAATATTTGTTGCATTATTTGTTCTGTCGTTTCTGGAGGATTAAATTGAAATTGCAACCAACTTTCTATGGCTTGTTTTAGAAATAGTGATATCTGGGAGATGATTTCCTTTTCAAATAACTGAAAGTGAGTGGTTGTAATCTGAATAAAGGGAAAAAGGCCATTCTTGAACATTGGGTGAGACAATCTTACTAATTTGCTAGAGAACCAGTTCGGATTTAAGTATAACTTTTGTATGACTGAAGCTTTTAGTGATAGGTCTAATGCTTTAATATTTAATAATTTCTGTCCTCCGAATTCATATTCATTATATAAATAGGCCCGTTTAATTTTGTCTGGCTTGCCGTTCCAAATAAAATTTTATATTCTTTTCTCATATAATTTAAAAAACTGTTCGCTAGGCGTAGGCAAGACCATAAGCAAATAGGTAAACTGGGGTAATACTAAAGAGTTAATCAGGGTGATTTTTCCACAAATTGACAGGCACCCACCATTCCACGGTAGCAAGATCTTATCTATTTTTGCTAACTTTCTATTATAATTTATTGAAGTGAGATCATTTATTTCCTTTGGGATATGTATTCCGAGTATATCCACATCACCATCAGACTATTTTATTGGTAAACTACAGGGTAATGTAAATTTTTTATTTTTTATTGATCCAATACGTAATATAGTACATTTGTCATAATTTGGTTGTAAACCAGAGAGGTTAGAAAATGTATCTAGATCCTCTATGAGGCTGTGGAGTGATTCTAGTTGTGGGTTAAAAGAAAACATTAATCATCAGCTTATAATGACACCTTTGTTTTTAAGCCCTGGATTTCTAATCCCCTGATATTTTTTTTGGATCTGATTTTAATTGCTAACATCTCAATGGCCACAATAAATAGATATGCCGATAGTGGACAACCTTGTTTCACTCCTCTTGACAGTTTAAAACTTTCTGAGAAATAGCCATTATTTACTATTTTACACCTAGGGTTACTATACATGATTTTGACCCATTTTATAAGAGATTCACCAAAATTGAAACGCTCCAGGCATTTATATATAAACCCCAGTCGTACTTTATCAAATGCCTTTTCGAAGTCTGCTATGAATAGCAGGCCTGGTTTCTCCGATTTTCCATAATGTTCTATTGTTTCCAATACTTGCCTTATATTATCTCCAATGTATCTTCCATGTAAAAAACCTGTCTGATTAGAATGAATAATATCCGACAATACCTTTTTAATTCTATGCGCTATACATTTTGCTAGAATTTTTGCATCACAACACTGAAGTGTAAGGGGCCTCCAATTTTTTTAATGGACTGGATCTTTATATTTTCCACTTGTATCCTGTTTTAGTAATAATGAGATCAGACCTTCTTCTTGAGTGTCAGATAATCTACCATTTACATAGGAGTGGTTAAAACATGCTAATAGCAGTCCTCTTAGTATATCAAAAAAGGTTTGGTATACTTCGACTGGTATGCCATCCAACCCTGGAGTTTTCCCAGACTTAAAGTCTTTAATTGCATCTAGAAGTTCCTCCTCTGTAATTTCACCTTCACGTGAGTCTTTCTGTTTGGCTGTTAATTTTACATTATCAATAGAAAAAAAATCTCTACAATTAGCTTCAGTTAGAGGAGATGGAGGCGACTGAAATGAAAACATATGCTTAAAGTACCTTGTTTCCTCCTTCAAAATATAATTTGGTGAATCATGGGTTACTCCGTCAATTGTAACCAATTTCATGAAATTATTTTTGGTAGCATTCCTATGTTGATGATAAAAAAATAATTTGGTGCATTTTTCCCCATATTCCATCCAGTTTGCTTTATTTTTATAATATATTACACTTGATCTTTCTTGAATATGTTTCTCCATTTCTTTTTGTTTTTCCTCTAATTTATTCTGAGCCTCTATGTTACAGTTTTTATAGCCATCTATCTGTTCTGTTAGACTTTCTATTTCCTTTGTTAGTATAAACTCTTTTGACCTAAATTGCACATTTAAAGGTGTCCCATACAATAAGCGGATTTGCTGTACCTATGTTATGTCGGAAAAAGTCAGTTATAAATTCCTTTGTCCTAGTTAAAAATTAATTATCATCCAATAGGCTTTGATTAAATTTCCAATATCCTTGCCCACGTGGAAATTCAGTAAGAGTAATGCATATGCCAATTATATGATGGTCCGACCGCATTCTGTCCCCTATCAACACTTTTTAAACTTTTGGTGGCAACGAGAATGAGATAAGAAAGAAGTCAAGACGACTAGCTTGATTGAGTCTCCACCATGTATAGCTCACTAGATCAGGATATTTAAGCCTCCATATACTATATATACTACTAGTTCTAATGTATCCATGACATTCACAATTTCCTTAAGAGCATGTGGGTGATTGTTTGTGGTGTGATTTCCTTTATGGTCCATTGAGCTATTTAAAACAGTATTATAATCCTCCACCATAATAATGTTGTCTTGAATTGCTTGCAGGCTTGATAATGTATTATATATATTGTCAAAGAAGTGTGGATCATCATTATTTGGTCTGTAAATGTTAATGAGCCATATCTGTTTATTGTCCAATAACATATTTAAAATAATCCATCTACCTTGCGTATCTATTTGGACAATTTGCACATTCGGATCGAAATTACTATTAATTAATATCATCACCCCTTTTGAATTTCTTTGCCTGTGGGAGAAGTATATTTCGCCCCCCCATTCCTTTTTCCATGCAACTTCATCTAGAATTTTTGAATGAGTTTCCTGTAAACAATAGATATTATATTCCTTCTCTTTGAGCCATGTAAATATTGTTATTCTTTTGTTATTATCAGCTAAGCCATTACAATTATAACTGGCTATACTTATTTCACCATACACCATAATGAGTTACAAGTTTCAAGTCTATTTATCATTATATATGTTTGTAAATGTACCATAAAAAAAAAAACGTAATGATTGAGTGTCCATATAGCTGTACCATGATATTTGCATTGCGATTAAGTATCCCTTCAATTGTTCTCCACTAATTCCCCAGCTAAAGCCCCTCCCCATCCCAAGTTGAGCCGTCATCCCAGTGATCGGCATCCCACCTACATCCCTCCGGATCCCTAGGGCCCGAGAGGCCAGGACCCATCCATCGAAAACAGCACACAGTGCCACGCACAAAACAGAAGCAGATTAACCGCCAAAAGCATTTCCAATGCTGTCACCTCTATATATAACTATTTAAAAATATATATCTATTCAAATATCTTGCATATCTTATTTTCCATCATTATCAATTAATATCTGTAATAATGTCGGCAGTTCGGACGTAGGATTTTAACATATAACCCGGATTGCCATTTTATTACATTTAATTTATTGACAAGCAATTATTATCCTAGCAAATAATGACTGTGGTCCATCCCATACCCCCCCTCCCAACATCCCCACCCCCCGACAACAGATGCCGGACAAACACACACGCATATACTCACATACTCCAACACACTCCCCCCCCCCTCCACAATCCACCATAAAATCAGATACTCAACGGTTGTTATATCCCAGAGCCCAACTCAAGAAAGGACCTGATTTACGAGTGCACATACAGTTACAGCTGATTGAGAAAGCATGCAAGATTGAGCAGAAATTGACAACAATGTCAGATTTGATTAATCTACTTAATCTATGTCAAGTCCTAGGTGATGGAGATCAGAACCACCCTTTTCACCTGAGACACAAACACTCTGGTCCCCGTTGTAACCATTTTTCCCAAGCATCTCCGTGCAGTCAGACCTTTGATTATTTTGTGCCATCTGGGCCACAATGATAAACCCCCTCTCTGATTGTCAGAGTGTGACCCCCTCCCCATGGGTTACTGCAGCCAGTGTTGCCAGCACTGCCACTACCTGGGTGGGGGTACCCCACCGGAATCCCCACCGGCTAGGTAAAAGGTCGTCAAGGTTCTCATTAGCAGCTTTGAGAATTTCCTTGTATATAATGCTCTCCCATCAGGGGGCTCTGGCTTTGTAGGACCAACCCTGCCAGGCAGGCTCAGAATCTTGAGGGGGTGGTGCTGCTCAAGTAGGTCTCTGACCGCATTTATTTCTCTGTTTAGGCTGCATACTCACAGCAGGTCCATAAAAGAGATGGGAACTTCTCTTTGGTGTATGGGTCACTCAGGTGGGTGTCCTGGATATAGGGTTGGGGATCTTTCCATCATGATAGGACAATACAAAATTAAATTAGATGTATACTATATTAAAAAATGTATATCCCTCATCTACACAAAATTGAAAGCTCTCTCTCACTACCCCTGCTCATAGACACCCGTCGGCTCTAGGATATGCAACCATTTCCCCTCTCACTCAATTAACACCACACCTTTCCAAACACAAAAATGCACACCACATGGTTGACTGCGGAGGAAATGGGCCGAGCGTGCAAATGCACCCACTTCCCACACCTGCCGCAAGGGGGAAAGGAGGCCAGGGAGAACACAGGACCAACCCCAACAACCGTCCGCCAAAACAACAATTGCCCGCCAAAAAAGCCATGTTCTAATTAGTTGTATTTGAAGATGTATTATTCTGCTTGTTATCTTTTCTTGTTATATCTTTTTATCCTTTTTTAAATACTATACTTACTATAAATGTTATTTAATATTCCAATCCCTATCATTGCTAGTATTGGGTGTTCCATTATTCAACTCCTCTATTACAACTTTTAGAATAGCCATGGAGTAGTCTTTGTGTCTCTGAACATTTGGTTGTCAATATATAGTTTATCGACTACAAGTGCCACACGTTTCCCTTTTAATCTATGTTGCTTGAAGATTGGATACAGAACTTTGCGCCTTTCTGCAATCTCCCTCGGGAACTGATCATTCATGCCTATTTTCGTGCCAGCAAGTCTTTTTCCTAGGCTTTTAACCATAGCTTTATCCTTAAAAAATGCAAATTTGGCAACGATTGGGCGATCATATTTCTGTCCTCTTTGTCCGAAACGGTGTACACGTTCGAGTTGGATTTTATCGACAGCCTCGAGTGGTATTTGAAGCGCTGTATGCAGGAAATCCTTCATAATATTCTCGGTTATTTCTCCCTCCTTTTCTTGAATACCCGTAAGTACTAGATTTTCTCTCATCGATCTAGTTTGGATGTCTAGTAAGGCTTCTCTCAGAAGGTTGTTCTCCAACATCCGTTTCTATCTTAGTTACTGTCACTTTTAATTTTTTGGTTTCTGTTTCCATTATCGATGCTTTTTCGTCACTCATTTCAAGACTCACTTTCAACTCTTTTACGTCCTTACTGACCAATTCTAGTATGCCCAATTTGTCATTTATCGACTTCAACAGGTCGCTTTTCACACTTACCAGACCCAGTGATGAAAAGCATATATCATCTGTATCAGTCGACGAGTCGCGTTTTCTCTTGGGGATTGGTTCTCCTCGTTTATCTTCCGCCATGTTTGGGTGTTGCGTGTTGTTGTAATATTTGTCGATATATTTCTCTAGCCTTATGATTTGTTTTGTGTTATTATCCAGATTGAATTTTATTTACTGCCAATATATGAAATGCTAATATTTAGTCTAACTTACTGATTCCAAATATTATGTTTTTATCTTGAGGTAGTTTGTACCGCTTTCTATTCAATACGCCATCTTGTCTGATTTATCATAGTTTCTACATTAGTGGTTATCACTTCCACATGGACTTGCGAGGGCGCAGGTGGTCCCTCATCCTCCTCTTCATGTTCTGCACTGCTGCTGGCATCCGCGGTCACTTCACCCTCCACCTCCTCTTCAGTGCCAGGGAGGAGGTTAAACGCCTTGATCATGTTCACCCGAATCACACGTCGTTGCACGTTCCAATATTTCAGTACACTTTCATACTTTTGGTAAATACGATCTGCGGTATGGTGCCCCTGTATGTGCTCACAGCCCAACTAAACCGTGTGCCCCCGGAACGTCCCATCAATGAAACTGGCCACGATGCCAAGGAAGCTGTGCCCTCTTCTACTGGTCCAAATGTCCGCTGACAGAACGAGCCCATCACCATTTTGCAGTAGGTCTTGCAGTTTGGCATCCATCTCTTCCAGGGCATGTGGCATGAGCGTGTCCCGTACGGTGATGTAGCATGGGGGGGTGTAGCCCGGTTGAGCTGGCTGGCGAAATGTTGCATCCCTTCGCGTTCTCCTTTACTCAGCGGTTCATAGTCCATGTAAATTATTTTTAAAAATGCTACATCCAGCTCTCTTTTTCTCTCCCTTGTTATGGTTGGGCCTTTGCGTGCAGTGAAGAAACGTTTGAATTCCTCAACCCTTTTCTCTTGTTGCTGCTGCTGCTCCTCTCGCTCTATAAAATACAAATTCATGGACGACACAAATTCAATTAAACAGATGGATTCTGGGTCAGGCTTGAGCATGCTTCAGACTCGTGGTGTGAGCGAGCGAAATTGGAGCGGGACAAATGCTGCTCCGCGCTCTGTCCAAAATCCGCTCGCTCGCGCTCCACGCTCACTCCCGCTCCACTCTGCTCACATTCTCTGGTCTTGACACAATTTTGTTTGTGTTTTAAAGGCCCAGTGCAGTCACAAACTTTCCTGTGTTTTATGTACATTTCCACACTGAGGTTGGAATAATACTGTAAAACAAGATAAGAAACATCACATGAGAAATCCCTTCCACCATTTTGCAAGGGACAGAAATTAAGATCAGATTACACTAGACAAAATAAACCCATTGAGAATCTAATGCGTCGGTATAAGCTCAGCAGTACGTAGGTACGTCAAACACCAGTCTATCAGCATAAACAGCAATTCTGTGATCAGGGAGGAAATAGAGAATATCAGCAATATCAAAGAGACCAGACATGAAAGAGAAGTCACCACAGCCCACATCTCTTACATCATCATCCCTTGCCAAGGGAGAGACAGAGAGTTAACACAAATCCCTGGTGGGGAGGGAAACGAGGCTTAATAAGCAAAGGAAAAAATTATGAACAGATTAATAAAACAAAAGGTCAGCAGATTTGAGACAGGGCCTTGACTTCTGTGTTGTTGAAGTTCTGAGCACAGACATATAGACGTGCGTAATGTACATACACAAATGTGCATGCAAACGGGCATGCACAGACACACAGTCTTGTTTAACTAACCTTGTGGGGACACACAATTTATAACCATTCAAAATCCTATTTTCCCTAACCCTAAACCTTAACCCTAACCCTAACCTTAACCCAAAAACCTTAACCCTGACCCTAACTCCTAACCCTAAAACTAACCCTAACACTAATTCTAAACCCCCTAGAAATAGCATTTTACCTTGTGGGGACTAAAAAAATGTCCCCAGTTGGTCAAATTTTGTTTGTTTACTATTCTTGTGTGACTTCTGGTCCCCACAACTATAGTTAAACACGTCCACACAGACACACACACACAGACACACGCACACAGACACCCACACGCACACGCACACACCCACGCACACTGACAAAAGTACGTTTAGGGAGGCATAGCGGGGTGTCCATCTCCATCTGTAGGATGAGAGAAACAGGAGTGACAACCACTTGTCGTTGTCACAACAACCTCACGGCTCCCCATCCCAGACCCTGTCACCGCCAGTAACAGCCTCTTGGTGGGGGACCTAATGGGCTGCATGTCACCACAAGGACGATTGCTATGCAACCTGAGTTTAGGGGTGCAGGCTGTGGAAGTTTGATGTATGAGTTTAGACCCTGAGGCTGAACAGGAGAGGTAGCTAAGGCATTGGAACAGGAATGCATAGCTCGAGCATCAAGGGCTGCAGTGTTGCAGTGATTTCTACAAGGGTAACCAGATATGTGGCCTCCCTCTCCTATCAGTGATGTACAGTAAATCAATTAAGTGCCTGGGAGAAAGGAAAATGGCAGTACTATGACCCTGGAAAGACCTGATAAAACCCACTGGTCTTAACCTTACTGAACAATCCAACGTCCCACCTGGGATTTAGAGAGGGAGCGTTTGGTTTCCTGTGGTGCAGAAAGCAAGGATACATAGGATGTCCTGCTGTTCACTCAGGAAGTCTGAAGGAAACTTTAAACACAAAGATATCTTTACACAGGATACAAGAACATCTGTATTTTTTGGAAATTAATGAATACTTTGATCAGAATAAAAGCTTCCTGATTATCAATCAAAGACTTTGTAATGAAGGCAGAGAACAAACAAGGTGCCCTGGTCTCGAATCAAAGCAGAGAGACTTTTTCAAAAGAGGAGACATTATAATAATATCAATCAATCAGTCTGAAAGCCCACCTTTGAATCCTAATAATTTCCTGCTGTTTGCTTTTAATCCGCTCCAGGCTTTGAGGTGTGGAGAGAAAGTATGCCTGGCAAGAGAAAGCAGAGTGTTTTAATGCTAGCCCATGAGTGGACAGAGTACCACATTTCAGGCCAAGATGTAGAGGTCTGGAATTGACAGCGCCCCCTTTCAACCCATCACAAGACCAATAAACTGCTCTCGCTTTCTCACTTTACAACTCTGAATTGTCCTGAGCAGGTCAAGAGACAGAAACCAGACCCTCTGCAAGTCAGCAGACCGTTTGGTGATCTGCATGTGTATCCCAAGAGGAGAGTCAGTCAATTGTTACTCTTTGTAACAAAGAGAAAATGCCGCCAAGAGTGAAAAAGGACATTTAAACAAGTTTTCTTATCAATGTATTAAACTGTTGAACTCATGACATGTTGATATAACCTGAAAAGTGTTTTTATATCTTTCTTCTGATTTTCCTATGTCATAATAGGGGTATAATGTGGATGTTTCTGTAAATGAAAATGTATGGATTTTACCATGGTCATGTTTGTACTCTAAAGACTATGTACTTCATCCTAGAGATAGTTTTTTTTATTCAAAACACATTTTTAACATTCTGTGAACACTTAGTTTCTCTCATATGATCATTAAATGTGTTTTGTTCTCTGAATCAACGGGGCGTTCCCGTGTCACACTGTCTGGTCATTAGAGCAATCCTTCTGTGAGTCTCCCTATAAATAAGAGAACTTACTATCCAGAAATCAGATCAAGTTCTGCAAGGGACTTTCCCATCTCCTTGGAAACCCAAAACACTGATTGAGGCAGCTTTATCCAATCAGAAGAAGAACCTGAGAGGAACTTTGCCGAACAATACACTCTACTCACTCACGACGAACCATTGAGTTCTATCCCTAAAGGGACCCGAATATTCCACTAGGGCCTTAACAAACTTTATCGCTTTGGACTGAACAGAGTTGAGAACAACGAGCTCCCCTGCGTGTGAGCTCCGATGAGGGAAGAAACGTATTCGGCTGCAAGCTCCAACGCCAGGACCACTGACCTTTTCCGTGCTTCATCTCCGTCATAACGGAAATCCAACTGAACCAGACGACATTCAGCTAACATACACGTAAATACATAATTGTATTTAATTTCCCTTTGGGTGACGCTGTGTCTGTGTAAAAGTGGTGTCAACAACTGATTATTGTTACTGTTAGTCGAAGTTACATCTCAATAACCAATATTGTCCTGGCACTGTCCACAGCGGGCGTTAATACCCGGACCGGTATACCCCTGGTTAGGGAGCCTATAGTTTCACGGCTGTGAAACTTTACTGATGTAGCCTCTGTCACTACTGTTTTCATGAATAAGAATTTCCAATTCTCCAAAGTCCTGTTAAAGTGTTGTCATATTGAAGCGTAGCGTTTCCCACTTCAATTATTGTACTGCATTCCATTTGTATCTTGTGTCTATTAAGCCAACTGTACCTACCTAATTTTCAATCTATCTTAGTCTAGTAATAAAATGTTGAAGTAAATTCGTTGTTGCATTGAAGTCCTTAAAGAGCGATTGGATTCTTGAAGTCTGAGAGCTCGACGACAATCCAGAATGATGAATTTGGATAGGATAACCAAATGAATTAGATAAATTGGATCAATTAATTATTCCAGTAATTAATCAGTAAATTATCTTGAACATCCATAGCTAAAGTAACAACAAGGGAGATCTATGCACATAGTTACAGGGGAATGTAATCCAACTTCCAATTAAGTTGAATTTTCACTTAGTCATGCATTGATGTCAATGGGAGACTAAGTGAAAAACTGAGAGGAGGAGAGTTCCCTTAAGTTCTATTATTACTGTCATGCTCAATATGGATGACATGAGATTTAGAGTGTTGTCACGAATACAGCCGAGGCTGCCCCTCCTCCTTGCTCGGGCAGGCTTCGGCGTTCGTCGTCACCGGAGTACTAGCTGCCACCGATCGATGTTTCTGTGTTACACTAGTCTTGTCTTTATTAATCACTCCTGTTACCCATTATGCTTATTTATGTCCCTATAATTACCTCTGTTTTCCCTCCTGAGTTTGTGCGTGATTGTCCGTTGTCTTACGTCGTTTGGTGAGCTGTTGTTCTGCTCTTCCCTGCGTGGAGAGTTTGTTATGGTTTACTTTTGTTTAGTAAATCCATTCATTTTCTCAGTTTTGTGTCCTGCGCCTGATTCCGTTTCACCACTTCACCCAGACGTTGACAAGTGTGGAGTGGAGGTAAGCTGGTCATAATTAGTGTAGGTTTGCACAGTGACACCTCCAGGGCCTCTCTCTCTCTTTCTTTCTTTTTCTCTCTGTCTCCTTCTTACAGGTTGTTGAATGCAACTTCTCCGGGGTCTGAGCTCCTCTGTGATTGGTCCATCCCTCTCCACGGGGCAGGAGCTTTCTGATTACTCAGTCTATTTTGGAATCAATCCACACTAAATTATACATTTAAGGAGCGGTGAGAAACTTAGTCATCTGCATGTCTCTCTATCGATCCTCTCTGAAATACCATTCAGGTTGTTAAGACTGCAGCTAGGGAGAGAGAGAGTGATGAGAGAGAGATGAGAGAGATGGGGGAGCGAAATAGTGGAATTAATTAAATTAAAATTGCCTCCTAATTTAGAAATATTTTTATTCACCTCCACCTCTGTAGAAAGAGTGATTTACTGACTGTTTTTCTCTCCTTCTTTCTCTCTATTTTTCTTTCACAGTGGAGACCATTCTGATTGGAAGGGGAAATATGATTAATTGTGTAACCTTGATTTATGATGATTTAGATTGAAAATGTCCCCCATAGCCTACTAGTGTAAAGTAAATCTCTCCCTTCCTATTGCTTCCCCTCTCCCTCTCCCTCTCTCTTATTTTCTCCCTCTCTTCCCATCTCCCTCTCCTCTTCCTTCCATTGTATCTGTGAGAAGGAGCAGCTTCCAGGAAATCAGTAAGGCCTATTACTGTTAAGTGCTACTTTCATGTGTTTGTCAAGGATAACTGAAGGACTATTTTTTCTTAAAGTTCAACCCGAAAATGTTAGGGCGACCTCATGAAGTATTTGAATTGTGAAGTGTGTGTGCGCGTGAGTGTGTGTATGCCTGCTAACTGTTTGCAAGTGCATTGAAAATGCATTGAAAGTATATGGAGCGTTACATTCTTCACCGCAACCGGCGATCAGAGCTTACCCACCTATTGTTTTACCACTACATCACTGATTGTATTATACTGAAACATATTATTGTATTTCTTTGTGTCTATTTTAAATAAACCCTGTTTGATTAATATGTATCAAGTCTGGTAATACTTTTGCCATTCTGTTGCTTATAAGTTTTGTTATTATTTTATTGTTGCAATTTACTACATTTATAGGTCGGTAATCTGCATGCGACTCTCCAGATTTTCCTGGTTTTAATATAACTGAGATAGCTAACTGTTTGATACAAGGAACTAGGAAGCACTGAATTGGGTTAAATGTGTGTTGTAATTTTAGTAAATAACTAGTTTGTCCCAGAAAGTTGGATAAAATTATATTGGAAAGCCATAACTGTGCTTTTACATGTTAGATTGATGACAGTTTTACAGTAACCTACTTCTTGCACATTGCTACAGTAGAAAGGGAAGAGATAAGGGGGCAAGGGATGTTTATGAGGGGGAATACAGAAGAAGAAGGAAGTGTGTGACATTTAAAAGGGCACCCACAACAACATTTCAGGCACGGGAACTATTCAGATTTTGTGTAGTTATGCAACATGGAATTCAACACTTGCTACACAGTGATCACCATGAAATACGCCACAGAACCCGGTGACATGGAAAGACCAAACGTTTGTGCACCTACAGTTGAAGTCGGAAGTTTACATACACCTTAGCCAAATACATTAAAACTCAGTTTTTCACACAATTCCTGACATTTAATCCTAGTAAAAATTCCCTGTCTTAGGTCAGTTAGGATCACCACTTTATTTTAAGAATATGAAATGTCAGAATAATAGTAGAGAGAATGATTTATTTCAACTTTTATTTCTTTCATCACATTCCCAGTGGGTCAGAAGTTTACATACACTCAATTAGTATTTGGTAGCATTGCCTTTAAATTGTTTAACTTGGGTCAAACGTTTCGGGTAGCCTTCCACAAGCTTCCCACAATAAATTGGGTGAATTTTGGCCCATTCCTCCTGACAGAGCTGGTGTAATTGAATTAGGTTTGTAGGCCTCCTTGCTCGCACACGCTTTTTCAGTTCTGCCCACAAATGTTCTATAGGATTGAGGTCAGGGCTTTGTGATTGTTGTCCTTAAGCCATTTTGCCACAACTTTGGAAGTATGCTTGGGGTCATTGTCCATTTGGAAGACCCATTTGCGACCAAGCTTTAACTTCCTGACTGATGTCTTGAGATGTTGCATACACAAGACCATATTAAGTCAATGAGCTAAAGTCCTGGCGTTCTTCCTACAAGCCAGTGCAAATCTTCAGGCATTAGGCAAAGGTTCCCACCAAGCGCGGCTTCGCTAATCCTCAGAATAACCCCCACTAAATCTACAACACAATCACTCCAGCTCTAACACAACTCTCTCTTTCTCTCCAATCTGTCTCTTTCTCTGTAGATGACTCTGTCCACTACTCACTCACTATTAGCATCATTATCATAATCAAGGAATAAGATCCGACAATTAGGTTCAAGGCAAATGCAGTACGCCTCCATTACCTGCCACAACAACAGTTCTCCATGAGCGTTATTGTAACGTAATGGTTGAACGCACCACCTAGCAGGGCTATTACACACATAGAGAGAAAGGCCAACATTGTAAAATAAACTCATTATGACTGATACACTGAGACCTGCAACTGATGGTGTGTGAAGATCATGACTTCAGAGAGAAGTAAGGGGAGAGAGAGAGTTTTCACATTGGTTATATGTCTGGACTAATCATGAGTGCTTGGTTGAATGGTCCTATACTATTGTGGTAACCTAACCCTATAGGTCCACTAAATAGACTACGCTGCCTTCTGTTTAATGAGGGGAACGACCTCAACCTTAAATAATGGCATATACAGATAACTGCCAAAATAATGGAAATACCTGAATAAATGAGGGACACAAAGGATATTGAAAGCAGCTTCTTCCACACAGGTGTGGTTCCTGAATTAATTAAGCAATTAACATCCCATCATGCTCAGGGTCATGTATAAAAAAATGCTGGGCAGGCCATTATTTTGGCTATCATAGCCTATGAGTATTGGTCTTCACAAGGTTCGCTGCTTCAGTGTTATGAAATATTTTTGTAAGATGTTACTATGGTATACTGAAGTATAATTACAAGCATTCCATAAGTGTCAAAGGCTTTTATTGACAATTACATTAAGTTTATGCAAAGAGTCAATATTTGCAGTGTTGACCCTTCTTTTTCAAGACCTCTGCAATCCACCCTGGCATGCTGTCAATTAACTTCTGGGCCACATCCTGACTGATGGCAGCCCATTCTTGCATAATCAATGCTTGGAGTTTGTCAGAATTTGTGGGGTTTTGTTTGTCCACCCGCCTATTGAGGATCGACCACAAGTTCTCAATGGGATTAAGTTCTGGGGAGTTTCCTGGCCATGGACCCAAAATGCCGATGTTTTGTTCCCAGAGCCACTTAGTTATCACTTTTGCCTTATGGCAAGGTGCTCCATCATGCTGGAAAAGGCATTGGTCGTCACCAAACTGTTCTTGGGTGGTTGGGAGAAGTTGCTCTCTGAGGATGTGTTGGTACCATTCTTTATTCATGGCTGTGTTCTTAGGCAAAAATGTGAGTGAGCCCACTCCCTTGGCTGAGAAGCAACCCCACACATGAATGGTCTCAGGATGCTTTACTGTTGGCATGACACAGGACTGATGGTAGTGTTCACCTTGTCTTCTCCGGACAAGGTGTTTTCCGGATGCCCCAAACAATCGGAAAGGGGATTCATCAGAGAAAATGACTTTACCCCAGTCCTCAGCAGTCCAATCCCTGTACCTTTTGCAGAATATCAGTCTGTCCCTGATGTTTTTCCTGGAGAGAAGTGGCTTCTTTGCTGCCCTTCTTGACACCAGGCCATCCTCCAAAATTATTCGCCTCACTGTGCGTGCAGACGCACTCACACCTGCCTGCTGCCATTCCTGAGCAAGCTCTGCACTGGTGGTGCCCCGATCCCACAGCTGAATCAACTTTAGGAGATGGTCCTTGCGCTTGCTGGACTTTCTTGGGCGCCCTGACACCTTCTTCACAACAATTGAACCTCTCTCCTTGAAGTTCTTGATGATCCGAAAAATTGCTGATTTAGGTGCAATCTTACTAGCAGCAATATCCTTGCCTGTGAAGCCCTTTTTGTGCAAAGCAATGATGACGGCACGTGTTTCCTTGCAGGTAACCATGGTTAACAGAGGAAGAACAATGATTTCAAGCGCCACCCTCCTTTTAAAGCTTCCAGTCTGTTATTCTAACTCAATCAGCATGACAGAGTGATCTCCAGCCTTGTCCTCATCAACACTCTCACCTGTGTTAACTAGATAATCACTGACATGATGTCAGCTGGTCCTTTTGTGGCAGTGCTGAAATGCAGTGAAAGTGTTTTGGGGGGATTAAGTTCATTTTCATGGCAAAGAGGGACTTTGCAATTAATTGCAATTCATCTGATCACTCTTCATGACATTCTGGAGTATATGCAAATTGCCATCATCAAAACTGAGGCAGCAGACTTTGTGAAAATTAGTATTTGTGTCATTCTCAAAACTTTTGACCACGACTGTACATGTTCATGTTTTAAAATGTATGTAAATTGTAAAGTATTTTGCCTATAATGTCTTTTTCGTTATGTGTCAGACCCCAGTAAAATTATCTGTCGCCATTGGCGTCGGCTAATCAGGATCCTAATAAAATCAACAACAACAAATCAGTGGTTAGAGGACAATTTGTAAAAGACAGCTAGCTACATTTTGAATTGTTGCATTTTGATTCAAGTGGGTCGCCAATGCGGTAAGTGTAACGCAACACTTTTTTTGTTAAATACTTCCATCAATATCACACTGAAATCAATAGAACAGGGGGCAAACATTTGGAGTATAGCACTGTTTAAACTAACACTATTCTATGGCCACACGGAAACTTGGAATAACCTATACATGGTTGGTTAGATTAAAACTTGTAGAAGGCTTACATCTATATTTTGGAATGTTGGATGTTGAGTTCGGGAGGCTACCATCACGGAAAAGGGAACAAACCACTTTTTCTGTTAGTTAACTCGGTCCTGGGGACCCCAAGGGGTCCACATTTAGGTTTTTGCCCTAGCACTGCACAGCTGATTCAAATCATCAAAGCTTGATGATGAGTTTATTATTTGAATCATCTGTATAGTGTTAGGGCAAAAAACAAAATGTGCACCCCTTGGGGTCCCCACATCACCCCAGCGTACCCTCCCAAGACACAGTGCACGCTGGATCAAATGCGGGCAGTGGACGACTAGAGGGGGAGAAACACAGACAGAGGCCGTGTACGAAATCTGGCTTGCGTACTACTTACTTAAACTGTATACTGTGTACTAATCGTACCATGTACAATTTAGCACGTACTGTTTAGTAAAAAGTATGCATTATGTCACGGCCGCAACATACAACTTTTGGTGCGTTCAAGCCAACTCAGACTGGGACATCAGTGATTTCTTTCAAAGTTCCCTGTTGTCAGAGTTCCCATCAGTTATGGCTTCGCATATGAACCGGAAAGGATCGTCTGTAGCCCCACCCAGTGACCTTTAACTACAGCGGAGTGCCGGAGTGTTGTTGTTTTGGGCTAACGTTAGCTAGCTAAGTAGCCAGCATTTGGAACGATGTATTTGGAGTTACCTTTAGTTAACTGTAAGCCTAAGCATTAATCAATTGAAGAGTCACCTGAAGCTAAAGGAATGGGAGATGCAGTAGAGGAATGCAGTGCTAAGGCAGAGGGCTCGTAATGAGGACGACTGGCTAGCTACTACTCTGAACTGTGTGTGGTGAGCTTTCTGGCACCCAGAGCTGCTGAGGCATCACCCAAGTGGGTGCCATACATTGTGAAGGAGGTCCAGTGGCTACATTACTCAGGCTGGTTCCCAGAGTAGCTAGCCCTCTACAAGATCTTCACCAGACTCCATCTTTATCTCTTCATCAACCATCTCCTGAGCACCTTCCTCTGATTAAGCCATGAACTGTCCCTCTCCATCTTTGGAGGATGCATGCACTCAAAGACTTGGTCTCTATTGGTTAACTTAGCCAACTATAGCTAGGCTACTCATGATGTATTTGCTTGTGATGCGCTTTGAGATTATGAAAAAGTGCTATAGAAATTATTATTATTATTATACCAAAGATGGTTTATTTAGTTTAGTAGAGCAAAATGCTCTGATGAAGGCCAAGAGGCCAACATGTAAGCTTCAATAAAAAATTGATGCTAACAATAGCAGTGTGCAGGTTTCTTCTTTCAACTTATGTAATTGTTACCATGCACCTGCAACAAGATAGCTCAGATTTGCGAGTGCATTTTTTTATGTTGAAATGTTGAAAGTAAAACATTCGAACAGTAGATGTACTGATATATTTATTATATTATTATTACCAACAAGAAACACTTTTCAATGAGAACAGAAATCGAATTTGGGTTTAAAAAAAGAACTTCACCAAAAACAGTACAGCATGAATAAATTGAAGCTATAAATGAAATACATAAAACTACTTCTTAACATGGCCTCTAAAATGGCCATAAGGTGTGCCTCCATGGCAGTCCCCTCTTTCTCCCGCTCTTTCTCCAGCGTCCACATCTGGAAGGGAGAAGAACCCACAGCTGCACCTAGGGAGGATGAGGAGATGATAACCGGTGGGGTGATTGAGTGGCAGCCCCCCAGCGCCTCATCCATCGCTGCATACTACTTCCAGGTTGCGGCGGTGGCCTCCCCTCCCTCCGTGCTGACTCCGGTGTGGGGAGCTTTCAACTCCTGAAAAATATGGAAAAGGATAGCTTTCAGCATCAAACATCTACATGTAAAGCCCTGCAAAAGGTATTATGCCAATTGCAATAAATTTCTCTGGAATACTTGCAACTTTCTGACATGTATATATGGGGTGGCAGGTAGCCTAGCGGTTAAGAGTGTTGGACCAGTAACCAAAAGTTCACTGATCCGAATCCCTGAGCCGACTAGGTGAAAAATCTGTCGATGTGCCCTTGAACAAGGCACTTAATCCTAATTGCTCCTGTAAGCCACTCTGGACACTAAAATGTAAATGTCTATCTTCACACTTATATGAATGTGCCAGTGAAGCATAGGAAATAGATAGGAAAGTGTTGTTGCTTTCAGAGAAAAGGGGAACTTTATTATCCAAGTATATCAACAAATGTCAAGATAACATAAAGTAGTGTACCATGTATTTTTGCTTAAGGTTTTCCCACTTCTTTTTCACCCATGCAGGTGAGGGCTGCCCCTCCAGCTCACACTCATTGACGTAGATCCTGAAAATACATAAGATGAAGTACATTATTTACCAAAATATGAGCAAAGTAGAGTTGTGTGAACTTTCTGTAGATAGCTAGACTGCCACATACTTGATCAAATTGGAGTGCCAAGGTGAAACAGTAACGAGTGCAGTTTACTATTACTTTCGTCAACAGGTTATGTGCAATGAAACTAGCTAGCTAGACCCATTCATGCTGTAACCATTCAGGTAGAAACTAATATTGCATAGCATGAACATTACAATCAACTCAATACAGATAAAGTGACGTGACAAATCAGGAGCACTAGAATAAAAGAGAAGTGTTAGGACCAGCACTGCTGTGGAAAATAGGAATAAAGGCTACCATGTTACTAACGTTAGCTATAGCTAGTGGCAGTGCATAGTGCAGTGGCAAGAGAGCTATGGCCACATGATTTACTCAAAACCTTTTTTGCTGCAGTTCTACACTGAATTAAATGCCTGTTATTGTCATCAGACCCTGCAACAGTTTGGACACAAGCCCTGGTATTTACAACAAGTAGCTAGCTAGGCTCATGTTAAATGTGAAGTTGTCGCTCAACAGCAAGGAAGTAACCTTGTAGCTAACGTTACTGTTTGAACAGTTATTGACCTACTAAAGCAGGTAGCTAGTTAAAGGCGCAGCAGGCTGCATATCTGTTTTCAAAGATGGAACGTTACAATGAAATAGTCATGATCATTTTAAGGAGAACAAAAACTACTTACATGTCAACACCACCGCAGAAGCTTTGATATTTGCCATCTTCCAAGTTGTTTTGTTGTTTACTTTAAGAGATCTAGCTATCAAAACTCGCAGCCCCCCTCTTCCAATGCATTGTGCCTGTGAAATTCCCGAAAAGTATTAAGCAAATTCTACTAGATGAAAAGACGAAATTAGTATAACATCATGGCATTTAAAGCATTCTTGGTTTTCAAAAATTCACATACTATAAAACGTTATATTTTCGCATACTGAGAATGTGTCATGCGCAATTGCATTGTTTACGTTATTAATTGATTTCGCTAGCGCGTTCCCATTTCTAATTGATCAACTGTTGTCAAAGCTGAAATGAGTATGTCATCTGGGCATTTAAAGTATACTAGAAGATTCGAAATGTCACATACTATAAAACTTAAATTTTTCACATGCTTAAATGGCCTACTATTTAGGTATTTAGGTATGGGTATTCGGACACGGCCAAATACTTCAACAAGATTAAGGCAGCGGAGTGAAAGCTCCGATAGATAAAACCTAGCTATAATATTTGTTGCGTCTCCCGTAGCTAATAATCTGAGAAGCGCCATTAACACAGCTAACAATGTTTATCTATGAATACGCTACAGGAAACAGTGACTGGTACGCGCTATACAGGGAGAGAGCACACATTAGCAATGTATCATTACATATTTAGAGATCACAGAAAAAATTGTCAATAGTCTAAATACGGAATAAGATTGTTTCCTACTTTTGCAATGCACCTGAACTGGCTCCCGTTCCACCGTCCCTCCTGTTGGACTTTGTGGGCACACACATACATTTAGCACAGGTAAAGGATGCATCAGCTGGTATGAATGAAACCAGACAAAACATTTACCAGGACAAGAGGAGTTAAAGAATGGGCTGAGTCCCGCCATGTCCTGGACGATTCCCTGGCATACCCTAAACACAACTTTGAATTAACTCACATTACAAAGTTTTACACATTACGACATGCAACATGTTAGGGTGTGATAGAAACAGTTTGTGCATACAGTACCAATCACACCTACTCCTTCCAGGGTTTTTCTTTCTTTTTACTATTTTCTACATTGTAGAATAATAGTGAAGACATCAAAACTATAAAATAACACATGGAATCATGTAGTAAACAAAAAAGTGTTAAACAAATGAATATATATTTTATATTTGAGATTCTTCAAATAGCCACGCTTTGCCTTGATGACACAGGAAGCGGCACAGGTCCTAATCCAGGCACTTGTCATCTCCCGTCTGGATTACTGCAACTCGCTGTTGGCTGGGCTCCCTGCCTGTGCCATTAAACCCCTACAACTCATCCAGAATGCCGCAGCCCGTCTGGTGTTCAACCTTCCCAAGTTCTCTCACGTCACCCCGCTCCTCCGCACACTCCACTGGCTTCCAGTTGAAGCTCGCATCTGCTACAAGACCATGGTGCTTGCCTACGGAGCAGTGAGGGGAACGGCACCTCCGTACCTTCAGGCTCTGATCAGTCCCTACACCCAAACGAGGGCATTGCGTTCATCCACCTCTGGCCTGCTGGCTCCCCTACCTCTGCGGAAGCATAGTTCCCGCTCAGCCCAGTCAAAACTGTTCGCTGCTCTGGCACCCCAATGGTGGAACAAGCTCCCTCACGACGCCAGGACAGCGGAGTCACTCACCACCTTCCGGAGACATTTGAAACACCACCTCTTTAAGGAATACCTGGGATAGGATAAAGTAATAATTCTACCCCCCCCCCCCTTACCCCAACCCAAACCCCAACCCAAAAAAACAAACAAACAAAAAAAAAACATTGTAAAGTGGTGATCCCACTGGCTATAAGGTGAATGCACCTATTTGTAAGTCGCTCTGGATAAGAGCGTCTGCTAAATGACGTAAATGTAAATGTAAAATGACAGCTTTGCACACTCTTGGCATTCTCTCAACCACTTTCACCTGGAATGCTTTTCCAACAGTCTTGAAGGAGTTCCCACATATGATGAGCACTTGTTGCATGCTTTTCCTTCACTCTGCGGTCCGACTCATCCCAAACCATCTCAATTGGGTTGAGGTCGGGGGATTGTGGAGGCCAGGTCATCTGAGGCAGCACTCCATCACTCTCCTTCTTGGTAAAATAGCCCTTACACAGCCTGGAGGTGTGTTGGGTCATTGTCCTGTTGAAAAACAAATGATAGTCCCACTAACCCCAAACCAGATGGGATGGCGTATCACTGCAGAATGCTGTGGTAGCCATGCTGGTCAAGTGTGCCTTGAATTCTAAATAAATTGCAGACAGTGTCACCAGCAAAGCACCCCCACACCATAACACCTCCTCCTCCATGCTTTACAGTGGGAAATACACACGCGGAGAACATCCGTTCACCCACACCGCGTCTCACAAAGCCACAGCGGTTGGAACCAAAAATCTCCAATTTGGACTCCAGACCAAAGGACAAATTTCCACCGGTCTAATGTCCATTGCTTGTGTTTCTTGGCCCAAGCAGGTCTCTTCTTCGTATTGGTGTCCTTTAGTAGTGGTTTCTTTGCAGTAATTCGACCATGAAGGCCTGATTCACACAGTCTCCTCTGAACAGTTGATGTTGGGATGTGTCTGTTACTTGAACTCTGTGAAGCATTTATTTGGGCTGCAATTTCTGAGGCTGGTAACTCTAATGAACTTATCCTCTGCAGCAGAGGTAACTCTGGGTCTTCCATTCCTGTGGCGGTCCTCATGAGAGCCAGTTTCATCATAGCGCTTTTTATGGTTTTTGCGACTGCAAAATGTTCCATATTAACTGACCTTCATGTCTTAAAGTAATGATGGACTGTTGTTTCTCTTTGCTTATTTGAGCTGTTTTTGGTCTTTTACCAGATAGGGCTATCTTCTCTATACCCTCTCAAATATAAAATATTTTTTGATTTGTTTAACACTTATTGGGTTACTACATGATTACATATGTGTTATTTCATAGTTTTGATGTCTTCACTATTATTCTACAATGTAGAAAATAGTAAAAATAAAGAAAAACCCTTGAATGAGTAGGTGTGTCCAAACTTCTGACTGGTAGTGTATATATTATGACAACATTTTGTGACGTTTTTTGTTCGTTTTGGTGTTCGGCAGCATTCGGCAGGGTTTGTTTCTGCTGTTCGCGCACACAACCTTTTTTCTTAGATCAGTCGATCCCCATAAGTGGAAAGATATGAGATGTTTTGAGTGCATTTAAAGAGGGCCACACACTGCTCATCACAGCATCAGATATCATCCTATTCACATCCTATTTTTTACGCATTAACGCAACATCGCTATACCAGTACTCAGTGTCCCTCCTCACCACGCCTTCACATCGACCTCACTGGTTCATCTGTACAGCGCCGCTGCAGAGAGAGAGGAAAAGTGAGAGAAAAGCAGAAGGGGATAGAGAAAGATAAACAGAGACAAAAATAGAGAGATTAAGTGAAAATTGGACAAAACAAGTGGCTTGAGAGAGAGAAGGGGAGACAGAGAGAAGGAAACAGCGACAGGACTGTGTGAATAGAGAAAGAGACTGACTGACATACAGACAGACAAGAGAGAGAGTGAGTGAGTGATGGAGAGAGAGATGGGGTGTATATTATGTCAAACTCAATAACCTCTCACTGTTACGGCTTTACGCTGATACGTAGCAGAAGCTCATGTACCATTACGCACTCTAACCAGCAGTTATTACTGAATGGGTTTAGCTAATGGCAGATTAGCCATGGAGGGAGGGAGGGAGGGGGAGAGAGAGAGAGAGAGGTTAGGAGTTAAGTTAAGGAGATGGCATGGAGGCGGTGTGCAATCTGACATGCAGGTAATGGAAGATATGGAATAACACTGCTGGGCACTGATCTAATTTACACAGAGAGATGGAAATGGAGAAAGGATGGAGAAAGGGAGTGGTAGAGGAGGGAGATATGATGAAGGGAGGGCAAGAGTAGACGAAACGTGAAGTCCTAAGGCTAAACACAATACAAGCCTCACACGGAACAAGATCCCACAACCCATGAATGCCAATAGGCTGCCTAAGTATGCTCCCCAATCAGAGACAACGAGCGACAGCTGCCTCTGATTGGGAAACACACCCGGCCAAACATAGAACTACAAACCTAGATCACAAACATAGAAAATACAACATAGAACATTCACACCCTGACTCAAAATATAAGAGTCCCCTGAGTCAGGGCGTGACAGTACCCCGCCCCCAAAGGTGCGGACTCCGACCGCACAAACTTTACATGACAGGGTAGGGACCGGGTGGGCATTCCGCCTCGGAGGCAGATCCGGCTCCGGGCGTGACGACCACATACTCTCCGCCTCCCGGTTGCGCCCCTGGTCTGGTCTGGACCTCAGCGCGCTGCTTCCCCTCTCCTTCCTCCCACGAAGTACCTAGCCATGTCTGGACCCTGGTGTGGGAGTACCCGAACCTGGAGAGGGGCTGACGTCTGGGTCTGGACTGGAGCGGACTGCTCTGGCTCCGGAGTGGAGCAGCTGACCGGAGCTGGATCAGGCACCGGTGGAGTGGACTGCTCTAGCTCTGGAGTGGAGCAGCTGACCGGAGCTGGACTGGACCCCGTTAGAGCGGACTACTCTGGCTCCGGAGTGGAGCAGCTGACCGGAACTGGATCAGGCACCGGTGGAACAGGCACGGGCCGTGCCGGACTGAACACACGCACCACTGGTCTGGTGCGAGGAGCAGGCACGGGCCGAACCGGACTAGGAACACGCACCACTGGCTTGGTGCGAGGAGCAGGAACAGGCCGGGCCGGACTGGGAACACGCACCACTGGCTTGGTGCGAGGAGCAGGAACGGGCCGGGCCGTACTGGGAACACGCACCACTGGCTTGGTGCGAGGAGCAGGAACGGGCCAGGCCGGACTGGCGACACGCACCACTGGCTTGGTGCGAGGAGCAGGAACAGGCCGGGCCGGACTGGGAACACGCACCACTGGCTTGGTGCGAGGAGCAGGAACGGGCCGGGCCGTACTGGGAACACGCACCACTGGCTTGGTGCGAGGAGCAGGAACGGGCCAGGCCGGACTGGCGACACGCACCACTGTCTTGGTGCGAGGAGCAGGAACAGGCCGGGCCGGACTGGGGACACGCACCACTGCCTTGGTGCGAGGAGCAGGAACGGGCCATACCGGGCTAGCGATACGCACCACTGGCTTGGTGCGAGACGCAGGCACGAGGTGTACCGGACTGGGAACTGACGTCAGAGATTTCCGACTGTACCAGTCTTTCACTCTCTGCGCCCAGTCCTCCTCCCTTGAGGACTCCACCCTGATCCCCCACGAGTGCAGTGGTCGAGGCTCTTCTCCATCGCTCCCCGACCACCCCTTTCGCCCCCCCAAAAATGTTTATTGGGGCTGTCTCTCTGGCTTCTTCCTCGGCCGGCGCCTTCTGCGTTGCCGTTGCTCCTCTCTATACCGGGCCTCCACTGTCTCCTCCCAAGGACGGCGATCCATCCCAGCCTGAATCTCCTCCCATGTCCAGGATCCCTTTCCGTCCAGGATCTCCTCCCATGTCCAGGCTGTTTGCTCCTGGGCACGCTGCTTGGTCCGTGTTTGGTGGGATATTCTGTCTCGTTCGTTTAAGGACGGGTCAGACCAAGGCGCAGCGTGAAATGCGTACATGTTTATTACAACGATAAACACACTACACAAAACAACAAACAAACGAAACGTGAAGTCCTAAGGCTAAACACAATACAAGCCTCACACGGAACAAGATCCCACAACCCATGAATGCCAATAAGCTGCCTAAGTATGCTCCCCAATCAGAGACAACGAGCGACAGCTGCCTCTGATTGGGAAACATACCCGGCCAAACATAGAACTACAAACCTAGATCACAAACATAGAAAATACAACATAGAACATTCACACCCTGACTCAACATATAAGAGTCCCCTGAGTCAGGGCGTGACAGATAGTGAGAAGGTAGGAGAGAGAGAGAAAAAGATTCAAAAGCAGAGACAGATCGAGGGAGAGTGTTTGAGTGAGAGATTTACGTTATATTTGAGTCATTTAGCAGACAGAGAAAGAGGGAGAGAGAGAGAGAGAGAGAGAGAGATAGAGAGAGAGAGAGAGCTGATTGAGAGGAAAGAGAGCTGATTGCTCTAGGACAGGGACCGCCAGACTGTTATTTGTCATTGGGACGCATCCCCTCTCATCCCTCCATCCACACCATACTCACCCTTCTACAGCCTCATACCCCCACACACCCATGCATGCATGTACGCACACACACTAAAACGGACAAAGGTTTGTGTGGGAAATGAACAAAACACATTATATTTTCCCATTAATGTACTTTCATTGACACATGATCCATTTACACACTACTCTAAAGTAATGAAGCAGTTTTTCATTAGTAACTTGACATAGAAGATCCACATCCTATATTTTCATTCATTTATAAAAAAACATTTACATGACTCAACCCAACTCATCTTTTACCCCATCTTCTTACATTACCTACCCATTTCTCTCTCTCTCTCTCCCTCTCTCTCCCTCTTTCTCTGTCTGCTAAATGACCAAAATGTAACGTAAATCTCTCACTATATATATATATATATATATATATATATATATATATATTATTTATTTATTTATTTATTTTGCCCCAAACTACACCTTCTGCTTGAGATGTGGCAGACAGGAGTTGGGTGGGGGGAAAAAGGTCAGAATCAGACAGATTGCTCATTGCACCTTCCAGCTTTCTTGTATTACAGTAAATCATCACGTGATTGTACTCAGAGACAATAACCCAAAGATTGAGTCCTAAATTGGATAGTTGGATCTTTGGAGTGTTCTAGAATAGATATCTGGTAATATAGAATACTGTAGAACATTCAGGGCCATGGCAGTTGTCTAGAATATAGCCCAGTCAATTAAAATTGTCTTGAATGAACCTCAGCATTCAAGAATGTTATAGAACAGACCTTGAGTCATTTAGAATATTGTAGAACATCCAAGGCTGTGACAGTGTTCTAGGATAAAGCCCTGGTTAGTTATTCACATTGTTGGAGCCAAAGTGGGCGCCTGGGCCTTGTTTGGTTTTAGCAGCCTTCACTCATTAGAGCCGAGGAGATTGAGGCGCCAATCTCTCCAGCCCACTGCCCGGTGCCAACGTCGACTGCCTGCCAACTCTCATCCATCTCATTAACTCAAACACACCTCCCTCCAGATCTGCCCTGTCTATCTAGCCTGTCTTCCACTCAATCCCTCGCTCCATCTCTCCTGACACCTACCTCCCACATGAAACAATACTACAGTTTACTATAGAATACTACAGTACGTACTATGGAATTCTGTAGTAAACTGTAGTATACTGTAGAATACTATACTACACACTGTAGTACAGTATATCTCGATCATGTATAGGACTTACCAGGGATTGAAAAACAGAAAATAACAAACATTTTCAAGGAACAGAATCAGAACTGGGAACGAAAGTGATCTATACTGTTCCAGAACAGAACCGTTATTTTAAAAGCATGGGAACCGGTTAATAATGTTATTTTACGTTCCGGGTATTTTTTTCAATGCTAGTTAAGGATACTAAAGTGATCACATTTCATATTGGATTTATTAATTACAAAGGATGTGTTTTTAATTCTAGTTTGCTCTGCACACACAAGCTTGTTCGCTAGCTAGCTCTTGTCTAACGTTAAACCAACTCTGAAGTTCAAAGACATTCAAAGTTCCTCCATTGAAGCCGTTCCTTCGTAGGTATAATTCTGTGGACCTAATTCAGATAATGCATGTCATCACAAGATGCCCAGCGCATCAAACCAAGCCTCCTCCTTCACCCTCACTCGCTCTCCCAAAATGTCAGTTGCATCTCACGCCCTACACTTGTCTTTCCATCATGCATCTAAACAACTCAATGAGCTATAGCTTGCCCACTCCATTGCAAGCTGCTCTATCCGCACTGCATAATTGGTGAAGTAATTTAATGTTGAGCTAATTGTAAAAAAAAGGTTTAAAAAGGAACAGAAACGAACGGTTCAGAACGTTTTATATATATATATATATATATATATATATATATATATATATATATATATATATATACTGTAGAATACTATAGTAAATACTACATTATAAACTGGGTTGTTCAAGCCCTGAATGCTGATTGGCTGACAGCCGTGGTATATCAGACCGTATGACAAAGCATTTATTTTTACTGGTCTAATTAGATATGTTGGTAACCAGTTTATAATAGCAATAAGGCACCTCTGGGGTTTGTGGTATGTGGCCAATATACCACGGCTAAGGGCTGTATCCAGGCACTCCGTGTTGCGTCGTGCATAAGAACAGCCCTTTGCCGTGGTATATTGGCCATATTCCACACCCCCTCGGGCATTATTGCTTAAGTATACTACATACCACAAAGACACTACAGTAAATACTACAGTAATGTTAGAAAAAAAACACTGCAGTCCTCAAAAATACTACAGTAAATAATAGAGTAATGTCCACAAAAACACTACAGTCCTCAAAAACACTACAGTAATTACTACAGTATATACTACAGTGTTTAATTTGCATATACCCTGCCGAGTCCCCTATATCAATAAATCAATCAAATGTATTTATAAAGCTCTTTTTACATCAGCAGATGTCACAAAGTGCTATACAGAAACCCAGCCCAAAACCCCAAACAGCAAGCAATGCAGATGTAGAAGCACGGTGGCTAGGAAAAACCTAGAGAGGATCCAGGCTCTGAGGGGTGGCCAGTCCCCTTCTGGCTGTGCCAGGTGGAGATTATAACAGTACATGACCATGATTTTTCTCCAAGATGTTCAAACGTTCATAGATGACCAGCATGGTCAAATAATAATCACAGTGGTTGTAGAGGGTTCAACAGGTCAGTACATCAAGAGTAAATGTCACTTGGCTTTTCATAGCCGGGCATTTAGAGGTTGAAATAGCAGGTGCGGTAGAGAGAGAGAGTTGAAAACAGCAGGTCTAGGACAAGGTAGCACGTCCGGTAAACAGGTCAGGGTTCCATAGCCGCAGGCAGAAGAGTTGAAACTGGAGCAGCAGCACGACTAGGTGGACTGGGGACAGCAAGGAGTCATTACATTTACGTCATTTAGCAGACGCTCTTGTCCAGAGCGACTTAAAGTTAGTGAATACATTTTTATTTATTTTTTATTTATTTTATTTTATACTGGCTCCCCATGGGAATCGAACCCACAACCCTGGCGTTGCAAACGCCATGCTCTATCAACTGAGCCACATCCCTGCCGGCCATTCCCTCCCCTACCCTGGGCCAATTGTGCGCCGCCCATGAGTCTCCTGGTCGCGGCCGGCTGCGACAGAGCCTGGATTCGAACCAGGATCTCTAGTGGCACAGATAGCACTGCGATGCAGTGCCTTAGACCACTGCGCCACTCAGGAGTAATCAGGCCAGGTAGTTCTGAGGCATGGTCCTAGGGCTCAGGTCCTCCGGGAGGGGAGGGAGAGAGGGAGAGATAGAGAATTAGAGGGAGCATACTTAAATTCACACAGGACACCAGATAAGACAGGAGAATAACACCAGATATAACAGACTGACCCTAGCCCCCCGGCACATAGACTATTGCAGCATAGATACTGAAGGCTGAGACAGGGGTTGGTCGGGAGATGCTGTGGCCCTGTCCGACGATTCCCCCGGACAGGGCCAACCAGGCAGGATATAACCCCACCCACTTTGCCAAAGCACAGCCCCCACACCACCAGAGGGATATCAACAGACCACCAACCTACCCTGAGACAAGGCTGAGTATAGCCCACGAAGATCTCCTCCACTGCACGAGCCCGAGTGGGCGACAAACCGGACAGGAAGATCACGATCAATTTGTGCCACCTATAATTGAGAAACCTACAGTACATGCCAAGTGTAGACCATATATTGTGTTCCCTACAGGTTATTTAAAAATAGAGCAGAAGCTCTGAACTGTCCGTTCAGACCTCAGTCCTACCTAACTTCGGGTTATGGAAAATTTGCTCTTTCAGTATTTTGTCCCGTAGGTTTCCTCAAGGACAAAGCCCCCACTGCTATGTCAAAGATAATAAATCAAAAATACTATAGTAAATACTACAGTAATGTCCGCAAAAACACTACAGTAAATACAGTATACTACAGTCCACAAAAACACTACAGTAATTATTATAGTATACTACGTTTTTTTCTTACTACAGTATTTACACTATAGTAAACTTTAAATAATACAGTATATTACTGTCATGTCCGCAAAACTACAGTAAATACCACAGTATTCACTGTAGTGTTTTTGCAGACTTTAGTCCGCAAAAACACTACAGGTAATCCTACAGTAAAGTCTGCAAAAACACTACAGTGAATACTATAGTATTTAATGGCTGTATTCGCTATTACGACCAATTAATTAAGTGTCACATTTTAATGTTATTTAACAAAGCTTTTTGTATTATAATAATGACTTAATTTTTTCATGTGGGCTGTGTGGCCAGATAATCAGAGATGGAGGGATGGAGGGATGGAAGGAAGGATAGATGGATGTAGCGGGGGTGAAAGATTTTTGGGAAATGTGGGAGCCGAAGGTGTTATGAGGTAGACAGAGAGGCGCTGTAGCTATTACATCTGTGATGCTGATGGTTGGCCCTGCTTTGCTTTGCGTTGCTGGCTGTGGTGTATTTTTCTGGCTGGTTTAATCATACAGACTCTGTTGGAGAGTGTTGTTTAATAGAAATTGTCTCAGGCCAGGATTGGGACAGAGTCTAATAATTAGGGGTACACTGATAGCTGCTAAATGTAAGTGTTGTATCCATGAATGAGAGGACAGCTCTATAGCAGAGTGGTCTATAACTTTAACCATCTCCACATTCCTAACTCTATGTTCACTTTGAGGTGTTTTTTTTAACTATTACAAATTGTTAATCTGCATAGCTGCTGGGTTGTGGTTTTTCTACCTGGCCTTTCTACCTTGTCGCATTGATTCGCTTTGAGTACTGATGCCGATGTTTTGTCAGACACTATTTGTAAGGAAAAAGTCTATAGCCTACAAAAAAATGTGGTTGATTCATTAAGAGTTTGATCAACTTACTTTTAGCTACTTTGGGAAATACACTTTCTTCTGTGGGAGGTGTGGGTAAATCTATACAACTTATTTAAACCGATTTTTGGCCTGAATCCTCATCTTCAGGCCTAAATGGGCTTCTAAACAGTCAGTAATGAGGATAAGATGAGTAGTGCATTAACTCTATATTCTGGTGTTAGCACGGCCTGTTTCTAACTCCCTCTTTCATTAAAGCCCTATTACTGTTTCTGAAGCTTGTTCATTAGCGCTAGGCTAATTTGCCAAAGGAATTCCCATTACTGGGAGATAACTTTATCACTCAGCAATCCCCTCCCGCTCTCCTCCTCTTTTTCTCCGTCTTCTCTTCCTACCCCTCTCTTTTCTATCTCGCTACTGCGTGATCACATGGGTTCTTATGGTAGAGATGACGCTCGGTGTGTAGATTGCTCATTTGGATGTACCAAGTCTTCTCTTTCCATGGGAATCAAACCCCATTCTCAACCACTTATTTTGGTCATTGTCTGTATTTCTCATTCCTTTTCTGTTTATCTTTCTCATTCTCTTCCTCCCCCTCCATCCCTCTCTGTATCTCTCTCTATCTCCCTCTCTCTCTATTTTCCATAGAAAGAAGACCTACAGTATTGTCTCAAACCCATGCCCTCCAGTCACAAACAGTAGTCAGTAGAACCTCTTATACTACATTCTACTACCAGGCTCAGTGTAAACCAGGCATAACTCATCACATATTGTGACATGGACATTTCACTGCAGGCTCATAACACTCTCAGGCTTTATCAACCACATGTTCTGTTTTTCGTCTCCTCTTCTCCCTCAGTGATTTGATCAAACTTAACATGGAACTAGTCTGGATGCAGACCTATATTTGGACCCTGTGTCTTCCCATCTCTCTTCCACGGATGGATAATTGTTCCATTAAAGATAGATTCTTCCTTGTACTCCATCACGCCTCTCTGGCTGGGTGACATGAGGTAGACGAGAATATGAATGAGAGGTGGAGAGTGAGGAGGGAGGGAGAGGGAAAAGTGCAGAAATCTGAGAGGTGCTGAGGTGTTGCGCGCATTGAGCTGTGGCGGTTACGGGAGGGAGAGAAAATGACAGGATGCGAGAAAGTGGAGAGGGAGGGAAAGAAAGAAGCAAAGAGAGAGGTTCGCGATGCTTCTTCTAACAGGTCTGAAAAGCAACAGCAGCAAGGGAGAGGATCGAGAGATACTCTTGAGGAGGAAGAGGAGGAGGGGGAGTAGGGAAAGAGAGGGAGTAGGAGGAGGTGAGAGCCCCAAAAAAAACGAACAGAAGAGAGGTGTACAGTGAGGGAAATACAGGGGGGAAAATAGTGAGTACCCAGAGAAGGAAACACACAGAGTAATATTCACTATCAGCAGTCATATCGGAACATGCTGAATTTCACGCCTGTCAGTCGACTGCAGTTTTCTCTATGTGTGTGCCGAGTAAATGAGTGTTCACACATTGTCCACAAAAACAGAGAAAAGGGGGGAGTGAAAAGGAGAGAGAGAGTTACTGTCCTTTTCCATCACGCCTGAACAAAGGTAGACAGTTTTATCACAATCTTACGCAAACACACACACTCTGTGATCAAATAGTGTGAAAGCACACTGATGAATGGCAAACACTGTCACACAGTATAAAATTACCTGACATGTATTCACAGTGGGAATGAAGCCGTGAGCAGTGCTATTGCAGATTACCAGTATAGTTACAGTGAGGAGACACATTCAGGACTTTGCAGATGAAATGTAATGGACAGAATTGCCACAATTCCCTTTTCATCCTATCTGTTCTACACCATACATTTCTATCTGAACATTCTATAACGTTGCGTCATCCTGAACAGGTTCCAGTTGTTATTTCTGCCAGTGTCTTGACAAAACTAAAGTATCGCTCACTAGAGGCGGTGTGAGGATGTACCCACAGTGTGTGTTACAGCTTTCACAGCAGTGAACAGTAGGAGTCTGTCGCCACCTATTGGTGGATGCTCACCATTAAAACAACTACATTGTACCATAATTTACCATGACCAATAGCCTACAGCTCATATGATGGCAAATTCTGATCACTTTCTGTCTGAAAATAATCTATTGCGATGAAATCTCTATGATGTCTTACTTGTCTTTTTTTCTAACACCTGCCATCTTCTAACTCTTCCCCACTCTTCTCTTTTTCTCCTCTCCTATCATCTCTCCTCTCTTTGCCTTTCCTCTCCTCCCCTAATTTCTTATTCTCTTGTTCTCATCTCTCGCTCTTCTCTTCTCTGCTATTCTCTTCTCTTCTTGTCTCTGTCCTGGTTGGTTGCGTTGCTCCTCTCCTCGTCCAATCATGTGGTAGATATTACCTGGTATATCAGAGAGGAAGAGGTGAAGCGAGACGATTTACTCCGCCCAAAATCTATCTGCGTGAGATAAGCCTTTTTTGTATGGCGGTCTACGAGACAGTGTCGAATTACATGAGGCTTAATTGATCGAATATAAGTTTTGTAATGCTTAGGCTGTTACAAATTTAGGGATTTAAGTGGATGCACGTGGCATTCTGGCAAGTTTGAGAAAAAACTATTTAGTTGTGCCTGTTGTTTAAACGCATATCTGCCTTCTCATTAGCTAGAATGGTCTGATCTGATCTCGTCTGCCTTCAATCATTGAGGACATGTATTTCCATTGTTAGAGTGGTCACTCGGCTATCTTGTCAATATAATACAGTGCCTTGCAAAAGTATTCATCCCCCTTGCGTTTTTACTATTTTGTTGCATTACAACCTGTAATTTAAATGGATTTTTATTTGGATTTCATGTAATGGACATACACAAAATAGTCCAAATTGGTGAAGTGAAATGAAAAAAATACAAAGAAATAATCAAAATAAATAACAGAAAAGTGGTGCATTCATATGTATTCAACACCTTTGCTATGAAGCCCCTAAATAAGATCTGGTGCAACCAATTACCTTCAGAAGTCACATAATTAGTTAACTAAAGTCCACCTGTGTGCAATCTAAGTGTCAAATGATCTGTCACATGATCTCAGTATATATACACCTGTTCTGAAAGGCCCCAGAGTCTGCAACACCACTAAGCAAGGGGAACCACCAAGCAAGCGGCACCATGAAGACCAAGGAGCTCTCCAAACAGGTCAGGGACAAAGTTGTGGAGAAGTACAGATCAGGGTTGGGTTATAAAAATATATCAGAAACTTTGAACATCCCACGGAGCACCATTAAATCCATTATTAAAAAATTGAATTAATATGGCACCACAACAAACCTGCCAAGAGAGGGCCGCCCACCAAAACCCACGGACCAGGCAAGGAGGGCATTAATCAGAGAGGCAACAAAGACACCAAAGATAACCCTGAAAGAGCTGCAAAGCTCCACAGCGGAGATTGGAGTATCTGTCCATAGGACCACTTTAAGCCGTACATTCCACAGAGCTGGGCTTTATGGAAGAGTGACCATAAAAAAGGCATTGCTTAAAGAAAAAAATAAGCAAACACGTTTGGTGTTCGCCAAAAGGCATGTGGGATACTCCCCAAACATATGGAAGAAGTTCAGAAGAGACTAAAATTGAGCTTTTTGGCCATCAAGGAAAATGTCTGGCGCAAACCCAACACCTCTCATCACCCCGAGAACACCATCTCCACAGTGAAGCATGGTGGTGGTAGCATCATGCTATGGTGATGTTTTTCATTGGCAGGGACTGGGAAACTGGTCAGAATTGAAGGAATGATGGATGGCGCTAAATAAAGGGAAATTATTGAGGGAAACCTGTTTCAGTCTTCCAGAGATTTGAGACTGGGACGGAGGTTCACCTTCCAGCACGACAATGACCCTAAGCATACTGCTAAAGCAACACTCGAGTGGTTTAAGGGGAAACATTTAAATGTCTTGGAATGGCCTCGTCAAAGCCCAGACCTCAATCAAATTGAGAATCTGTGGTATTACTTAAAGATTGCTGTACACCAGCGGAACCCATCCAACTTGAAGGAGCTGGAGCAGTTTTGCCTTGAAGAATGGGCAAAAATCTCATTGGCTAGAATATGCCAAGCTTTAAAAGACATACCCCAAGAGACTTGCAGCTGTAATTGCTGCAAAAGGTGGCTTTACAAAGTTTTGACTTTTGGGAGGTGAATAGTTATGCACGCTCAAGTTTTCAGTTTTTTTGTCTTATTTCATTTAAAAAAAACATTTTTAAGTATTTAGCAGACGCTCTTATCCAGAGCAACTTACAGTTAGTGAGTGCATACATGTTTTTTTATTTATTATTATTATTATTATTATTATTATTATTATTACTTTTTTCATACTTTCTTGTTTGTTTCACAATAACAAATAGTTTGCATCTTCAAAGTGGTAGGAATGTTGTGTAAATCAAATGATACAAACCTCCCCAAAATCCATTTTAATTCCAGGTTGTAAGTCAACAGAATAGGAAAAATGCCAAGGGGGTTGAATACTTGTAGATCATCTTTAGGTATATCCATCCTGCAGAGGTCACAGCGGGTCACGAGCCCTGGCCTGCTCTTCCTTCTCATCCTTCTCATCCTCCTCTTCCTCCTCTGAGGGTTAACGTTTTTATTTTATTTTTTAAATGATTCTCTTCTGTTAAAATTCATTATACTCCGACTGCTCTTAATTGATGATAACTTAAACGTTTGGTAAACCTACTGTAAATATTTTACATTTACATTTTAGTCATTTAGCAGACGCTCTTATCCAGAGCGACTTACAGGAGCAATTAGGGTTAAGTGCCTTGCTTAAGGGCACATCGACAGATTTTTCACCTAGTCGGCTCGGGGATTAGAACCAGCGACCTTTCGGTTACTGGCACAACGCTCTTACCCACTAAGCTACCTGCCGTCCTTTTACATGTAAACTGGTTTGTCTACTATTGATTTTGAGAACTACACAATGAAAATGTATGTCTGTAAAGTAGAAACATAAAAAGTATGATAAATACTTGAGTGTACTGCTATGATGATGACTAATATGATTTCACTTCACAGTAGTAAAGTAGTTCTAGCTCAATACAACATACCAATACACAAATAACCCAGAAATTCCAAAACCAAAAATAAATGCATCCCCTATACAATAAACATGTATCAAAAATGAAGTTGCTGGGGTCAATACAGGTGGAAGATGTATGATTGCCATCCCCATGAGCGTAGTCAGTCACCGCGGGCTTATACTGTCATGGTTCATGTGGGGTCAAATTATATTATGAAGGGCAGCTCAGAACAGCTGAAGATGGATTTTAAAGTACTGATTGGGTCTCTACTTGACACCAACAAACGCCCCATAATATCTGGCCCTCTGCCCTCCCTAAATTGTGGCATTGAACGGTTTAGCAGACTTTTAGCCCTCCATAACTGTCTACGAGACAATTGCAGCTCTGTGGGTGTAACATTTATTGAGAATTTTGATACCATCTGGAAACAAAGCTCATATTATAAGGAGGATGGGATCCACCCAAATCATTTGGGTTCCTGGATCCTTTCAAAGCATTATAAGGCTGCATTCAGACAATGACTTATCAATGACCCAAGTCCAGCTCATTTAATCCCTACCATTGTGTCGCTGAGTTGTCATAATGCTTCAGCAAATGTACATTATCCTAGGGGCGTTGGAAGACACAATGTAAATAACCTAATTTATATCCCTCTTACTGCCCGGAATGCCTCTGCTGATCCTACAGCTATTGTATGCAATAATCATATGCCTATGAACCAGAGTAATACTGTTAGCACTGAGGTGGTGTGCCCTAGTAGGAAGTCCACTGTGTGCAGCTCACCCTGCACTAATAAAAATAAGCTGAGTATGTCTACCTCTGCTAAGCTTCCCAGTAAAGCAAGAAAAATAATCAAGCATCAAAGAAAAGTGTTAAAAATAGCCCAAGTTAACATATGTAGATTAAGAAACAAGGTTCATGAAATCAATAATTTTCTAGTAACAGATGACATTCATATTCTGACTATCTCTGAAACTCACATAGATAACACCTTTGATGATACAGTGGTAGCAATACAAGGTTATAACATTTACAGAAAAGACAGAAATGCCAACGGGGGGCGGTGTTATATTCAGAACCACATTCCTGTAAAGCTTAGATGTTAAATACTATTGAAGTTAAACCATTCTGGTGGGAAGCTGCTATAGACCACCAAGTGCTAACAGTCAGTATCTGGATAACATCTGTGAAATGCTTGATAGTATATGTGATATCAATAGAGAGGTATACTTTCTGGGTGATTTAAATATTGACTGGCTTTCATCAGGCTGCCCACTCAAGAGAAAGCTTCAAACTGTAACTAGTGCCTGCAACCTGGTTCAGGTTATCAATCAACCTACCAGGGTAGTTTCAAACAGTACATGAATGAAATCATGTAGTGATCATATCTTTACTAATGCTGCAGAAATTTGGATGTAGTGATCACAATATAGTAGCCATATCTAGGAAAACCAAAGTTCCAAAGGCTGGGCCTAATATTGTGTATAAGAGGTCATACAAGACGTTTTGTAGTGATTCCTATGTTGTTGATGTGAAGAATATTTGTTGGTCCCTGCTGTGTAATGACGCGCAACCAGACGCTGCACTTGAGATATTTATGAAATTGCTTATCCCAGTTACTAATAAGCATGCACCCATTAAGAAAATGATCGTAAAAACGGTTAAATCCCCATGGATTGATGAGGAATTAAAAAATGGTATGGTTGAGAGGGATGAGGCAAAAGAGATGGCAAATAGGTCTGGCTGTACAACTGATTGGCAAACGTACTGCAAATTGAGAAATCATGTGACTAAATTGAATAAAAAGAAGAAGAAACCACACTATGAAACAAAGATAAATGACATAAAGAATGATAGTAAAAAGCTTTGGAGTACCTTAAATGACATTTTGGGCAAAAAGGCAAACTCCGCTCCATCATTCATTGAATTAGATGGCTCATTCATCACAAAACCCACTGATATTTCCAACTACTTTAATGATTTTTTTATTGGCAAGATTAGCAAACTTAGGCATGACATGCCAGCAACAAACGCTGACACTGCACATCCAAGTATATCAGACCAAATTATGAAAGACAAGCATTGTAATTTTGAATTCCGTAAAGTAAGTGTGGAATAATTATTATTGTCGATCAACAATGACAAGCCACTAAGGTCTGACAACTTGGATGGAAAATTACTGAAGATAATAGTGGACGATATTGCTGTCACGCCCTGACTCAGGGGACTCTTATATGTTGAGTCAGTGTGTGTGTATTCTTTGTTTGTATATATTCTATGTTGTATATCTAGCTTGTGTGGATCTATGTTGGCCGGTGTGGTTCCCAATCAAAGGCAGCTGTCACTCGTTGTCTCTGATTGGGGACCATACTTAAGCAGCCTATTGGCACAGTCTAGTTGTGGGATCTTGTTCCTGGTAAGGTATGTTGTGTGTTCTACCTTGGACTTCACGTTTCGTTTTGTTTCTTGTTTTGTCGTGTGTTTATTAAGTTGAATAAACATGTACGCATATCACGCTGCGCCTTGGTCTGACCCGTCATTCAACGAACGTGACAATTGCCACTCCTATTTGCCATATCTTCAATTTAAGCCTACTAGAAAGTGTGTGCCCTCAGGCCTGGAGGGAAGCAAAAGTTATTCCCCTACCTAAGAATAGTAAAGCCCCCTTAACTGGCTCAAATAGCCAACCAATTAGCCTGTTACCAACCCTAAGGAAACTTTTGGAAAAAATTGTGTTTGACCAGATACAATGCTATTTTACAGTAAACAAATTGATAACAGACTTTCAGCATGCTTATAGGGAAGGACATTCAACAAGCACAGCACTTACACAAATGACTGATGATTGGCTGAGAGAAATTGATGATACAAATATTGTGGGGCTGTTTTGTTAGACTTCAGTGCGGCTTTTGACATTATCGATCATAGTCTGTTGCTGGAAAAACGTATGTGTTATGACTTTACACCCACCTGCTATATTGTGGATAAAGAGTTACCTGTCTAACAGAACACAGAGGGTGTTCTTTAATGGAAGCCTTTCCAACAGAATCCAGGTAGAATCAGGAATTCCCCAGGGCAGCTGTCTAGGCCCCTTACTTTTTTCAATCTTAACTAACGACATGCCACTGGCTTTGAGTAAAGCCAGTGTGTCTATGTATGCGGATGACTCGAAACTATACACGTCAGCTACCACAGCGACTGAAATGACAGCAACACTTAACAAAGAGCTGCAGTTAGTTTCAGAATGGGTGGCAAGGAATAAGTTAGTCCTAAATATTTCAAAAACTAAAAGCATTGTATTTGGGACAAATCATTCACTAAACCCTAAACCTCAACTAAATCTTATAATGAATAATGTGGAAATTGAGCAAGTTGAGGAGACTAAATTGCTTGGAGTAACCCTGGATTGTAAACTGTCATGGTCAAAACATATTGATACAACAGTAGCTAGGATGGGGAGAAGTCTATAATAAAGCGCTGCTCTGCATTCTTAACAGCAATATCAACAAGGCAGGTCCTACAGGTCCTACTTTTGTCACACCTGGACTACTGTTCAGTCGTGTGGTCAGGTGCCACAAAGAGGGACTTAGGAAAATTGCAATTGGCTCAGAACAGGGCAGCACGGCTGGCCCTTGGATGTACACAGAGAGCTAACATTAATAATATGCATGTCAATCTCTCCTGGCTCAAAGTGGAGGAGAGATTGACTTCATCACTACTTGTATTTGTGAGAGGTATTGACATGTTGAATGCACCGAGCTGTCTGTTTGAACTACTGGCACACAGCTCGGACACTCATACATACCCCACAAGACATGCCACCAGAGGTCTCTTCACAGTCCCCAAGTCAAGAACAGACTATGGGAGGTGCACAGTACTACATAGAGCCATTACTACATGGAACTCCAGTCCACATCAAGTAGCCTAACTCATGCCAGCAGTAACATTAGATTTTTTTTATATATATATAAATACACCTTACGGAACAGCGGGGACTGTAAAGCAACACAAACATAGACACATGCATACAAACACACGATAACTATACACACATGTACACATGGATTTTGTGTTATAGATATGTGGTAGTAGAGTAGAGGCCTGAGGGCATACACTTAATATGTTGTGAAATATGTTATGAATGTATTGTAATGTTTTTAAAATGTATAACTGCTTTAATTTTGCTGGACACCAGGAAGAGTAGCTGTTGCCTTGGCAGGAACTAATGGGGATCCATAATAAATACAAATACAAGTACCACCCTCCTTCAGGCAATGGATGAACCATGAAATTATTTAAACCCAGACCTATGTCAGGCTTGGATTCACAATGCCGAAAGGTTTTTCCCCAGGTGCATGAACAATGAGGGTATTTGGCTAAATGCTCAAGACAGGCTTGATGCAAACTAGTGCCTGCTAAACATTGTTTCTTTCATTTCTTTCATTTGATTACATTGTGAAAGATGTTTTCAATGATCACCCCTTTTTTCACATGGGATAGAAATTATGGAAATGTTAATGGGTAGTGCAAGTGTATTGCCTAATGTGATGTACTGTAATGTACAGTACTGTAGCATACTACATTCAAAGGGCAATTGTAAAACATGTATCTTACATTTTTTGCTATTAGATTAATTGGTTGTTAAAATAACTAAATTGAGAAGATATCATTATGTTGTGTTTTGGTGATTAAACCAATGTACTCATTATATTTCACAGTAAACTTATATTTGGGATCAATGGTTGAGTGGTGAAAGATGTCTACAAACAAAATTAATGCAAAATTAAAGGTTTTGAATGTTAGACTAGCTGCGTAACAAGTGTTACCAGTTTGGAGTTTTGTAATAAGAGTTTAGATAGTTCACCACATACTTGTGAAAATAGTACCAAAGCGATAAAAACCCCCGGTAAAACCCAGTTGGATTATCGTCCTTATCTCCTTATGGGATCAATCACTGTATGTGAGTGTGAGTGTGAGTGTGTGTGTGTGTGAGAGTGTGTGTGTGGGTGGGTGTTAGAATTAGCCTGAACCAACACTGCATTCTGTTTATTTTGTTTGGACTAGCAGTATGGTCGATTAGGTCTATTAGGCCCTTAATTTCTGGCCTCTGTCTTGATGTAGAAGCAGCAGCGACTCAGGCAGAGCTGTGTACAGTCAGGATCAAGGGAGCTCAGGCACAGAAGACTCTATCCTCTCTTTCGCTGACGCTGGATGCGGCTTATCCTCTTCGGGCCACATTAAAAGGTTTGGCCCTGTCTCCACAGTTACCTGTGATAGAGACACAGCTGTGCCGTAGTCTATACCTGGCACTGACATAGAATACACCTGTGGCATAGGTTCTACCCCTACTCTCTCTCTCTCTCTCTCTCTCTCTCTCTCTCTCTCTCTCTCTCTCTCTCTCTCTCTCTCTCTCTCTCTCTCTCTCTCTCTCTCTCTCTCTCTCTCTCTCTCTCTCTCTCTCTCTCTCTCTCTCTCTCTCTCTCTCTCTCTCTCTCTCTCTCTCTCTCTCTCTCTCTCTCTGTGATGATTGGCTGTGTGTTGGCGTAAACAGGGTCTTACGACACAGGAAGTGGTATAACTCAGGGTCAGGGTTCGTTGAGCAGATGACAGGTTGTTCTTTTTGTGACGCTGACCATTCCATCATCCTGCTAATGCTATGATTGGAAGTGACACAGTAGAGGGGGAGGGGCAAAGAAAGTGAAAGTGCACTCTTTTGCTTTGAGATTTTCTCATAATCTAGATGAGAATATGTTAGGCTTTTGCAGTTCCTGCATTCGCAGTCAAAGACCGAATCAAAGAAATTGAGGACAAACAGAGGTAAATAGAGAGAAAGTGGTGGATAGAGTGTGGGTGGGCATGGGGTAAACAAATAATAGAGAGGGGGGGTTAGACAGGAATGTGGGTTAAATAATCCTTTTGACTCAGTGATGATAGCGAGTCATTGGGTCAGTACAGGGAGGAGACAAGACCCTTGAAAACACCTGTCAACACCAGAGGCCTGCGAGAGTGTGTAATGATTTCATAGTTTTCTTCCCCCAAATAGCATATCATAATGCTTACAAACAATAATAATAAAGCCTATGTGGGGCTTCTCCGGCTTCACTGGTTCTGTTGGATTGGTTATGGGATCCAGAATCCGGGATCTTGGTTCTTGGTTCTGGGTTCTCTAAGGTTCTCAAGGTAACAAATATTATTTGACAGGATAAAGGTTGTCTCGCCGAACCTTGATCTCCAGTTCTTCATGCAGACCCTTGTTCTGACCCTTTGGGTCTTCTCTGCTTCCTCTGAAATGTTCTCCAGGTTTCTGCGAGTTCTGCGGGCTAATCCCAGCCCCACCCTTTCAGCGGAGTAGCGAGTGATGTCCTTCAAGCGGCTAATCCCGTTAGCACAGCCTAGCTTCCTTTAATCCTCCCACATCGCCAAGCGCCCCGCAGCCTACACACTCTCACCGCTTCTGGGATGACGGGCCACTGATAAAACCCTCAGGTAAGTCCCAGCACCCTCACCCTTACAGAAGTCCCCCTATGCATCCTCAAACTGCTGTTAGACTCCTTACAAATCCCAAACTATAGGTAGACCAGTGGGCGAAAACCCTTGGTCAGCAGAGTTTTGTTCCAGGGCAGCACTAGTACACCTGATTCAGCTAATCAAGGTATTGAGGCCAAGGGTTGGTGATCGCTGGTGTAGACTTTATCTGTAGCATATCATACCGCTAACAAGAGACTACCACTAAAAAGAGACTGACTATAAACTAGACCAGCCTTTGTTATATGTTTGCTATGCAGTTGAAGTCGGAAGTTTACATACACTTAGGTTGGAGTCATTAAAACTCGTTTTTCAACCACTCCACAAATTTCTTGTTAACAAACTATAGTTTTGGCAAGTCGGTTAGGACATCAACTTTGTGCATGACACAAGTAATTTTTCCAACAATTGTTAACAGACAGATTATTTCACTTATAATTCACTGTATCACAATTCCAGTGGGTCAGAAGTTTAAATACACTAAGTTGACTGTGCCTTTAAACCGCTTGGAAAATTCCAGAAAATGATGTCATGGCTTTAGAAGCTTCTGATAGGCTAATTGACATCATTTGAGTCAATTGGAGGTGTACCTGTGGATGTATTTCAAGGCCTACCTTCAAACTCAGTGCCTCTTTTCTTGACATCATGGGAAAATCAAAAGAAATCAGCCAAGACCTCAGAAGAAAAGTTGTAGACCTCCACAAGTCTGGTTCATCCTTGGGAGCAATTTCCAAACGCCTGAAGGTACCACGTTCATCTGTACAAACAATAGTACGCAAGTATAAACACCATGGGACCACGCAGCCGTCATACCGCTCAGGAAGGAGACGCGTTCTGTCTCCTATAGATGAACATACTTTGGTGCGAAAAGTGATAATCAATCCCAGAACAACAGCAAAAGGACCTTGTGAAGATACTGGAGGAAACAGGTACAAAAGTATCTATGTCCACAGTAAAACGAGTCCTATATCGACATAACCTGAAAGGCCGCTCAGCAAGGAAGAAGCCACTGCTCCAAAACCACCATAAAAAAGCCAGACTACGGTTTGCAACTGCACATGGGGACAAAGATCGTACTTTTTTGAGAAATGTCCTCTGGTCTGATGAAACAAAAATAGAACTGTTTGGCCATAATGACCATCGTTATGGTTGGAGGAAAAAGGCGAGCTTGCAAGCCGAAGAACACCATCCCAACCGTGAAGCACGTGGGTGGCAGCATCATGCTGTGGGGGTGCTTTGCTGCAGGAGGGACTGGTGCACTTCACAAAATATATGGCATCATGAGGAAGGAAAATTATGTGGATATATTGAAGCAACATCTCAAGACATCAGTCAGGAAGTTAAAGCTTGGTCGCAAATGGGTCTTCCAAATGGACAATGACCCCAAGCATACTTCCAAAGTTGTGGCAAAATGGCTTAAGGACAACAAAGTCAAGGTATTGGAATGGCCATCACAAAGCCCTGACCTCAATCCTATAGAAAATGTGTGGGCAGAACTGAAAAAGTTTGTGCGAACAAGGAGGCCTACAAACCTGACTCAGTTACACCAGCTCTGTCAGGAGGAATGGGCCAAAATTCACCCAACTTATTGTGGGAAGTTTGTGGAAGGCTATGCGAAACATTTGACCCAAGTTAAACAACTTAAAGCAATGCTACCAAATACTAATTGAGTGTATGTAAACTTCTGACCCACTGGGAATGTGATGAAATAAATAAAAGCTGAAATAAATCATTCACTCTACTATTATTCTGACATTTCACATTCTTAAAATAAAGTGGTGATCCTAACTGACCTAAGACAGGAAAAGTTTACTAGGATTAAATGTCAGGAATTGTGAAAAACTGAGTTTAAATGTATTTGGCTAAGGTGTATGTAAACTTCCGATTTCAACTGTATGTATACATGTCTTCCAAATAGTATCTCCTAGCACTTGGTGGGTGTCCCCTCAGTGGTTCGTGGCAATTGTGTCTCTGTGGTATAGGCCCACAGTGTAGCTCTGTTTTTGTTTTAGCCCTTTGACGTGTATGATCACGTATTTGATCATTGTTGAGTTGTCCCTGCTGCGTACGATTTCAAATATGTGATTGGAACAGCAGCAACAGAACGTATGATGCAACAAACGCGTCTAAACAGTATTGTTGTCTGAACAGCATCTAAATATTGTTTTAACTGATGGAAAATAAAGGTCTTAAACTTTGTAAAAGATAAATGCAAACTTCATCATCCAAGCATCACACGGAACACATCCACAGCCAAACTCATTCCATAAACCAGTCTAAATAACAGTTTGCGCTGACAAAAAAAACAAAACATAAGTAAGCGACCTAACAGCTAGACTAGTTTACAATATACCACATCTCTGGTGAGCACAAGAGACTAATGTAATGTTGTTTAGAAAATAGATGCGTGTCAGCTAATCTAACAGCAGCTAAAATCTTTATGATGGAAGCTATGTTTGTTTATGTTTGACTTGGCGAAAACTCCCTAATCACAGAATGCCATTCACTATAAGACGCAAATAAACAAAGTCAAAGATGGCTGCGCTCATTGCCTGAAAAATATGAACTTAGTTTAGCCACTTTTCAGCATATTACAAATCGTTGATGTACTTGTTACAGTGTATACAAGAACCGGAGCACATGACTTGACAAGTCGTTTACCATTTTTGACAAATCACAAAGCAAATAAAAGGTTTTCACCTCACAGATCATCACACCAAATACAAGCCTACTGCCTAGCCTAACCGTAGCGCGAAAGGTAAACAGGGATGAAACTATTTTAAGGGGGTTTGTGGGGGGGGGGTGATTTCATTTGTTGGGGGTTTTCAAGTCCGTGGGGGGTAGAAATGGGGGAAGGTATCGTGGGGGGATATGATGCAGGAAATATTACTATGATGGGGGATTTATCAATAAATGGGGGGCAAACACAAGAGAAGTTTATACGCTAAATAAAAATAGAAACCCTGGAAAGGGGGGACTGAGCTGGCAACCCTGAGGTACCAAAGTTACAATCTGATGCCGTGTTCAAAACAACTGGGAACTTGGAAATCTCAGATTCCGACTTCAGTGCGTTCAAGACAACTGGCAACTCGGGAAAAACGAGCTCCGACTGGAAAAAAATGTTTTGAACGGTCATCCAATTCATCTTTGGACCATTAAAAATATTTTGAACTTACGCGTGAAAAGGTTAAGAAACACTGCTGTAGGGGATTGTTTCCTCACATGGGGCACCACCATATGTAGGGAATTGTACTCTCACGGGGCACCATTATGTAGGGAAATGTCCTCACAAACTCTACAATACTCATAGGCCTACTACAGAATTATATGCATATTAAATCAATAAAGCTATGATTTGTAGCATTATTTGGTTTAACTACTGTATTATGGCTATTTTTTTTTTTACCTTATGTGGTTCTTGGTGGGTGGATGTTTTCCAAAAGTAAACATCAAGACCGTCTGGTGTGCTATTTAGAGTACTGTGTTAAGAGCTTCTTACCAAACATGTGGAAGGGTACCAAAACGTTTCTGCAGCATTGAAGGTCCCCAAGAACACAGTGGCCTCCATCATTCTTAAATGGAAGAAGTTGGGAACCACCAAGACTCTTCCTAGAGCTGGGCGCTCCGTCAAACTGAGCAATCGGGGGAGAAGGGCCTTGGTCAGGGAGGTGACCAAGAACCCGATGGTCACTCTGACAGAGCTCCAGAGTTCCTCTGTGGAGATGGGGGAACCTTCCGGAAGGACAACCATCTCTGCAGCACTCCATGAGAAACAAGATTCTCTGGTCAAGATTGAACTCTTTGGCCTGAATGCCAAGCATCACGTTTGGAGGAAACCAGGCACCGCTCATCACCTGGCCAATACCATCCCTAGGGTGAAGCATGGTGGTGGCAGCATCATGCTGTGGGGATGATTTTCAGCAGCAGGGACTGGGAGACTAGTCAGGATTGAGGGAAAGATGAACGGAGCAAAGTACAGAGAGAACCTTGATGAAAACGTGTTCCAGAGTGTTCAGGACCTCAAACTGGGGCAAAGGTTCACCTTCCAACGACCCTAAGCACACAGCCAAGAGAACGCAGGAGTGGCTTCGGGACAAGTCTCTGAATGTCCTTGAGTGGCCCAGCCAGAGCCCGGACTTGAACCCGATCGAACATCTCTGGAGAGACCTGAAAATAGCTGTGCAGTGATGCTCTCCATCCAACCTGACAGAGCTTGAGAGGATCTGCAGAGAAAAATGGGAGAAACTCCCAAAATACTGGTGTGCCAAGCTTGTAGCATCATATCCAATAATATTCTAGGCCTTAATCGCTGCCAAAGGTGTTTCAACAAAGTACTGAGTAAAGGGTCTGAATACTTATGTAAATGTGATATTCTTTTTTTAAATATAAATATATATATACAAACATGTTTTTGCTTTGTCATTATTGGGTGTTGTGTGTAGATTGATGAGGGGAAAAAACAATTAAATAAAACATTTTATAATGCTGTAACATAACAAAATGTGGAAAAAGTGAAGGGGTCTGAATACTTTCTGAATGCACTGTATATTCTTCAAGAATCAATGGGTACACATTAATTAATGTATAAATCCAAAATTGGATGTAGCTACTGCAGATTGCCCCTTTAACAAGTTATTTGTGTACTTGCCTGGTGGTTTACCTCAAGAGCCAGTGGTTTCATTGTTTGCGATTTTACCATGGGCGGCAGGTAGCTTAGTGGTTAAGAGCGTTGTGCCAGTAACCGAATGGTCGCTGGTTCTAATCCCCGAGCCGACTAGGTGAAAAATCTGTCGATATGCCCTTGAGCAAGGCACTTAACACTAATTGCTCCTGTAAGTCACTCTGGATAAGAGCGTCTGCTAAATGACGTCAATGTAAATGTAGTGGATTCACGTAAAGGTTTAGCACAGTTATCGTCACTTTGCAGGGCTTATTTCATCAGCTTGATCTCTGTATGAAGACATAGGACATAGCACCTCATCTTGAGTTAACACACGTGTATGTAACCATTGTGTGTATGTTGCAGGATGTTCAGCTGGGTGGTGAAAGTGGTTCCCCAGCCTCCTGGGAAACTAGGAGATGAGGAGAAGACAAATGCCCCACCTGCCCCAGTAAGTCCCCCACAAGCGAGAGAAAGAAAAGAGGGGATTTTATCACCATTTAAATGTTCTATTATTCAAACTAATATATCTCTTTGTGTTTAAAACAGGTAAAACAAGTAACTTTCAAAGAAGAGAAGAAACAAGAAGGTAATAACTGATTTAAACCTAATCTATAAACAATTCCCTTTGTGTACTAAAGAAGTCAGTAAACTCATCTGTATCAGCAGCATAGAGGGACATCCGTCTCACACTGTTCTCTAATTATGATTGACAGCTCCAAAACTTGCCAAGGCTAAAGACGAGGAGGTCACCGAGGAGAATGGGTGAGTGTATCTATGGCCGGAATTCAATATGTAGTTTGTCAATGCTCACCAACAGAGAAAGGGAGGGGATCTTTCAACATTGATTTGACACTATTTCTTTCTGTATTGTATTGCTTTGGCAACATCGATTTCCCCTCTCTTGCCAATGAAGCTAATTTAAATTTCAGAGAGGGAGAGAGAGAGTTCCATATCACCCAGTGACCTAGTTGGCTGTGGGCACATATGGTATGCCAGGATGACAGAGAGGATCAGAGTGATCAGACCAGGATCAGAGGAAATCCTATAGTGGAATGCCATTGAGCCCATATAATGCGTTGCTCTTTACAGTACTGGACTATAATATAGAATTCCAGTAGCTAACTAACATTTATGCTCTAAATTTACATCAATTATTTAGAGTGTACAGACATCATCCTCTCTCTACACTCACACACACTTGCACGCAACCCTCCCCCCCCCCCCCCCCCCCCCCCCCCATGCCCGATGACCTGCCCCTTTACCCTCCCACTCGCCAAGTGCCTTTTTCGGTGGTGGTATTATTATTAGTTTTTTATAAAGTTTTTGTCGTTGTTGTTCTGAACCCGCTGCCCCCAAGTCGTTGTGACGTTGTCAAGTTCGCCACCTCTGACCTCGACCATATCCTTTGGTCTGCCCTGTACAGAGCTCGCATGCGCCCGGTTGTGCCTTTTTCCCAGCCTGCTCTGTACTGAGATTGTGCACGCCCGGTATCCAAACATACATGGCTTGAGATGCGGTCACCGGTCGAGTGTGTGTACCTAGTTAAAATATCAACAGTACTGCTACAGCAGCATAGCATTTGATTAACACTTGGTAACGCTTGATTTGATTTACATCATCGCCCTCCTGCAGCTTGCCTGTCTATGCATGTTTGTCACAACCCACGTTTTGACAAATGAATGAGAACTGCCTGCATGCCCATTTGATCGATTCCAACTGCATTTGGTATTTGGTATTTTATTAGGATCCCCATTAGCTGTTGTAAAAGCAGCAGCTACTCTTCCTGGGGTCCACACAAAACATGAAACATGACATAATACACAACATTAATAGACAAGAACAGCTCAAGGAAAGAACTACATAAATATGTATTTTTTTTACAAAAGGCACTATCTAGGTCAAATAGGGGAGAGGCGTTGTGCCGTGAGGTGTTGCTTAATCTGTTTTTTTTAAACCAGGTTTGCTGTTCACTTGAGCAATATGAGATGAAACGGAGTTCCATGCAATAATGGCTCTATATAATACTGTACGCTTTCTTGAATTTGTTCTGGATTTGGGGACTGTGAAAAGACCCCTGGTGGCATGTCTGTTGGGGTAAGTGTGTGTGTCAGAGCTGTGTGTAAGTTGACTATGCAAACAATTTGTTTCTTATAAAAATAATAAACAATAATGTTTCTTCTAAAAATAAAAAGTGATGCAGTCAGTCTCTCCTCAACTCTTAACCAAGAGATACTGGCATGCATAGTATTTATATCAGCCCTCTGATTACAATGAAGTACAAGACGTGCCACTCTGTTCTTGGCCAGCTGCAGCTTTACTAGGTCTTTCCTTGCAGCACTCGACCACAGAGCATCTCTTTATTACAGACAGACCTCTCCCCATCTTTACAACCATTGAATCTATATGTTTTTACCATGACAGTTTACAATCTATGGTAACGCCAAGTAATTTAGTCTCCTCAACTTGTTCAACAGCCACACCATTCATTACCAGATTCAGCTGAGGTCTAGAACTTAGGGAATGATTTGTACCAAATACAATGCTCTTAGTTTTAGAGATGTTCAGGACCAGTTTATGACTGGCCACCCATTCCAAAACGGACTGCAACTCTTTGTTAAGGGTTTCAGTGACTTCATTAGCTGTGGTTACTGATGTGTATATGGTTGAATCATCAGCATACATGGACACACATGCTTTGTTTAATGTCAGTGGCAGGTCATTGGTAAAAATAGAAAAGAGTAGAGGGCCTAGAGAGCTGCCCTGCGATACACCACACTTTACATATTTGACATTAGAGAAGCTTCCATTAAAGAAAACCCTTTGAGTTATATTAGATAGATAGCTCTGAATCCACGATATGGCAGAAGTTGAAAAGCCATAATACATACGTTTTTTCAACAACAGGTTATGGTCAATAATATAAAATGCTGCACTGAAATCTAACAGTACAGCTCCCACAATCTTCTTATTATCAATTTCTTTCAACCAATCATCAGTCATTTGTGTTAGTACAGTACATGATGACTGGCCTTCTCTATAAGCATGCTGAAAGTCTGTTGTTAATTTGTTTACAGAGAAATAGCATTGTATTTGGTCATTTTTTTCCAACAGTTTGCTAAGAGCTGCAACAGTTTGATAAGAGCTGGCAGCAAGTTTATAGGTCTGCTGTTAGAACCAGTAAAGGCCGCTTTAACAATGTTGGGTAGCGGAATTACTTTGGCTTCCTTCAAGACTTTCCTCTAGGCTCAGATATGACAGATAGGAGTGGCTATAGAGTCTGCTACAATCCTCAGTAGCTTTCCATCTAAGTTGTCAATGCCAGAAGGTTTGTCATTATTGATCGATAACAAAAAAAAATCCACCTCTCCCACACTAACTTTACAAAGTTCAAACTTGCAATACTTTTCTTTCATTATTTCTTTTTTTATGCATGAATACGATGGCTCACTGTTCGTTGTTGGCATTTCCTGCCTATGTTTGCCCACTTTGCCAATTAAGTAATCATTAAAACAATTGACAACATCAAATGGTTTTGTGATGAATAAGCCATCTGATTCGATGAATGATGGAGTTGAATTTGTCTTTCTGCCCATAATTTCATTTAAAGGACTCCAAATATTTTATATAATTGATCTTGGCTTCATAATACAGTTTTTTTTATTTTTGTTCAGATTAGTCACATAATTTCTCAATTTGCATTAAGTCAGCCAGTCAGATGTGCAGCCAGACTTATTAGCCACTCCTTTTGCCCCATCTCTTTCAACCATACAGTTTTTCAATTCCTCATCAATCCATGGAGCCTTAACTGTTCTAGCAGTCAGTTTCTTAACAGGTGCATGTTTATCAATAATTGGAAGAAGCAATTTCATAAATTAATCAAGTGCAGCGTCTGGATGCTCCTTATTAATCACATCAGACCAACAAATATTTTTAACATCATCAACATAAGAGTCACAGCAAAATCTTTGTATGATCTCTTATACACTATTTTAGGCCCAGCTTTTGGAACTTTGGCTTTCCTGGATATAGCCACTGCATCCAATGGGTACGGATACAGCTTTAGAACAAAGTTCTACAGTATTAGTAAAAATGTGATCGATACATGTGGATGATCTTGTTCCTGTAGTGTTTGTAAACACCCTGGTAGGTTGATGAATAACCTGAACCAGATTACAGGCCTGGTTATATTGAGAAGCTTCCTCTTGATCGGACAGTTTGATGAAAACCAGTCAATATTCATGTCCCCAAGAAAGTAGACCTCTCGGTTTACATCACATACACTATCAAGCATTTCACACATATTATTTAGATACTGACTGTCAGCACTTGGTGGCCTAAAGCAAGTGAACCTGCAACCACAACACTTCAATAACACTTGACATAAGATCTTCTCTAAGCATTACAGGGATATGGCTCTGAATATATACAGCAACACCTCCCCCATAAGCATTTCTGTCTCTTCTATAGATGTTATATCCTTGTATTGCTACTGCTGTATCATCAAATTAAATATCTAAGTGAGTCTCAGAAATGGCTAATATATAAAAGGGAAAGGGAAAGGGGGATACCTAGTCAGTTGTACAACTGAATGCATTCAACTGAAGTGTGTCTTCCGCATTTAACCCAACCCCTCTGAATCAGAGAGGTGCGGGGGCTGCCTTAATTGACATCCACGTCATCGGTGCCCGGGGAACAGTGAATGTTATCTTATGTTAGCAAGTTATTGATTTCATGAACCTTATTTCTAAGGCTACATATATTAATATGGGCTATTTTCAGCCCTTTTCTGGGTAGCTTATCAGAAATAGACATAATATGGAAAAGAGCAAACAAAGCAAGAGAAAAAAATATACATTCAGCAGACCATTAATCAATTGGTGTGTGTGTGTGTGTGCTGCGTGTTTGAAGCAACGAACCCATAGGCTTGGCGCTCTCATCCCTTCCAGGCTTCTGGGAGGGAGGGTGGACAATGAGCTTGTTATAGTGGATGCAAGCAATGTCCCCATGTGCTCTGGCAGCTTTCATGGCTGGGATAAGTTCTTTCCTCTTCTGGCGCACAGCTTCAGGATAGTTGAGGAAGATATACGTTCCTCTCAAGTTCTTGGCACTTTCCAGAACAGCTACCTTGTCCTTGAACCTCAGGAACTTGACCACTATCGGCCTTGGCCTTTCACCTGGGCCGGTGGTGGATTTTCCAGTCCTGTGGGTGTGCTCCACCTCAATCTTCCTGTAGTCCATCTTCAATTTCTCAGAGATCATTTCCCTCACTTTGTCCTCAGACTCCGTCCAGGAGTGTGGAGACTCTGCAATTCCGTCCACAACCATGTTGTTCTGCCTTGATTGTCCCTCGAGATGTATCCGTCATTGTTATCATGGATTCACACACAGAACTGATGTCCTCTCTCAATGACTTACAGATTGCTGTCATCTTGCCGTTCTCCTGTTTCAACTCATCGAGCTGACCCTGGTAGAACTGCAAACTGTTCTTCAGATCCTGGACCTCTCTGGTCAGGTCATCTATTATTTTATTAGTTGAATCCACCAGTATTTGAACAAAACACTTGAAGCTACAGTGGGGAGAACAAGTATTTGATACACTGCCGATTGTGCAGGTTTTCCTACTTACAAAGCATGTAGAGGTCTGTATTTTGTCTGTAATGTCATTTTTATCATAGGTACACTTCAACTGTGAGAGACGGAATCTAAAACAAAAATCCAGAAAATCACATTGTATGATTTTTAAGTAATTAATTTGCATTTTATTGCATGACATAAGTATTTGATACATCAGAAAAGCAGAACTTAATATTTGGTACAGAAACCTTTGTTTGCAATTACAGAGATCATACGTTTCCTGTAGGTCTTGACCAGGTTTGCACACACTGCAGCAGGGATTTTGGCCCACTCCTCCATACAGACCTTCTCCAGATCCTTCAGGTTTCGGGGCTGTCTCTGGGCAATACGGACTTTCAGCTCCCTCCAAAGATTTTCTATTGGGTTCAGGTCTGGAGACTGGCTAGGCCACTCCAGGACCTTGAGATGCTTCTTACGAGCCACTCCTTAGTTGCCCTGGCTGTGTGTTTCGGGTCGTTGTCATGCTGGAAGACCCAGTCACAACCCATCTTCAATGCTCTCACTGAGGGAAGGAGGTTGTTGGCCAAGATCACGCGATACATGGCCCCATCCATCCTCCCCTCAATACGGTGCAGTCGTCCTGTCCCCTTTGCAGAAAAGCATCCCCAAAGAATGATGTTTCCACCTCCATGCTTCACGGTTGGAATGGTGTTCTTGGGGTTGTGCTCATCCTTCTTCTTCCTCCAAACACGGCGAGTGGAGTTTAGACCAAAAAGCTATATTTTTGTCTCATCAGACCTCATGACCTTCTCCCATTCCTCCTCTGGATCATCCAGATGGTCATTGGCAAACTTCAGACGGGCCTGGACATGCGCTGGCTTGAGCAGGGGGACCTTGCGTGCGCTGCAGGATTTTAATCCATGACGGCGTAGTGTGTTACTAATGGTTTTCTTTGAGACTGTGGTCCCAGCTCTCTTCAGGTCATTGACCAGGTCCTGCCGTGTAGTTCTGGGCTGATCCCTCACCTTCCTCATGACCGAGGGTGATTGACCGTCATCTTGAACTTCTTCCATTTTCTAATAATTGCGCAAACAGTTGTTGCCTTCTCACCAAGCTGCTTGCCTATTGTCCTGTAGCCCATCCCAGCCTTGTGCAGGTCTACAATTTTATCCCTGATGTCCTTACACAGCTCTCTGGTCTTGGCCATTGTGGAGAGGTTGGAGTCTGTTTGATTGAGTGTGTGGACAGGTGTCTTTTATACAGGTAACGAGTTCAAACAGGTGCAGTTAATACAGGTAATGAGTGGAGAACAGGAGGGCTTCTTAAAGAAAAACGAACAGGTCTGTGAGAGCCGGAATTCTTACTGGTTGGTAGGTGATCAAATTTTTTATGTCATGCAATAAAATGCAAATTAATTACTTAAAAATCATACAATGTGATTTTCTGTTGAAGTGTACCTATGATACAAATTACAGACCTCTACATGCTTTGTAAGTAGGAAAACCTGCAAAATCGGCAGTGTATCAAATACTTGTTCTCCCCACTGTATGTTCTTGTTGTTGTAACAACTGCTCGTAGAACTCTTTTTGTTTGTTTAAAAGATCCTTCACCTGTGATAGAGACACACCCCTGTCCTCAACGGTACTCCTGCCGGCTTTGGTTTTTGTCATGGTAGCTAGCAACGCAGGTTACACTGTTACTCCTCGCAGTTCCAGATGGCATGTCACAGGGAAGATTGAAAACTACAAACAGCAGGGATCTAGACAGCCACAAACCCGGGACAATCCGCGGTCCCAGCCACAATGGCTAACCGCGTTGCGGGTTGCATTTCATTGACAACTAAGAAATATGTATGCTAACTGTGGATAACAGTCATTCAAGTTCAGCATAGTTAACTAGCTAGCAAAGTGATTCACATTTCTTGCTAGCTAACCAAATGACACCTGCATCTCTAGCTGTAGCCAACAAAAAACAATACGAGGAAAAAAAGTTGGCCACTCACCCACTCGTTCAATGACATGACATCTTTCAAGAAGCTAGCTAAGGTTAGGCTCCGTGTTTTTAGCTTGCTAAATGAATAGCTACATAAATAGATATGTTAGCCTATTAGCCACGTTATGACTGAATTGTGATCATTGCCCTTGCTAGTTTGATTGTATTGACACTCCCAACCTTAGTTACATTCGTCCATTTTGGTCCAAAATATTGAGTCATTGAAATTGAAAAGTGCATCCTGAAAGGGTGGAGGCAGCAAACCAGGCCAGCTGTGATTTACAACCTGATAGCAATATTTTTTAGACTACCAAGAAATGTATTAATGAATTATAGTTATTATGCATTGAACTGCATCTATTTTTTTTCTATTTTTTTTCGATTCTGCCAACAATGCTTTACTCTACGTCATGGAATGTTTTTGTCAAATAGAACCTATTTTTAAAACCTCTTATAAAGTTGGTTTTGTAGCATAAACTGGGAATTTGATATGTTTTACTGCTATTATGATTGTCTGTTTGTTTCATATCTGCAAAGTAGTTCAAACACTGTCAGTTCCACTTTAAGAGCCTTGAAGATGAATCACAATCAGTAAAAACAAATATTGAGCTAGCTAACTAGCAGTTTAACATCAATCATCAACATCAATGATCAGCTGATAGCCTACCCTCTTTCCTGATGTCAATCATGTCTTTAGGAGTCACTATAACTATACTGAATAAAAATATAAACGCAACATGGAACAATTTCAAAGATTATACTGAGTTACAGTTCATATAAGGAAATCAGTCAATTGAAATAAATTCATTAGTCCCTAATCTATGGATTTCACATGACTGGGCAGGGGCGCAGCCCACCCACTGGGGAGCCAGTCCCAGCCAATCAGAATGAGTTTTTCCCCACAAAAGGGCTTTATTACAGACAGAAATACTCCTCAGTTTCATCAGCTGTCCGGGTGGCTGTTCGCTGACGATCCCGAAGGTGAAGAAGACGGATGTGGAGGTCCTGGGCTGGCGTGGTTACACATGGTCTGTGGTTGTGAGGCCGGTTGGACGTACTACTGAGTTCTCTAAAACGACGTTGGAGGTGGCTTATGGTAGAGAAATGAACATTCAAATCTCTGGCAACAGCTCTGTTGGACATTCGTGCAGTCAACATGCCAATTGCACGCTCCTTCAAAACTTGAGACATTTGTGTTATTGTGTTGTGTGACAAAACTGCACATTTTAGAGTGGCCTTTTGCACCTGTGCAGGGGCGGTGTGTTCATTAGGGCGATATGGGCGACGCACTGCCAAACGGGAAAAGGAAGGGATTTTTTTCTAATCAATTATATCACGGCAACAGTAGTTATCAGTGTTCTAATCTAGACGTCTGATCTGCCACTAAATGTCCAATCAGGCTAAAGTCGTGCTTCAAATGCCCCCCCTTTTGGGGCGATTTCAGTCAGGTTGAAAATCGCCCCAGAAGTCTCTCATAGACTATCATGTAAAAAAAAATGTTTTCAAATATCAGAGCTTTCAATACAATCTCTATGGGTTTCTGAGGGCTTGCACTTACGCGCTTTCGTCATACGTAACATAACCATGAACGTAACTAAGAAAAGAGCGGGTAGCAGCGTCAATCAATTCACGTACTACTATCAAGATGGCTAACGTTCAGTGCAACTCGATTGTCTCTTTGAAAGAAGTTCACATCAAAGACCATTCAAAACGAGCTACTGGAGTGTATGCTAGCGGTCATGAGGGAACATATTGTGGAGGAGGTGAAGTCGGCGAACTTCGTAGCTATCCAAGCTGACGAGACCACGGACGTTTCTACACAGACACAGCTGGTGCTTGTGCTGAGGTACATAGATAGCAACCACAAAGTGCAGGAGCGCTTTTTTGAGTTCCTTCCCATCTCGGAATCAACCTCAGTCTCAATCGCCAGTGTGCTTTTGGAGAGACTGAACGGTATTTTTGCCGACGACGAGAAAGTCAAACTGTGGTGCACTGGCACTGTACCAGGTTCTCATGAGCTACAACCTCCAGGAGACGTTCTCTGAGACTGTGACTCTGTTGAACATCCTCATAACTACTCCAATGACAACAGCTGAAGCTGAGAGATGTTTCTCAACTTTGACACGAGTTAAGACATTCCTGCGAAATTCAATGGGCCAGGAACGTCTGAATGCACTGGCCATGCTTTCCATGGAGAGGGAACTAGTCCTCAGCATGCCTGATTTCAATGAGAAAGTCATTGACCGCTTTGCTGCATTGAAAGAGAGAAGAGAACAGTTTCAGTACAAGTAATGTAGCCTCTCTCTCTCTTTGTCCCTCCCTGTCTGTCTCTTTAACACACACACGCCCAAATCAGTTCACAGTTGATGTTGTTTAAAATAGTTATTTTTCATTTTTAAAAAAGTAAAAAAAACAAAATAATCTGTTCATGTTCATTTTTACAAATCTATACAATTGGCCAGAATATGGTTGTTCATATTTACAAATCTATACAATTGGCCAGAATATGGTTGTTCATTTTTACAAAGCCATACAGATAGCTGTGTTTACCTTTTCTAGAAATTATTTTCAAATTCTGTTTTCAGGCAAAATGTCTATCACTGTTCATTTTCACAAATATATACAAGAGGGCAGAATATGGAAGTCTATAAAAATTTCTTATTACCAATAACTTGCATCAATGTTTTCAGTAGCCTCTATCAAAAGCTCCTGCTTGCTTGTTGTGAATTATGCTCAGGTGCACATATTTCCAATTCAACCATGAGGCAAAAAATGTGGTAAAAGCTCTTGTTGATCCTGCAATCTGAACAAATACCAAGATGCTGTATTTTCAGCTGATATTTCATTTGTTTATGGAAATGCATATTGTTTATGCAGTGTTGAGGAATGTGAAAGAACACCCTTGATTATTTTTACTGTGATAACTTATTTTGCTTTTGTAAGCCAACACTTTTGAGATCAGTCAATAAATGCTTCTGGCATTGACTTATATGCTGCCCCTGTCTTCATGTTGTTGCTGGACATATCTTTTTGAAAATGTGTGTAGGTCACCTAAATCATCAGAAAAATTGCCCCCCCTGAGAATTTTTTCAGGAGCCGCCACTGCACCTGTGTAATGATCATGCAGTTTAATCAGCTTCTTGATATGCCACACCTGTCAGGTAGATTAATTATCTTGGCAAAGGAGAAATGCTCACTGACAGGGATGTAAACAAATTTGTGCACACAGTTTGAGAGAAGTAAGCTTTTTGTTCATATGAAACAATTATTTCAGCTCATGGAACTTTACATGTTGCGTTTACATTTTTGTTCACTATACCTTGCTTACAATTTGTGATGAGTCATTGTTTCGCTGCAGAAATAAATAGGCCTATGCTCAAAAATATTAAAGGGAAATGTCAAAATTGTTCAACTTCATATTCATCATCTCCAGCACCACCCCAACATCAACATACTGTATCTGAAAATGGCGCGTTTCTATGTTTTGTAGTAAAAAAAAAAGATAGAGGAAGATAAGTATTTCCAATGACATCATCAATCAATTAGTAGACAATTAGTACGCAACGCCTACTCATGATTGGTTAATATCACATGATGCAAACTGATGATGTCATTGGAAACACTTATCTTCCTCTATCTTTTTTACAAAAAAAACATTGAAACGTATGTTGATGTTGGGGGTGGTACTGGAGATGATGAATATGAAGTTGAAAATTTTTGAAATTTCCCTTTAAAGGCAGTTAGTATGTTATGAATTTCGAGATATGAATTTTCAGGAGAGGGGGAGGGGCACAAACACAAATACAAATCCCCCCCTTTACCCTCAGACTAGCCTCAACTCCTCAGGGCATGGACTCTACTGTACAAGGTGTCGAAAGCGTTCCACAGGGATGCTGGCCCATGTTGATTCCAATGCTTCCCACAGTTGTTGTCAGAAGGCGACAGTGAAATGCGGTAGGTGAAGTGAAACGCAGGACACAGAGCTTTCTGGAAACGTACTTTACTCGAAAGTAACCAGAGAAGAAAAACAATCTCCAACATAGGAGGAATAAACGACCCGCACACGAACACTGCCGATGACGAAATACAATAACACACAACACACAATGCACGACAGAGGGTTAAATAGGGAATACAAACAACATAATGGGGAACAGGTGTACACAATCAGGACAAAACAAGTCAAACACCGAAACGTAGATCGGTGGCAGCTAGTACTCCGGGGACGACGAACGCCGAAGCCTGCCTGAGCAAGGAGGAGGAGCAGCCTCGGCTGATTCCGTGACAGTTGTGTCAAGTTGGCTGGATGTCCTTTGGGTGGTGGACCATTCTTGATACACATGGGAAACTGTTGAGCATGAACAACGTAGCAGCGTTGCAGTTCTTGACACAAACCGGTGGCACCTACTACCATACCCCGTTCAAAGGCACTTAAATATTTTGTCTCGCACATTCACCCACTAAATGGCACACATAAACAATCCATGTCTCAATTGTCTCAAGGCTTGTCTCAATCCTTCTTTAACCTGTCTTCTACCCTTAATCTACACTGATTTTAAGTGGATTTAACAAGTGGCTTCAATAAGGGATTATAGCTTTCACCTCAATTCACCTGGTCAGTCTATGTAATTTAACGTTTTGTATATATTGTCTCTAACTATTTTAACCCCCCCCCCCCCCCCCCCCCCCCAACCCCCCCCCTCTCTCTCTCCATCTCTGTGTAGTGGTGAGGCTGGAGTGTTGACATGGATCACCCATGGTTTTGCTAATTCTCTTCCCCAGCCTGCTGGGACACCCCGGCTAGGCAGAGCCCACACTGAGGTAAGCGCTTTGATATATCGTCATAGCACTAGATACTAGTGTTGGTGGATTTCTAATTGATGAGGAATGGAGAAGATCCACTACAGATTTGTGTTAACGTTACTGCAGGATCGTGTTGAGTTCAATCTCGCTGTGCCATGTGTGACTCTGTTCTCTGTTTATCCTTATCCTTCACCCCTCCACCAAACAGGAGGAGAACAGGTACAGAACTACTGTGTGTGTGTGAGTGTGTGTGTGTGTGCATTTTCCAGAGGTAATGTACTAATGAGTGTTGTAAAAGAGTGCTCAACAGTGAGTAAATAGTCTCACACTGATTAATACTATGCTACGCTCAGTGCTTAATTTGTAAATTGGGAGGTGCTGGAACACATAGTTTTTATACCTCACAAATTATCTAAATGACTACTTTGATACTGACAAACTGATAATCTGAGAAGAAAAAAAGCGACCTTGTCTTGAATCCATCAATAGCCTAGGTGTGTGGAGATATACATACTGTAAAATAATTATAGTCCTAAAAAAGCTTTCCAGTTTCACTGACTCACCCAATGATGCGCAGCTCACTCACCGGCGATGGCTGATGCCCATGTCAAAAGCCTCTATCTTGTTTTACTTTGTAAAACAATACTGTTCGCTCCATAGGCCTATTTGGAAGTTGATAACATATTTGGTAGCCTACAGGCAGATTAGTCTTCTCTTTTCAGCAGGAGTCTTTTTTTCTTTTCTTTTTTTTCTCTCATTTAGCAGACGCTCTTATCCAGAGCGACTTACAGTTAGTGAATGCATACATTTTTCATACTGGCCCCCCATGAGAATCGAACCCACAACCCTGGCGTTGCAAACGCCATACTCTACCAACTGAGCTACACGGGGCCCACATTTGCTTTCCAATCTGTGTTTTCCCACGATTGTAATTTATTTGAAATATTACTGTATGCTGTTCACTGACAGATTTGCAGCGCGTTCCCAACTGTAGGCATGCCTCGTGATTGGGTTACACCAAAAAGTTATACAGCTGCACCATCGAGAGCATCTTGACTGCCTACATCACCACTTGGTATGGCAATTGCACCGCCCTTGACCGCAAAGCTCTACAAAGGGTGGTGCGGACAGCCCAGTACACTGGCTGAGCTCCCTGCCATCCAGGACCTCTATATCAGGCGGTGTCAGAGGAAGAGCTGAAAAATTGCCAAAGACTCCAGCCACCCAATTCATAGACTGTTCACTCTGCTACCGTCTGTTGGTCCGAGAGCATCGGCTCGGAAAATACTTTCTGCTTCCTTGGAGCCAGGGTGGGTGACATTACCCGGGAACTTACGTTCATCCTAAACCGAAACCCTGAGCTGCACACGGTGGTCATGCATGTCGGTACTAACAACATCAGGCTGCAGTAATGGGGGGAGTTGAGACAGTATTTCGAATACCTGAGGGAAAAGCTATTGGCTACTGACAAGCGGATTGTCTTTTCTGGACTTATTCCTTTCACCCAAACAGCAGAGGAGCTAGGATGCTGAGTGCTAATATCGAAGAGGTACTACAAAAATGGTGGGATATCAGTCCTTGCCAGCACCACATATTACACAGGTTTTAAAGTCTCTGCACTGGCTGCCTATGATTTTTAGAATTCGTTTTAAGTTTCTTCTGTTGGTTTTTAAATCAATACACTAGTGTGCACCCCAATACATGTCAGACATGCTTTTTAGTTATGTACCCAGTAGGTCCCTCAGATCCTCTGGCACTGGCCTTTTAACACTAGAACTGCCTGGCCTTTCAGCATATAAATACCTGCTGGAGAACGTTGCCGGGCGTCACCATTATCATATGCATCAGATGCATATCAACTCGCAAGGTGCAGCAAACATAAGCAACAACGCTTGATAAATAGTGCATAAACTATTGTAAAGGATGAATTGCATGAAAAAATATTTGTGGAAATATATCAATTAAAAAAATAACAACAATAGTTATTTGTTTAGATAGATTCAAGGATATGTTTTGTATACAGTGGGGGGAAAAAAGTATTTAGTCAGCCACCAATTGTGCAAGTTCTCCCACTTAAAAAGATGAGAGAGGCCTGTAATTTTCATCATAGGTACACGTCAACTATGACAGACAAAATGAGGAAAAAAAATCCAGAAAATCACATTGTAGGATTTTTAATGATTTTATTTGCAAATTATGGTGGAAAATAAGTATTTGGTCAATAACAAAAGTTTCTCAATACTTTGTTATATACCCTTTGTTGGCAATGACACAGGTCAAACGTTTTCTGTAAGTCTTCACAAGGTTTTCACACACTGTTGCTGGTATTTTGGCCCATTCCTCCATGCAGATCTCCTCTAGAGCAGTGATGTTTTGGGGCTGTCGCTGGGCAACACGGACTTTCAACTCCCTCCAAAGATTTTCTATGGGGTTGAGATCTGGAGACTGGCTAGGCCACTCCAGGACCTTGAAATGCTTCTTACGAAGCCACTCCTTCGTTGCCCGGGCGGTGTGTTTGGGATCATTGTCATGCTGAAAGACCCAGCCACGTTTCATCTTCAATGCCCTTGCTGATGGAAGGAGGTTTTCACTCAAAATCTCACGATACATGGCCCCATTCATTCTTTCCTTTACACGGATCAGTCGTCCTGGTCCCTTTGCAGAAAAACAGCCCCAAAGCATGATGTTTCCACCCCCATGCTTCACAGTAGGTATGGTGTTCTTTGGATGCAACTCAGCATTCTTTGTCCTCCAAACACGACGAGTTTTTACCAAAAAGTTATATTTTGGTTTCATCTGACCATATGACATTCTCCCAATCCTCTTCTGGATCATCCAAATGCACTCTAGCAAACTTCAGACGGGCCTGGACATGTACTGGCTTAAGCAGGGGGACATTTCTTGCACTGCAGGATTTGAGTCCCTGGCGGCGTAGTGTGTTACTGATGGTAGGCTTTGTTACTTTGGTCCCAGCTCTCTGCAGGTCATTCACTAGGTCCCCCTGTGTGGTTCTGGGATTTTTGCTCACCGTTCTTGTGATCATTTTGACCCCACGGGGTGAGATCTTGCGTGGAGCCCCAGATCGAGGGAGATTATCAGTGGTCTTGTATGTCTTCCATTTCCTAATGATTGCTCCCACAGTTGATTTCTTCAAACCAAGCTGCTTACCTATTGCAGATTCAGTCTTCCCAGCCTGGTGCAGGTCTACAATTTTGTTTCTGGTGTCCTTTGACAGCTCTTTGGTCTTGGCCATAGTGGAGTTTGGAGTGTGACTGTTTGAGGTTGTGGACAGGTGTCTTTTATACTGATAACAAGTTCAAACAGGTGCCATTAATACAGGTAACGAGTGGAGGACAGAGGAGCCTCTTAAAGAAGAAGTTACAGGTCTGTGAGAGCCAGAAATCTTGCTTGTTTGTAGGTGACCAAATACTTATTTTCCACCATAATTTGCAAATAAATTCATAAAAAATCCTACAATGTGATTTTCTGGATTTTTATTTCTAAATGTGTCTGTCATAGTTGACGTGTACCTATGATGAAAATTACAGGCCTCTCTCATCTTTTTAAGTGGGAGAACTTGCACAATTGGTGGCTGACTAAATACTTTTTTTCCCCACTGTAAGTCTACAAAGTCCTAGAAAAAACAAAGGCCTATAGCCTATTTTATTTTCCCTTCCAATAAAAAAATTACAGTGTAATCCATTTGATCAACTTTATTTGTAGATTCCATTAGTAATAGAGTTATAGTAATTAATAAAGTCCAATTACAGTTTATTTTGAGAAACAAAAAATACACTGCTCAAAAAAATAAAGGGAACACTTAAACAACACAATGTAACTCCAAGTCAATCACACTTCTGTGAAATCAAACTGTCCACTTAGGAAGCAACACTGATTGACAATACATTTCACATGCTGTTGTGCAAATGGAATAGACAACAGGTGGAAATTATAGGCAATTAGCAAGACACCCCCAATAAAGGACTGGTTTTGCAGGTGGTGACTACAGACCACTTCTCAGTTCCCATGCTTCCTGGCTGATGTTTTGGTCACTTTTGAATGCTGGCGGTGCTTTCACTCTAGTGGTAGCATGAGACGGAGTCTACAACCCACACAAGTGGCTCAGGTAGTGCAGCTCATCCAGGATGGCACATCAATGCGAGCTGTGGCAAGAAGGTTTGCTGTGTCTGTCAGCGTAGTGTCCAGAGCATGGAGGCGCTACCAGGAGACAGGCCAGTACATCAGGAGACGTGGAGGAGGCCGTAGGAGGGCAACAACCCAGCAGCAGGACTGCTACCTCCGCCTTTGTGCAAGGAGGAGCAGGAGGAGCACTGCCAGAGCCCTGCAAAATGACCTCCAGCAGGCCACAAATGTGCATGTCTGCTCAAACGGTCAGAAACAGACTCCATGAGGGTGGTGTGAGGGCCCGACGTCCACAGGTGGGGGTTGTGCTTACAGTCCAACACCGTGCAGGACGTTTGGCATTTGCCAGAGAACACCAAGATTGGCAAATTCGCCACTGGCACCCTGTGCTCTTCACAGATGAAAGCAGGTTCACACTGAGCACATGTGACAGTCGTGACAGAGTCTGGAGACACCGTGGAGAACGTTCTGCTGCCTGCAACATCCTCCATCATGACCGGTTTGGCGGTGGGTCAGTCATGGTGTGGGGTGGCATTTCTTTGGGGGGCCGCACAGCCCTCCATGTGCTCGCCAGAGGTAGCCTGACTGCCATTAGGTACCGAGATGAGATCCTCAGACCCCGTGTGAGACCATATGCTGGTGCGGTTGGTCCTGGGTTCCTCCTAATGCAAGACAATGCTAGACCTCATGTGGCTGGAGTGTGTCAGCAGTTCCTGCAAGAGGAAGGCATTGATGCTATGGACTGGCCCGCCCGTTCCCCAGACCTGAATCCAATTGAGCACATCTGGGACATCATGTCTCGCTCCATCCACCAACGCCACGTTGCACCACAGACTGTCCAGGAGTTGGTGGATGCTTTAGTCCAGGTCTGGGAGGAGATCCCTCAGGAGACCATCCGTCACCTCATCTGGAGCATGCCCAGGCGTTGTAGGGAGGTCATACAGGCACGTGGAGGCCACACACACTACTGAGCCTCATTTTGACTTGTTTTAAGGACATTACATCAAAGTTGGATCAGCCTGTAGTGTGGTTTTCCACTTTAATTTTGAGGGTGACTCCAAATCCAGACCTCCATGGGTTGATACATTTGATTTCCATTGATAATTTTTGTGTGATTTTGTTGTCAGCACATTCAACTATGTAAAGACAAAAGTATTTAATAAGATTATTTCATTCATTCAGATCTAGGATGTGTTATTTTAGTGTTCCCTTAATTTTTTTGAGCAATGTATAATAATATAACCAGCCAGGTGCTCCGGTGAAATTATTTAATGTATTCCTAAACAAAAGCACCAGTGTATGAACAATTGTAAAGGATGAATTGCATAAATAAATACAGTGCATTCGGAAAGTATTCAGACTCCTTGAATTATATCACATTTTGTTACAGCCTCATTCTAAAATGGATTAAATTGTTTTTTTCCCCTCATCAATCTACACACAATACCCCATAATGACACAGCAAAAACAGGTTTTTAGAATTTCTTGCTAATTTATCAATAAAAAAACGGATATCAAATTTACATAAGTATTCAGACCCTTTACTCAGTACTTTGTTAAAGCACCTTTGGCAGAGATTACAGCCTCATCAAGACTTCTTGGGTATGACGCTACAAGCTTGGCACACCTGTATTTGGGGAGTTTCTCCCATTCTTCTCTGCAGATCCTCTCAAGCTCTGTCAAGTTGGATGGGGAGCGTCGCTGCACAGCTATTTTAATGTCTCTCCAGAGAGGTTCGATGGGGTTCAAGTCCGGGCTCTGGCTGAGCCACTCAAGGACATTTAGAGACTTGTCCCAAAGCCACTTCTGCGTTGTCTTGGCTGTGTGCTTAGGGTCGTTGTCCTGTTGGAAGGTGAACCTTCACCTCAGTCTGAGATCCTGAGCACTCTGGAGCAGGTTTTCATCAAGGATATCTCTGTACTTTGCTCCGTTCATCTTTCCCTCGATCCTGACTAGTCTCCCAGGCACTGCTGCTGAAAACCATCCCCACAGCATGATGCTGCCACCATCATGCTTCACCGTAGGGATAGTGCCAGGTTTCCTCCAGATGTGACGCTTGGCATTCAGGCAAAATAGTTCAATCTTGGTTTCATCAGACCAAAGAATCTTGTTTCTCATGGTCTGAGAGTCTTAAGGTGCCTTTTAGCAAACTCCAAGCCGGCTGTCATGTGCCTTTTACTGAGGAGTGGCTTCCGTCTGGCCACTCTACCATGAAGGCCTGATTGGTGGAGTGCTGCAGAGATGGTTGTCCTTCTGGAAGATTCTCTCATCTCCACAGAGCAACTCTGGAGCTCTGTGAGAGTGACCATTGGGTTCTTGGTCACCTCCCTGTCTAAGGCCCTTCTACCCCGATTGCTCAGTTTGGCCAGGCGGCCAGCTCTAGGAAGAGTCTCGGTGGTTCTTTGGGACCTTCAATGCTGCAGAAGTTTTTTGGTACTCTTCCCCAGATCTGTGCCTCGACACAATCCTGTCTCTGAGCTCTCCGGGCCATTCCTTCGACCTCATGGCTTGGTTTTTGCTCTGACATGCACTGTCATTTATGGGACCTTATACAGATAGGTGTGTGCCTTTCCAAATCATGTCAAATCAATTGAGTTGACCACAGGTGGACTCCTATCAAGTTGTAGAAACATCTCAAGGATGATCAATGGAAACAGGATGCACCTGAGCTCAATTTCGAATCTCATAGCAAAGGGTCTGAATACTTATGTATATATATTTTTTTATATATAAACCTGTTTTCGCTTTGTCTTTATGGGGTATTGTGTGTAGATTGATGAGGAAAAAAATGTATTGAATCCATTTTAGAATAAGGCTGTAACGTAACAAAATGTGGAAAAAGGGAAGGGGTCTGAATACTTTCTGAATGCACTGTATTTGTGGAAATATATTAATGACAAGATATAAAAACAGTCATTTGTTGATTGTATCGGACACTGTATTGTGCCCTTATAAGCGTGCCTTTACACATGAATCAATCTCGTCTTCTCTTTATGCTTTGGGTCCACAGTCAGCACACAGCTTCTGTCACACTCTAATCTGTTTCACCTGTCTTGTGCTTGTCTCCACCTCTCACCAGGAGTCTCCCATTTTTCCCCATTATCCCCTGTGTATTTATACTTACGTTTTCTGTTTGTCTGTTGCCAGTTCGTCAGGTCGTACCAGCGTGTTTTTTCTCGTTTTCCTGTTTCTCAAGTTTTTGTTTTTAGTCTTCCCGGTTCTGACCCTTCTGCCTGTCCTGATCCTGCCTGTCATCCTGTACCTGCCTGACTTTCCTGGATTACGAACCTCTGCCTACCCTCGACCTGCCTTTTGCCTGCCCTCTGTGTTAAAATAAACATTCTGAGATTCAAACTATCTGCCTCCTGTGTCTGCACCTGAGTCGTGATTGCTTCGGGGCTTTGTGTGAGCAAGCCCCACAAACAAATCGGTTGCACTGCACATAGTTTTCATGGGCCTTGTTTCTTGTGCACCTGCCGCAGGTGTCGCATAATCTCTCTGAAGCGGTTACGTGGTATGGTCTCAGAAAAAGTCCACTCCATACCTATCAGACCAAAATTACTCCACATCCATGCTCTTTCCGCCGTATGCGGAGTTCATCCATAGACATGTCCCACCTACTATTTCCTTTTCTGAGCCCATGAGCAACAGAACAATCTCTGATGTGCTACAACATCTGCATGTCACATAAACACCTCACTCTTTACCACCCAAACCATGCCATCCCTCCCAGACTCCTGTCCATAGCATTTTGGATCATCTTCTCAGTTGGTTCTGTTCTGGTTTTTCTGTGGTGAGGCTCAGGCATCGGAGGCAGAGGCTCGAAGTCAACATCAGAATCAGATGAAGACTCTTCATCAGCAACATCAATTTCAAGCTTAATATCTGATCCTTCATCCGACTCCAACTCATCTAAATTCTGCAGCATTTGCAAAGCTGTAGGTGCGTCCATTCATTTGGTTCGGCTTGCCATTGTGAACTACACACTTTGTACATTGTACTCAGTGTCTGATTTGACTCACCAAGGGGAAATTCTATACAATTTCCAGCCTTTCATAATAAAATAATTAGACCGCCCACAAGGCCAACAATTCTTCATCAAAATTACACTATTGTTCTAAATTCAATCATCCTCTTCACCTTCATCATTCAGATCAGTGAAGTCACATGCACCGTTATCAGTTTCTATCTGGTATCTATTGCCCATTAATCCATTGACGACAGAATATTTATTATGTTACTCATTTTTGCTTAGTAGCCAGAGCAATACTGCCAGGCAAGTGGTCATGTGCTGAATGTATGGACAGCACAGATATTCTTGGAAAAAGTGAAATTTGGAAATAGAGCTGCACCTCTTGAATTATGAGAGTTATCTGACAAAGATAAGTGTAATAGAAACTGCAGAATATGCTCATCAGATTATTGTCAATTTAATCTTGTCTATACACTAACTCTTATGTGTGAAATTAATTTATGTTTAGTTTCGATGGGCCGGCTGTGCAGGCTGACTGGCATTGTTTGTTTCCTGCTCATAAAGTTGAATAGTCAATAGTAAATAAACAGTAAATAAACAGCTTCTTTTTACAAAGTAAAATGTAAAAGAGAATGGTATCAAACCCTCAAGGCGCACTTATTAACATGAGCGCCAACGCTGATAAACAGGCATAACACAAACTCATCATTACACTATTGTTGTTCTAAATTAAATCAACATCTTCACCATTATTCAGTGAGGCCTAATTTAAATTAAATTGTGAAGTAAGGTGCACAATTATCGCCCATTCATCCATTTGTCATTCATTCAGTGAGGAAAGAGAGACGCATTAGCGCTGGCTGGGTACCAACGTCCTTCAGCACATTGTCTTGGCGGGTTAAGTTAGGAATAGGTGTGAAGAAAAACTGGTAAAAAAGGCTCTAAATACTTTTCTGTTTGTGATTTCAAAATTCTGACAAATAAGCAGTGTAAAATACAAATATTTAGTAAAAGTCAGGGAAGGAGCATTGCGATGTCTGAAAAGTGCCATATAAATAAACCTTCATTTGATTTGATTTTAACAGGTAACCCTCATTGACTCTTGTTTTAATCCACATCCTCGTCGATGCATAGGTCTAATGGTTTAGTTCTAGGCGATCTTGTATGTGTTCCAAATCAAGCCAACTCCATGGTATTTTCTAATAGGGGGGTTACCTGCTGAACATGGCATGTTCGTATTAGAAACTCCATCTGATCTGAAATCCCGCAGCTGATTCATGTAAATGACAGAAGTTTGATATTAAAAAGGTATCTTATTGTAACTCTTGCTTCTCAAACCAAAGCAGACATTCTGGTTATAACTGAATCTTGGCTAAATAAGTATATGCCAGACTCTGATGTGTCTCTGACTGGTTATAATGTTTTTAGATCTCTAGTTTTAAATGTGGGCCTTGGTAATAATGCCCATCTGACGCTAGTGGGAATTGATCGCCCTACTTCTGCCTCCTTATGTGTTCTAAGCAAATTGTCTGACCTGCTGTCTAACTATGCTAAATCCGAATTATTAATCGTGGGTGATCTTAATCTGGATTGGTTGATGCCAGTATCTGATAGGTTGAAAGATATTTGTACTGAGCAACTGTATACTGAACCTAACGCAACACATAAAGTGTTGGTCCGATGTTTAATGAGCTGAAATAAAAGATCCCCAAAATGTTCCATATGCACAAAAAGCTTATTTCTCTCAAATTATGTTCACAAATATGTTTACATCCCTGTTAGTGAGCATTTCTCATTTGCCAAGACAATCCATCCACCTGACAGGTGTGGCATATCAAGAAGCTGATTAAATCGTATGATCATTATTACCTTGTGCTGGGGACAATAAAAGGCCACTCTAAAATGTGCAGTTTTGTCACACAACACAATGCCACAGACATCTCAGGTTTTAAGGGAGCGTGCAATGGGCATGCTGACTGCAGAAATGTCCACCAGAGCTGTTGCCAGAGAATTGAATGTGCATTTATCTACCATAAGCCACCTCCAACGTCATTTTAGAGAATTTGGCAGTACATCCAACCGGCCTCAAAAACCGCAGAGCATCTTTAACCACGTCAGCCCAGGACCTCCACGTCTGCCTTCTTCACCTGCGGGATCGTCTGAGACCAGCCACCCGGACAGCTGATGAAATTGTGAGTTTGCACAACCAAATAATTTCTGCACAAACTGTCAGAAATCGTCTCAGGGAAGCTCATCTGCATGCTCGTCGTCCTCACCAGGGTCTTGACCTGACTGCAGTTCAGCGTTGTAACCGACTTCAATGGGCAAATGCTCACCTTCGATGGCCACTGGCATGCTGGAGAAGTGTGCTCTTCACGGATGAATCCCGGTTTCAACTGTACCGGGCAGATGGCAGACAGCGTGTATGGCGTCATGTAGGTGAGCAGATTGCTGATGTCAACGTTGTGAACAGAGTGCCCCATGGTGGCGGTGGGGTTATGGTATGGGCAGGCATAAGCTACGGACAACGAACACAATTGCATTTTATCAATGGCCATTTGAATGCACAGAGATACCGTGACGAGATCCTGAGGCCCATTGTCGTGCCATTCATCCCCCTGCCATCACCTCATGTTTCAGTATTATAATGAATGGCCTCATGTCGCAAGGATCTGTACATAATTGCTGGAAGCTGAAAATGTCACAGTTCTTCCATGGCCTGCATACTCACCAGACATGTCACCCATTCAGCATGTTTGGGATAATCTGGATCGACGTTTACGACAGCGTGTTCCAGTTCCCGCCAATATCCAGCAACTTCGCACAGCAATTGAAGAGGAATGGGACAACATTCCAAATGCCGAAATCAACAGCCTGATCAACTCTATCAGAAGGAGATGTGTCACGATGCATGAGGCAAATGGTGCTCACACCAGATACTGACTGGTTTTCTGATCCACGCCCCTACCTTTTTTAAAAAGGTATCTGTGACCAAGAGATGCATACTGTGGCTTGCGAAAGTATTCAACCCCTTGGAATTTTTCCTATGTTGTTGATTTACACAACATGCCTACCACTTTGAAGATGCAAAATATTTTTATTTGTGAAACAAACAAGAAATAAGTCAAAAAAACTGAAAAACTGAAAACTTGAGTGTGCATAACTATTCACCCTTTGGGGGACAAAGTCAATACTTTGTAGAGCCAGCTTTTGCATCAATTACAGCTGCAAGTCTCTTGGGGTATGTCTCTATAAGCTTGGCACATCTAGCCACTGGGATTTTTGCCCATTCTTCAAGGCAAAACTGCTCCAGCTCCTTCAAGTTGGATGGGTTCTGCTGGTGTACAGCAATCTTTAAGTAATACCACAGATTCTCAATTGAATTGAGGTCTGGGCTTTGACTAGGCAATTCCAAGACATTTAAATGTTTCCCCTTAATCCATTCAAGTGTTGCTTTAGCAGTATGCTTAGGGTCATTGTCGTGCTGGAAGGTGAACCTCCGTCCCAGTCTCAAATCTCTGGAAGACTGAAACAGGTTTCCCTCAAGAATTTCCCTGTATTTAGCACCATCCATCATTCCTTCAATTCTGACCAGTTTCCCAGTCCCTGCCAATAAAAAACATCCCCACAGCATGATGCTGCCACCACCATGCTTCACTGTGGGGATGGTGTTCTCGGGGTGATGAGAGGTGTTGGGTTTGCGCCAGACACAGCGTTTTCCTTGATGGTCAAAAAGCTCAATTTTAGTCTCATCTGACCAGAGTACCTTCTTCCATATGTTTGGGGAGTCTCCCACATGGCTTTCGGCGAACACCAAACGTGTTTGCTTATTTTTTTCTGTAAGCAATGGCTTTATTCTGGCCACTCTTCTGTAAAGCCCAGCTCGGTGGAGTGTTTGGCTTAAAGTGGTCCTTTGGACAGATACTCCAATCTCCACTGTGGAGCTTTGCAGCTCCTTCAGGGTTACCTTTGGTCTCTTTGTTGCCTCTCTGATTAATGCCCTCCTTGCCTGGTCTGTGAGTTTTTGTGGGTGACCATCTCTTGGCAGGTTTGTTGTGGTGCCATATTCTTTCAATTTTTTAATAATGGATTGAATGGTGCTCCGTGGGACGTTCAAAGTTTCTGATATTTTTTTATAACCCAACCCTGATCTGTACTTCTCCACAACTTTGTCCCTGACTTGTTTGGAGAGCTCCTTGGTCTTCATGGTGCCGCTTGCTTGGTGGTGCCCCTTGCTTAGTGGTGTTGCAGACTCTGGGGCCTTTCAGAACAGGTGTATATACTGAGATCACGTGACAGATCATGTGACACTTAGATTGCATGTGACTTCTGAAGGTAATTGGTTGCACCAGATCTTATTTAGGGGCTTCATAGCAAAGGTGGTGAATACATATGCATGCACCACTTTTCTGTTATTTTTTTTATTTCACTTCACCAATTTGGACTATTTTGTGTATGTCCATTACATGAAATCCAAATAAAAATCAATTTAAATTACAGGTTGTAATGCAACAAAATAGGGAAAACGCCAAGGGGGATGAATACTTTTGCAAGGCACTGTATCTGTATTCCCAGTCATGTGAAATCCATAGATTAGGGCCAAATTAATTTATTTCAATTGAATGATTTCCTTATATAAACTGTAGTTCAGTGAAATCTTTGAAATTGTTACATGTTGCGTTTATATTTGTGTTTTTTACATTGTATAAAAGTAGAGACTCAGAGGTACAAAAATTTTATATCATACACTACAGTTGAGGAACAATGGGAAGGTAATTCTGCTTTGAACGTTGATAAACTTGTAATCCCACTTTTGAGAAAATGGCCCTTGAATGTTTTGGTCACCTACTGGAGAACTCTTCTTTGTCTACCCCCATTCAGCATTGTTCACACCCTCTTAAGCCTTAGCCCCACCCATCTCTTTAAGTATTCACATGTGAGGCCATGTGCTAAACAGAGTGAGTACGGTAGTGTACTAAACAACCAAAGATTTCAAGACTAAAGGCTGGTTTATGCTAAATCTATCGACATGTCTGTAGACAGTTTTTGCAGTGACATCATGAACATTCTATTGTCGTCCGACATCGTTATGAAAAAGTATAAACACAAAAACGACAGGCTGCATGACATCGGCAGCCTGGTGGTCCAAAATAGCATAATTGGTGTATTCTAACACCAATAAACCCATCCGTTTAAAAATGAATTCAATATATGTAAATCTAGTAAACCAGGCAACTAAAAGCAACTTTCTAAACAATGTTTTGAATCATTTCTAGCTTGTTAGCTAGCCAGTTAACATTAAGTTAGGTGGCTAGCCAGTTCAAATAATGACCATATCATATAGCTGACAACGTCTTAATTTTAGCTAATTTGTATTCATTATTACAGGAAAATAAACTCACTATAAGATCATTATTTACAAGTTAATGGTGAGGTAATTACAGAAAATAGCTTACGGTTGTGAGTGTGATTAAATAAAAGCAGGGCATTCTACCGGAGAATTTTAGAACTTGGACACTGTCTCGTTGTAGGCCTAATGTTATATTCTAATTTGACTTTGGTGCAGGTCATGTTGTTCTTCACATTACCGTCTCTGGTAAACACACACTATATCAAATAAAGTCAAAGTTTATTTGTCACATGCACAGGATACAGAAGGTGTAAATGGTACTGTGAAATGGTGACTTGCATAGTGAAGTCTTTTGTTTAGACATGTAGCAAGCTAGGTAGTTAGCTAAACAATTAACTATAATCCTAACTCTTAACGTTACTACCCTGCATGAATCTGCAGGTAGCTAAACAACTTTTGTGCAAAATTAGAAATGTATAATATCTGAAAATGTAGCTAGCTAGACTCTCTTACCCGTATACATGGTGAACACTTCTCCCTCTCTGTCACGGACGCCATGGTTGCCCTTAGTTTGAAGATGCAATCCGGAGACAGGTGTTTTATACAACAGCCTTCTGTGTGTTCTCTTTTCGACTCCCTCCGCATATTTGCGATCAAACGGCAGAGCATTAGCAACACTTTTGCAGTTCTTCGTGATATCTTTCAAAAAACTGCGTTAGAAAGGATTACCTACACACATTATAGACAGAAGCGTGCTACATGGCAGACCAATCTGAACTTATCTCTCGGCATGTCCAGCCGATCCATTATCTCAGCCAATCATGGCTAGTGGGAAGGTTCCTGTCTTTTTCCGTGGCTAAACCAACTAGGCTCATAATTTTCCAGTTGTATTCATATTTACAGATGGCACAACAGTTTGTTATTAAGGCACATCATAGTTTACATGTCCCAGAAGGCATTTATACAACAAAAAAACAAATTGTTTTATACAAAAAAATTGTGTTTACATTCAAATGCCTCTCCTGTGAAGTAGCGAAGTGCGACATACGCCTAGTTTCCTGAAACGAGTCACATTTTTGTTCAGTGTAAATCTAACTCAGCTGATAACTAAACTAACTTGCTTCAACTATAAACACCCTGAAAAATCTACTCTCTTAGATATTATTCTAACAAATGCCCCTCATAAGTTTACAGCCAATGGGATATTTGCTAATGAGTTCAGTGACTATTGTCCCATTGCCTGCATAACAGATGTTAAGCTACCAAAATCATGCTCACGCATTATTACAAACAGAAATTATAGGAATTTTTATGAGCACCTTTTTTTGGTCTGATCTGGGGCTGAGTGACTGGTGGGTTATGTCAACAATCACTGACTCGGATCAGGCCCTTTAATTGTTTTATTTCCCTGTTTAACACTAGTAATTGCTAAAATATACTTAAGTATCAAAAGTAAAAGTATAAATAATTTAAAATTCCTTACATTAAACAAAGCAGACGGCACCATTTTCTTGTTTTAAGATTTTAGCCAGGGGCACACTCCAACACTCAGACATCATTTACAAGTTATGCATTTGTTGTTTAGTGAGTCCGCCGGATCAGAGGCAGTAGGGATGACTATGTGTTCTCTTGATAAGTACATGAATTGGACAATTTTCCTGTCCTGCTAAGCATTCAAAATGTAACGAGTACTTTTGGGTGTCAGGGAAAATGTATGGAATAAAAAGTACATTATTTTCTAAATGAATGTAGTGAAGTAAAAGTAAAAGTAGTCAAAAAATATATATAGTAAAGTAAAGTACAGATACCCCCAAAAAGTACATAAGTAGTACTTTAAAGTATTTTTACTTAAGTACATTACACCACTGTAAATATGCACCAATCTGGTTTTAGATCTGGACATAGCACTGTTTCAGCCACTGTTTGTTTTAGATAATGTGTTAAATTACCTAGATTATTAAAAAAAACATTGTGCTGCCTTATTTATAGACCTTTCCAAGGCATTCGACATCATTGACCATTCCCTACTCATTCAAAAACGGTCTGAAATTAGCCTGGATAAGGAGTCTTGCAAATGGTTTAAGAACTATTTGACAGACAGGGCACAATGTGTGCTTTCTGATGGTGTCAAGTATAGTTTCCTCAATATTACAAAAGGTGTACTGCAGGAGTCGATTTTGGGACCTGTTTTCTTTACTATTTATAAATAATATTGGTCTATGTATGTATTTTGTTACACTACAGAAAGCCCTTGTTGATTCAAAATGTATACTTAATGCAGGCAAAACTAAATATGTGTTGTTCTCTAATTCACGGAAAAATGTGTCAGATGGGCTACATATTCACTCATTGGATGGTTCTCTCATCGAGCGGGTTAAATATCTGGGCATTTGGATTGATAAAGAAAGTTTAAAAAACATACTGATGAGCTAGTTAAAAATATACGATTTAAAGTGGGCTTGTACAGCAGAATGTACAGTCAACTTTCCTGCCAGATCTTGACTATGGTGACACCATTTACCAGAATGCAGAAGCCACTACTCTTTGGATGCCGTCTACCATAACGCCCTTCGCTTTATTACAGGTGACAGTTTTAATACTTATCACTGCATCCTGTATCAGAAGGTAGATCACTTCATTACTCCCTTCTTGTTTACAAAGCTTTCAACATACCTCACTTCCCTGTTGAAATATAAACATTAGAGACACCAAACCCGTTCGCAGTGTTGGTTAATTCTTGAGGTCCCGCTTGTCTCCACACAGTTTGGTAAATCCGCCTTTAGTTTTAATGCACCACAGTTATGGAGTATCTTACAAAACAAATTACACCTGGATAGGTCAGTTTAAAACTCTGTTGTTAAATGAGTTCACTGAAGTGTGCAATAGTTTAAATTGATTATTATAGCTTGTTGCAATAAACTGATGTCATGTATTTATAGCTGTCTTGTAGTTTTTTTGTATTTTTGTTGTTGCTGTATTGATGTAATTTTTGTCCTCAGGGCACCATTGTAAATGAGACACTGGTCTCAATTGGGTTCCCATTAATAATTAAAAGTTAATAAATATTGTACTCCATGAGTTTTGTAGATCTCACTAACCTAAATTAATGGGAAAGGTATTAGCACCATCTAAATGCTAATAAATGGTGCCAATCCTTCCCATTCATTTGCATCAATTTTTTATGAATTCCGATTTAGAATGCCATGATGAAAATATTATGTTCAATGTAACAAATATAAGCTACAATACCTGAATTGACTGAATTAAAACCCCTGACCATATTTTGATTATGTCAAACCTACAAAGTCCAAAACTCGTACCAATCCTGCCACTTACGTTACTGTAAACTGCTTGCACTGACCCCCCTCCACTGCCTTCTAGTGCATATATTTAGCAAAGCCACAGACAACGCTGTCAATGAAAGTGGTTGTCAATCAAAACAATTTGCATATTTTATCTCTCCACAGGCAGGGGCCGAGAGTCATGGGCTGGATTGCCCAGGGATTGGCCAGTGTGGTTCCACAGCCTGATTTGAAAAACATGGAGGAGGTGGAGCCTGCGGAGACAACAGAGGTACAGATGGAATGGTCTGACAGGTGCCCTGAAGGGTCCACAGATTTTATTTGAGTAATAACCTGAAGCAGTGTTATCTGAACTTTCATGTAAGTCAGTTAAATTGGTTGGTTACTTGGTTGTAGTTAAGTGTTGTAGCTATATAACACCCCCTACCCAAAAACAAACTGCACACTAAAAATAAAAAAGTAAAGAGGACGTAGGCAGCCCCTCAAGCATTTGTTAACTTTAATAACTTTAACTTTAAAAAAATTTAAAAAATGCTCAGTGAGAGAGGACCAAAATATATTATTAATGGTTAACGTGTAGCATTAGCTTTCTTTGACTCATCTCTGTCCTGTACTTGGAGCCAGGATAGCCGTTTTTAACAGCATTTCCATTCAGATTGCAGAGGTGAGCAAGGTGCCGGAAGTTAAGAATAAACCCAGCGTAAGTAGCTACATCAAGGGTCTTGCTAATATGCTAAGCAAAATTACTCATGGCTTATGCTAACGTGTAGCATTAGCTTTCTGAAACTCTCAGTTTTGTACTTGGAGCCAGGATAGCCGTGTTTAACAGCATTTACATTCAGATTGCAGAGGTGAGCAAGGCACTGGAGGTTAAGAAAAAACCGATCGTAAGTAGCTACATCAAGGGCCTTGCTAATATGCTAACCTAATTTATTCATGGCTTATGCTAACATGTAGCATTAGCTTTCTCAAACTCTCAGTTCTGTACTCGAAGCCAGGCTAGCCGTGTTTAACAGCATTTCCATTCAGATTGCAGAGGTGAGCAAGTCGCCAGAGGTTAAGAAAAAACCTAGCGTAAGTAGCTACAAGGGCCTTGCTAATATGCTAACCAAAATTACTCATGGCTTATGCTAACGTGTAGGATAAGCTTTATCAGACTCTCAGTTCTGTACTTGGAGCTAAGCGAGTCGTGTTTAACAGAATTTCCATTCAGATTGCAGAAGTGAGCAAAGTGCCGGAGGTTAAGAAAAAAACCAGCGTAAGTAGCTAGCTATAACATGGGCATTGCTATGCTATACTAACTTAAACCCAATGCTAACGGACCTGCTGCAGCCGTGTCCAACCCTAGTTCTAGAGATCCATTCGCCACAATGTCCCATTGCTACCGCTCTCCCACCCCAGATGTGCCTTAAGGCTGAGAGGGCCTGTTCTTGCTGGCCACAATGATTCACTGATATACAGTGAGGGAAAAAAGTATTTGATCCCCTATTGATTTTGTACGTTTGCCCACTGACAAAGAAATGATCAGTCTATAATTTTAATGGTAGGTTTATTTGAACAGTGAGAGACTCTCCACCATGGCCAAGACCAAAGAGCTCTCCAAGGATGTCAGGGTCAAGATTGTAGACCTACATAAGGCTGAAATGGGCAACAAGACCATCGCCAAGCAGCTTGGTGAGAAGGTGACAACAATTGGTGCGATTATTCGCAAATGGAAGAAACACAAAATAACTGTCAGTCTCCCTCAGCCTGGGGCTCCATGCAAGGTCTCATCTCGTGGAGTTGCAATGATCATGAGAATGGTGAGGAATCAGCCCAGAACTACACGGGAGGATCTTGTCAATGATCTCAAGGCAGCTGGGACCATAGTCAACAAGAAAACAATTGGTAACACCCTACGCCGTGAAGGACTGAAATCCTGCAGCGCCCGCAAGGTCCCCCTGCTCAAGAAAGCAAATATACAGGGCCATCTGAAGTTTGCCAATGAACATCTAAATGATTCAGAGGAGAACTGGGTGAAAGTGTTGTGGTCAGATGAGACCAAGATCGAGCTCTTTGGCATCAACTCAACTCGCCATGTTTGGAGGAGGAGGAATGCTGCCTATGACCCCAAGAACACCATCCCCACCGTCAAACATGGAGGTGGAAACATTATGCTTTGGGGGTGTTTTTCTGCTAAGGGGACAGGACAACTTCACTGCATCAAAGGGACAATGGACGGGGCCATGTACCGTCAAATCTTGGGTGAGAACCTCCTTTCCTCAGCCAGGGCATTGAAAATGGGTCGTGGATGGGTATTCCAGCATGACAATGACCCAAAACACACGGCCAAGGCAACAAAGGAGTGGCTCAAGAAGAAGCACATTAAGGTCCTGGAGTGGCCTAGCCAGTCTCCAGACCATAATCCCATAGAAAATCTGTGGAGGGAGCTGAATGTTCGAGTTGCCAAACGTCAGCCTCGAAACCTTAATGACTTGGAGAAGATCTGCAAAGAGGAGTGGAACAAAATCTCTCCTGAGATGTGTGCAAACCTGGTGGCCAACTACAAGAAACGTCTGACCTCTGTGATTGCCAACAAGGGTTTTGCCACCAAGTACTAAGTCATGTTTTGCAGAGGGGTCAAATACTTATATCCCTCATTAAAATGCAAATCAATTTATAACATGCGTTTTTCTGGATTTTTTTGTTGTTATTCTGTCTCTCACTGTTCAAATAAACCTACCATTAAAATTATAGACTGACCATGTTTTTGTCAATGGGCAAACGTACAAAATCAGCAGGGAATCAAATACTTTTTCCCCCTCGCTGTACATGTCATCCGCTCAAGCAGGTTCTGCAAAGCGCCGATTCCTGTGGTCTAGCTGTTTGATGATCGACGGGGATAGATAACTCTTGACCTGGAGAGAAAAGGGTTTTCCACAATCCCTGATTGGAGAATCATATTTATATGAGTCAGCCATCAAAACAGAATGACATTATCCAATCACATAACATCTCCATTTGGATCTCATCACTTAATTGGCGGTCTTTGGATGAGTTTGACAGAAGTCAGCCCATGTATGCATCACTGTGTATTCTTTTCCAATTGTTAGTGATAATGAATTAGGAACACATACTCCACACTCTCATACTCCGAGTGCATTCTCAGAGGACGTTCTCTTGAGTACGTTCTTGTGAGGACGAGAGTATGGAGAACGCATAAAACATTACATTTGAAAAGCACTCGCACTCCCCCTACTGTATTACCGCACACTGCACCTCCCCTTTCACTGAACCTTCTTCTAGCCAAGGACAATGGCAACAATAGAGACAAAACAAGATATATACAAAGCAAACGTTTTTTCATAACTATCAGCAAGCTATATGTTAATCGTAATAATCTAGCTAATCAGATAAATTAACTGTCAAAAATTACCTAAAACTAATGTTATGCAAGGTCAATTCTTCGTGGCTATCTAGCTAGCGAACAGTAGTAGCTAGCCAGTTAACGTTAGCCCTATTGACTTACTATGGGCTTGCAATCTACACACAGGTAGGCAGGTAATGCCAAAATTAACACGTCATTTTGTATTTATTAATATGTATTTATTAACGTGTCAAGATAAAATATTGTAGTAAGGCAACATATGAGATGTGAATGGGAAACATTTCATTAATTCTAAAGTCTGAGTTTATTTTCTCTCGCTTCAGCTCAAATAATGGCCGCCATTGATTTCAATACATTTTGCATTGTTTTTTACGTGGTGCCGTCATATTTCTACGGATACTTTCCGTTGAAGCTTGCATCGATGCATCCTTCAAAATATGTACAAACAGAGTACGCGTCCGAGAAGTGCCCTCCATACTCCGTTTCACATACTTTTGATTTGGACTCATACTCTGACCCTCACAGGGCACGGTAGTATGCATTTTGAGAAACACCCAGGATCTTTCTTTGGCCCAACTCCTAACCCTGTAGCTGTTCAGGTCCAGAGTTGTTTATCTGTGCAGGTTCCTGCTGTGGCTTGTACAGTATGTGAGAAGGCCTTTTAAGACATGAAGAGCTTCGCCCCGTTTAAAAGAAAATTGCAATTTTATGAGAAGCAGCACAAACCTACAGTGCCTTCAGAAAGTACTCACACCCCTTGACTTTTTCCACATTTTGTTGTGTTACTGCCTGAATTTAAAATGATTTTGTGTCGCTGGCCTACACACAAAATCCCATAATGTCAAAGTGGAATTGTGTTTTTAGAAATGTTTACAAATTAATTAAAAATGAAAAGCTGAAATGTCTTGAGTCAATATGTATTCATCCCCTTTGTTATGGCATGTCTAAATAAGTTCAGGAGTAAACATTTGCTTAACAAGTCACATAATAAGTTGCATGGGCTCACTCTGTGTGCAATAATAGTGTTTAACATGATTTTTGAATGACTACCTTATCTCTGTACCCCACACATACAATTATATGTATGGTCCCTCAGTCAAGCAATGAATTTCAAACAGATTCAACCACAAAGACCAGGGAGGTTTTCCAATGCTTTGCAAAGAAGGGCACCTATTTGTAGATGGGTAACAATAAAAAAGAAGACATTTAGTATCCCTTTGAGCATGGTGAAGTTATTAATTACACTTTGGATGGTGTACCAATACACCCAGTCACTACAAAGATACAGGCGTCCTTCCTAACTCAGTTGCCGGAGAGGAAGTAAACCGCTCAGCGATTTCACCATGAGGCCAATGTTGACTTTAAAAAAAAGTTTAATGGCTGTAATAGGAGAAAACTGAGGATAGATCAACAACATTGTCGCTCCACAATACTAACCTAAATGACAGAGTGAAAAGAAGGAAGCCTGTACAGAATAACAATATTCCAAAACATGCAATAAGGCACTAAAGTAAAAAAAAATGTGGCAAAGAAATTAACTTTATTTCCTGAATACAAAGTGTTATGTTTGGGTCAAATCCAACACAACACATTACTCAGTACCACACTTCATATTTTCAAGCATGGTAGTGGCTGCATCATGTTAGAGGTATACTTGTAATCGTTAAAGACTGGGGAGTTTTTTGGGATAAAAATAAACAGAATAGAGCTAAGCACATGCAAAATCCTAGAGCAAAACCATGTTCAGTCTGCTTTCCAACAGCCACTGGGGACAAATTCACATTTCAGCAGGACAATAAACTAAAACACAAGGTCAAATATACACTAGAGTTGCTTACCAAGACGACATTGAAGGTTCTTGAGTGGGCCTAGTTAGTTTTGACTTAAATCAGCATGAAAATCGACGGCAAGAAAATGGCTGTCTAGCAATGATCAACAACCAACTTGACAGAGCTTGAATACTTTTTTAAATAATAATGTGCAAATATTGAACAATCCAGGTGTGCAAAGCTCTTAGAGACTTTTCCAAAAAGACTCACAGCTGTAATCGCTGCCAAAAGTGATTCTAACATGTATTGACTCAGGGGTGAATAGAATGAGATATTTCTGTAATATGTTCTTGCAAAAATGTGTAAAAACATGTTTTCACTTTGTCATTATGGGGTATTGTGTGTAGATGGGAAAGAAAATACATATTTCATAAATTTTCAGGCAGTAACACAACAAAATGTGGGATAAGTCAAAGGTTATGAATAATTTCTGAAGGCACTGTATGTATACAAACTACTTACACCTCATTACAACACTTCTCTGTAATGTCTGTGAATGTTGAATATTTATAGATTTTCTGTGAATGTTTGTTTCCCTGCAGGTGCATGCTATCCAAGATGTCCCAGGTGAGAGCTAACAACATACTTTTTCTGTGGTTAGAAGTAGTATCATGATGACGGATCATGATAATCATGACATTGCTTGTGGTTCTATTGATGTTGTGGTGGGGGTGATGATGATGATGCTGATGCTGCTGATGATTAACTCCTTATCTCTAGATGCAGAGCCTCTTCCTCATATTCCTGTGGTGGAGGTTATGTCAGATGAAGAGCCTGAAGAGGAGAAGGGAATCCCACCCAGGTGTGTGTGTGTGTGTGTGTGTACATGCATGTGTGCGTGCATTTGTGCCTCTCTCTCTCCTTCAATCTCTCTCTTCTACCCACTTTGTTGTCTCCAATGCCATTCTAATGTGTGTGTTTGTGACTGTGTGTCGTGTGTTCTGTTCTCAGGGTGTATGAGTGGATCAAGCAGGGTTTTGAGAAGGTGGTTCCCCAGCCAGCTGACATCAACAAAGACGTCTCAGCGAAGGCCGCCTGCCCACAGAAAGGTAGTCTTCTACCACAAAGAGCTCCTGAAATTTATCACAGGGATGCTTGGTGGTGCTGAGCAATAGGTTACTCTATATTGGTTCCACAGCTGATCACCAATCATATATCTTGTTCTGAGGCTAGAAACCTCATGCACCAGCAAGCCTATATATATATATATTTTTTTTTTTTATATATATATATTTTTATATATATATATATATATGTATATATATATATATATATTTTTTTTTACATCTGTTGCATATTTATGAGCTGTTTGTTCTGCCCTTGCAGTGACCTCCTCCTCTCCGGAAGCTGAAGAGGAGGCCAAAGAAAAGTGAGTCTCACAGACCTGTACTCTGTTGTATTTACACTACAAGCTCATTGATACACAAACATGCACTAATTAATGTAAATATTACAGATTGTACAGAGGTTGTAAAGGGAACAATTTGAACAGTTTAATGGGGGGAAAAACATTTCCTGCAATCTCTTTAACGTTGTTGTATTGTTATGTATCTGTTGACAGTGAGGAGGAGAAACAGCCCAAGTATGTGACAAAATGACCGCAGCTTATAATTGGCAGGAAATGCCATGCTTAGCTATCAAAGCCCCTCCTACCTAAAGGCAGAGTTAGGAAGCTTTGTACCATAGCTGTATCAGACTACCCTGCATGTTGTGTAAGCCCCTCACATTTTGGGGAAAAAACCTGGATGTTTTATATGGCTGCTTCCGTTACTGCCTCACCCTAGCAGCTTTTGGCCCACCTAGAGAGTGGCAAAAAAGCAGGAAAATATAATTCTACCCTGTCTACTCTACATTACCTGCTAAGAGCATTGAACCAGTAACCGAAAGGTTGCTGATTCGAATCCCCCTGAGCAATGCAGTTAACCTCCAACAACAACTGCTCCCCGGGTGCCGATGACATTAATTAAGGCAGCCCCCCGCACCTCTCTGATTCAGAGGGGTTGGGTTAAATGCAGAAGACATATTTCGGTTGAATGCATTCAGTTGAGCAACTGACTAGGTATCCCCTTTCCCTTCCAAATGGTCTGACACAATCTATACGCTGCTATAACATGGCAACGGCTTGCAAACGCATTCTCTGACGCTGTTATATCATAGTAATAGCCCTGAAATGTGCTATACTGCTAAAGCATGATAGCAGCTGTTAAACATGCCCTGTGATGTAGACAGTCCATATTCTAATATCTCTGTTCTCCTTCTACAGTGTGGTTGGCTGGATTGTTCAGGGCTTTGGTCGTATGTTACCTCAGCCTGTCCTGACTCCCAGTGGATCGGTGAGTGACTAACCTCATAATGACACAAGGCAACAAACCAGGATAGTATTCATTAAGGCACATTGTAGCAAAACACTTTGCATGATAAACCACATTTCTTATTGGATAAGTTCAGGTAGTCCTTCCCTGTTTCAGTACAGTTTCTTCCGTTTGGTGCTTAATGAAGAATGAACAAGACCCTAGTTTTGGGTTGGATATTAGGCTGGGGAGTTCTTTAGAATCAAATGATAATTTTTATTCAAAGTTGTTCTTAAACTTCATCTAAACAGGACATAGCTGAAAGAGGATGTAGGTAAATGGAAACTAAAGTCTAAAATCTTTTGTTTTGTGTCTCCCCCTCTGACAGGAGAACGCTGAGGCTGTGCAGAACAGTAAGTAAAGCTGTTCTCATGGTTTTCTCATACACATACAGCATCTCACAGAACACGTTTTCAGATGCTTTAGCCCACTAAGTAATTGGCTGATCATAAAACTCAAAATGGTGTTCAGAAAACGATCAGCATTATGGTCATATAAAATCAAAACAGTATACAAAGAAGTCTGAACTTCCAATAGACAACAGACAGGCAGGACAACAGAGAGTACAACCAGACATTGGCACTGTTCCTTTGAGTCTGATATCAGTTGTGGACACAGTGACCTGAGTTATGCTTTGAGGTAGTTTGATTGATTGATCAGTGTAGTGGGGCGGTGATTTGCAGGTTCATTGATTGGTTGATTGGTTAATTACAGGGTGTATTGATTGGTTGATTAGGGTGAGTGTCCATGATGAGGCAGACTAACTGGGCTCCTCTTCTCAATCTGTTTCAGGGGGGAAGGTGTGCTGAGAGCCCCTTAAACAAAAGGAGAAGGAAGACTGGGAAAAAGTTGCTCACAAAAACATATACACACACATAGAAGAGGAGACTAAACCACAGGCACACACTTACCAGAGGAGGCTGGTGGGAGGAGCTATAGGAGGACAGGCTCATTGTAATGGCTGGAATGGCATAAATGGAATGGAGTCAAACATGTGTCTTCCATATGTTTAACCTAACGTAGCAGACGTAAAAGAAATGCCTGAGCGGAGTTCACATATCTGGTTTTCAGCGGAAAAGGAACCTAGGTTGAAGATGCTGTATCCCTGAAAACCAGATGTATCCAGTTGTTGGCAACTCCGCTAAGGGTGCCATATGTTTGATGTGTTTGATTACATTACAATGAGTCCGTCCTCCTATAGCTCCTCCCACCAGCCTCCTCTGACACACACATAGATAGAAATAATAAATGGCTCTGTAAAGCAATAGAGCTTTCAGTTCTTGCGCAGCTATAACGCATAATGCACTTTTCCCCTCTCCTTCCCACAAACGATTGAACCAATGATAAGTGATTCTGAATTAAATTACTAATTATGTTTAAATACCCATAAACCAGCAGAATTAGCTAAGCATGGGATTGAATGTAGCCTAATTTACAAAGGCTGTGTTTAACAGGCAGCTCAATTTACATATGTCAATTATTTGGCATATCTGAAACATATATGATCTTTCCCCCAAATTCTAAACAGCTAAAAAAACATGGAATCTGATCTTTTAAGTTCTGATTTATACCACATCCGTATGTGGCTCTGATATGATTCTGATGCTCCATATGCAACCTCAGTGTGGATGCTCAGATCAAATAAAAAATGTTGCTCTGAAAGGTTGTGGGGTTTTTACATGAAAAAAAATAAGTAAATTACCATTGCATATGTGTGCTATTTCAGAGGCTACATGAGTGTCAATGTGCAAATCTGTCCCATATAAAACTGAGTGTGAACAGTCAGAAAAAAAAGTTGGATATGAAACAAAATCTGAATTGGGTTGCTAGGATGGCTGTGTAAACATAGCCAAATGGGTTTATTGTGCTTTCGATGCTATGATCATCATCTGTTAGAATCATCACTTTGGAGACAATATCTCACTCTAATAGCAATGGCACAATGATGCTAATGATTATTCCATAAACAATTATCTCCAAAAAGCCTAGGAATCTCAAAAAGCCTAGGAATTCTGTTTTCTCCAGAGAGACAGGGTGATCACAGCTAGTATAAGCGGTCATGCTTTTGCCAATACTTCCATTCTCATTTTAAACAGTGTAGAATCAATACACTGCTATCAATTGTTTTTAGATTGCATGGAATCGTGACAATAAAAAAAGTTGGATTGGCTAGCACTATATTTCACACACGGTTTGTAGTCGACGTACTGTTAGCATAGTACACACTACTGTTAGTACTGTTGTTATTATGTTTGTCAAATGAGACAAACATAGTAACTAGCTAAGCCCAGGCAGATATCCTATTCTTATGAGATGTTGTTATATTATATGCAGTTTGTTTATGATTAATAAAGAGTTTGAAATGCAGTCTGGTGTACTGTGTGACAGTCATTCAATCTACCAATCAATCTACAAATCAATCTACCAATCAATCAATCAATCAATTAGGCTTATACCTATAAATATTCTAACAGCCAAGTATATGAAGGGGTCTGAATTACATGATATGATTAAAAGATGGGTATATTGTATTTGTTGAATATATTTTCAAGGGATCCGTACAGCTAATGCTAACCTTTTGTAAAGCACAGTACAGCAATGAATTGTAGCGACCTTAAGCCAACACCTAGCGACCTAGTCAAGAGGTTTGTTCCTCTTGGCATATTTTAGAATAAAGCTGTAACGTAACAAAATGTGATAAACGTCAAGGGGTCTGAATACTTTCCGAATGCGCTGTACCCCTATTCCTCAGCCCCAATATCTATATACCTCAGCCCACTTACCCACACACCTAATCCCAATTACTCACACATCCCAGCCCTGTTACCCTCATGCCCTAACACTAACACCCAGAATCATTAGATCACTTGTTTTGGTACTGCCCTGTTTTTGGTCGTAGGTTCAGGAATGGCTGAAAAATTGCAACATTTACTTGGAGCTAACTCTGCAAATAGCACTGCTGGGTGATTTGAAAAGTCATAGTCAATCGATCAATAATATAATAATACTTAATTTACAATCTGTAGAAACTATGAAAATAGAAAGGTTCAGAACTTTTGTGAAACATCACAGCACAGTGGGAAAATATATGGCAGCTGGTCTTCAGAGATACAGTAGATGTGAGGGGTTGAGGGTAGCAGAAGGCTGGGACTAAAAACAAACAAAAGATAAGTAATGTAAAATATAATGTCCGTAAAATGTATATAGTATGTATAAGCTGGAAGTAGAAGCCTAAGTATTGTTGTCCATTAGTTTACTCCAATTAGGAAAGGGGTGGTAGGGTTAGTGGGAAATAATAAAGAAGGAAAATATATTTTAAAATATATATATTTACAAATGTTATATATATGAGGTATTGGAAATGATGCAGACAATTACATTGATAGATACCACAATCTATCGGCAATATTAAAGCTCATTTAAAAAAAACACTAACACCCACATCCCAGTACCCTAATATTGATACAATCAAGTACCGATACACCCATATCCTAGCCCTAAATGCCCTATTTGTTACTCATAAACCCCAGTTCCTTTGCCAATACACCTCATCCATGTTACTTGCCTATCTCAGCCCTGTTACCCACTTTCCCTAGACCTGTATTCCCCAAGTCACCAACAGTAACCTGTTGGGCACACCCCAACACTGTTATTTGTATATCTTAGTCCTGTGACCTCTGACCTGTATACGCTAATCATGTCATGGATAAACTCATAGTACAGTGGTATAACACATGTGCCACAGCCCCATTCATTTTCATACCACAAACTTGTTGCCAGAAAGGATTTGAGCCTTGTGTATCCCTACTCCACATCACTCGTATAAACCAGGTAAATCCATGGGCATACTGATATAAGACAGGTCTACCCCAGTGCCCAAGCCTCAACATTCATACAAACCAGGTCTACACTTGCACTTCAGCCTCAATATCCTTACAGACCAGGTGTACATATGTACATCTAACCCAATATAGATTTTTTTTTAACAGGTCGGCTGTTACATGTCACTGCCAATTGTCATAAAAATAGGTGTACTTATGCATTTCAGCGCCACAATTCATACAAACCTAGTCTACACCTGTACTTCAGCTCCAATTTACATACCTACAAAGTCTGCACCTGTGCTTGAACACAATTAGTCAACTAAGCCTGGTCCTCTGTAGCTCAATTGGTAGAGCATGGCGCTTGTAACGCCAGGGTAGTGGGTTCGATCCCCGGAACCACCCATATGTAAAAAAAGTAAAAATAATGTATGCACACATGACTGTAAGTCGCTTTGGATAAAAGCGTCTGCTAAATGGCATATTAAATATGCCGTAGCCTGAATACTCATAAACTGTACACCAGGTCTACCCCTGCAACTCAGCTCGAGTACTACTACTGTACAAACCAGGTCTACACATTTGACTGAGTCCCAATACTAATATAAACAAGATCTACACCTGCATATTTCAGCCCAAATACCCATACGAACCAGATTTACACCTGTGGCTATGTCCCAATACTCTGATATATCAGGTCTACCTTTGTGTCTATTCAGCAAAACGCACATAAACCAGATCTACCATTTTGGAAGAGAAACTAAAACAAACCTATTGACATAAAATATTTGTTAAATTATTACACTTTTTCTGTCACGGTTTCGGCCGAGGCTGCTCCTCTTCCTTGTTCGGGCAGGCTTCGGCGGTCGTCGTCTCCGGAGTACTAGCTGCCACCGTTCTATGTTTCATGTTCATTTGGTTTTGTCTGTTCATAACACCTGTCCCTTATTTGTGTCTTAATTGTTTCCCTATTTAGTTTCGTGTGTTTGGGTCAGGTGTTATGCGTGATTGTTTATTGTCAGCCTGCCTCTGAGAAGTTTATTGTATCTCTCGTTGTTGTTACCCGAGAGCTCGCACTGCGTGCGCTTTTCTTGTTTAGACGCACTGTGTTTTGTGCGTAATTGTTTGCGCCACCCGGTTGGGTTGGCGACTCATTGTTCACGTGTTTTTGAACATTACTAAAGACGGTTGAAGTCATCCTGGTTCCTGCGCTTGATTCCTTCCACTCACCTACACACACCACTCTGACAGAATCACGCATCCTCATGGAATCAGCAGGAGAGACCACGCCGACAGCCGAGATGGCTGAACGTCTTCGTGGTCAGGAGGACCGCATCAATCAGGTCTGTCACGCCCTGGAGGGGGTGATGAATACCCTGCACCGATGGGAGACCAGCGGGGTTCCCACACCTCCACGAACCGACCCAGCTCCATCGGTCAGCCCTCCTGTCTCATCTCCGGAACCAAGTGGGATTCGGCTCTCGCTCCCGAGGGCGTACGACGGCTCCACTGCCGGGTGTCAAGGGTTCCTGCTGCAGGTGGAGCTCTACCTCGCCACCGTACACCCGGCGCCCTCGGGACACGAGAGCGTCTCAGCCCTCATCTCCTGTCTCACCGGCAAGGCGTTGGAGTGGGCCAACGCCGAGTGGAGGAGAATGGACGCCGCTACCACGAACTATGCGGAGTCCTGTCTGGTTGCTCCGGTGGTGTGGGAGGTTGATGGTGAGATCGAGCGGGCGTTACGCACCGACCCGAGTCCTCCACAGTGTCCTGTGGGTCGGACGTACGTTCCGCTCGAGGTACGCGATCGCCTCATTTGTTGGGCTCATACGTCCCCCTCCTCTGGCCATCCGGGTATCGGCCGGACAGTGCACTGCCTTAGCACGAAGTACTGGTGGCCAACGTTAGCTAGGGATGTGAGGATTTATGTCTCCTCCTGTTCGGTGTGTGCCCAGTGTAAGGCGCCCAGACATTTGCCCAGGGGTAAGTTACAACCCCTGCCTATTCCACAACGACCCTGGTCCCACCTCTCGGTGGATTTTGTTACCGACCTTCCCCCCTCACAGGGGAATACTACCATCCTGGTCGTTGTGGATCGGTTCTCTAAGGCCTGTCGTCTCCTTCCCATGCCGGGTCTACCCACGGCCCTACAGACCGCAGAGGCTCTGTTCACCCATGTCTTCCGGCACTACGGGGTACCCGAGGATATAGTGTCTGACCGAGGCCCCCAGTTCACCTCTAGAGTGTGGAGAGCATTTATGGAACGGTTGGGGGTTTCGGTAAGCCTTACCTCGGGTTACCACCCGGAGAGTAATGGGCAGGTTGAACGTGTCAACCAGGACGTGGGTAGGTTTCTGAGGTCATACTGTCAGGGCCGGCCGGAGGAGTGGGCGAGATATGTGCCCTGGGCCGAGATGGCACAGAACTCTCTTCGCCACTCCTCCACCCAACTAACCTCCTTTTCAGTGTGTATTAGGGTACCAGCCGGTTCTGGCACCATGGCATGAGAGCCAGATCGAGGCCCCCGCTGTGGATGAGTGGGTGCGGCGCTCGGAAGAGACGTGGGACGCTGCACACGTCCATCTGCAGCGTGCCATACGTCGACAGAAGACGAGCGCCGACCTACACCGCAGTGAGGGGCCAGTGTACGCACCTGGAGATCGAGTCTGGCTCTCAACCAGAAACCTGCCCCTCCGCCTGCCCTGCCGGAAGCTGGGTCGGCGGTTTGTGGGGCCATTTAAAGTCCTGAGGAGATTGAACGAGGTGAGTTATAGGTTAGAACTACCTGTTGATTACAAAAATATTAACCCCTCGTTCCATGTGTCTCTCCTCAGGCCGGTGGTAGCTGGTCCACTCCAGGACTTTGAGATTGAGGAGACTCCTCCGCCCCCGTTGGACATCGAGGGGGCTCCGGCGTACACCGTGAGGTCCATCCTGGATTCTAGACGCCGGATGGGGGGTCTTCAATATCTCGTGGAGTGGGAGGGGTACGGTCCGGAGGAGCGGTGCTGGGTGCCAAGGAGGGACGTATTAGACCAGTCCCTACTGACCGATTTCCATCGGGGTCATCCTGCGCGCCCTGCTCCGCGTCGTCCGGGTCGTCCCCGAGCTCCGGGTCGGCGCACGGCTGGAGCCGCGCGTCAAGGGGGGGGTACTGTCACGGTTTCGGCCGAGGCTGCTCCTCTTCCTTGTTCGGGCAGGCTTCGGCGGTCGTCGTCTCCGGAGTACTAGCTGCCACCGTTCTATGTTTCATGTTCATTTGGTTTTGTCTGTTCATAACACCTGTCCCTTATTTGTGTCTTAATTGTTTCCCTATTTAGTTTCGTGTGTTTGGGTCAGGTGTTATGCGTGATTGTTTATTGTCAGCCTGCCTCTGAGAAGTTTATTGTATCTCTCGTTGTTGTTACCCGAGAGCTCGCACTGCGTGCGCTTTTCTTGTTTAGACGCACTGTGTTTTGTGCGTAATTGTTTGCGCCACCCGGTTGGGTTGGCGACTCATTGTTCACGTGTTTTTGAACATTACTAAAGACGGTTGAAGTCATCCTGGTTCCTGCGCTTGATTCCTTCCACTCACCTACACACACCACTCTGACATTTTCAGTGTATGGGTCTATTTGTATTTATTATGGATCCCCATTAGCTGCTGCCAAGGCAGCGGCTACTCTTCCTGGGGTCCAGCAAAATTAAGGCAGTTTTAAAAACATTACAATAGATTCACAACAGATTTCACAACACATTAAGTGTGTGTCCTCAAGCCCCTACTCTACTACCACATACAGTGAGGGAAAAAAATATTTGATCCCCTGCTGATTTTGTACGTTTGCCCACTGACAAAGACATGATCAGTCTATAATTTTAATGGTAGGTTTATTTGAACAGTGAGAGACAGAATAACAACAAAAAAATCCAGAAAAACGCATGTCAAAAATTTTAGTAATTTATTTGCATTTTAATGAGGGAAATAAGTATTTGACCCCTCTGCAAAACATGACTTAGTACTTGGTGGCAAAACCCTTGTTGGCAATCACAGAGGTCAGACGTTTCTTGTAGTTGGCCAACAGGTTTGCACACATCTCAGGAGGGATTTTGTCCCACTCCTCTTTGCAGATCTTCTCATTTTACATTTACATTTTAGTCATTTAGCAGACGCTCTTATCCAGAGCGACTTACAGGAGCAATTAGGGTTAAGTGCCTTGCTCAAGGGCACATTAACGTCATTTAGCAGACGCTCTTAGCCAGAGCGACTCGCAAATTGGTGCGTTCACCCTATAGCCAGTGGGATAACCACTTTACAATTTGGGGGGGGGGGGGGGGGGTTAGAAGGAACACTTTATCCTATCCCAGGTATTCCTTAAAGAGGTGGGGTTTCAAATGTCTCCGGAAGGTGGTGAGTGACTCCGCTGTCCTGGCGTCGTGAGGGAGCTTGTTCCACCATTGGGGTGCCAGAGCAGCGAACAGTTTTGACTGGGCTGAGCGGGAGCTATGCTTCCGCAGAGGAAGGGGAGCCAGCAGGCCAGAGGTGGATGAACGCAATGCCCTCGTTTGGGTGTAGGGACTGATCAGAGCCTGAAGGTACAGAGGTGCCGTTCCCCTCACTGCTCCATAGGCAAGCACCATGGTCTTGTAGCGGATGCGAGCTTCAACTGGAAGCCAGTGGAGTGTGCGGAGGAGGGGGGTGACGTGAGAGAACTTGGGAAGGTTGAACACCAGACGGGCTGCGGCATTCTGGATGAGTTGTAGGGGTTTAATGGCACAGGCAGGGAGGCCAGCCAACAGCGAGTTGCAGTAGTCCAGACGGGAGATGACAAGTGCCTGGATTAGGACCTGTGCCGCTTCCTGTGTAAGGCAGGGTCGTACTCTCCGAATGTTGTAGAGCATGAACCTGCAGGAGCGGGTCACCGCCTTGATGTTGGCGGAGAACGACAGGGTGTTGTCCAGGGTCACGCCTAGGCTCTTCGCACTCTGGGAGGAGGACACAGCGGAGTTGTCAACCGTGATGGCGAGATCATGGAACGGGCAGTCCTTCCCCGGGAGGAAGAGCAGCTCCGTCTTGCCAGGGTTCAGCTTGAGGTGGTGATCCGTCATCCATACTGATATGTCTGCCAGACATGCAGAGATGCGATTCGCCACCTGGTTATCAGAAGGGGGAAAGGAGAAGATTAGTTGTGTATCGTCAGCGTAGCAATGATAGGAAAGGCCATGTGAGGATATGACAGAGCCAAGTGACTTGGTGTATAGGGAGAAAAGGAGAGGGCCTAGAACTGAGCCCTGGGGGACACCAGTGGTGAGAGCACGTGGTGCGGAGACAGCTTCTCGCCACGCCACTTGGTAGGAGCGACCGGTCAGGTAGGACGCAATCCAGGAGTGAGCCGCGCCGGAGATGCCCAGCTCGGAGAGGGTGGAGAGGAGGATCTGATGGTTCACAGTATCAAAGGCAGCAGACAGGTCTAGAAGGACAAGAGCAGAGGAGAGAGAGTTAGCTTTAGCAGTGCGGAGAGTCTCAGTGACACAGAGAAGAGCAGTCTCAGTTGAATGACCAGTCCTGAAACCTGATTGGTTTGGATCAAGAAGGTCATTCTGAGAGAGATAGCAAGAGAGTTGGCTAAAGACGGCACGCTCAATAGTTTTGGAAAGAAAAGAAAGAAGGGATACTGGTCTGTAGTTGTTGACATCAGTGGGGTCGAGTGTTGGTTTTTTGAGAAGGGGAGCAACTCTCGCTCTCTTGAAGACGGAAGGGACATGGCCAGCGGTCAAGGATGAGTTGATCAGCGAGGTGAGGTAGGGGAGAAGGTCACCGGAGATGGTCTGGAGAAGGGAGGAGGGGATGGGGTCAAGCGGGCAGGTTGTTGGGCGGCCTGCAGTCACAAGTCGCAGGATTTTATCTGGAGAGAGAGGGGAGAAAGAAGTCAAAGCATAGGGTAGGGCAGTGTGAGCAGGACCAGCAGTGTCATTAGACTTAACAAACGAGGATCGGATGTCGTCAACCTTCTTTTCAAAGTGGTTGACGAAGTCATCTACAGAGAGAGAGGAGGGGGGGGGGGGGGGGGGGGAGGATTCAGGAGGGAGGAAAATGTGGCAAAGAGCTTCCTAGGGTTAGAGGCAGATGCTTGGAATTTAGAGTGGTAGAAGGTGGCCTTAGCAGCAGAAACAGATGAAGAAAATGTAGAGAGGAGGGAGTGAAAAGATGCCAGGTCGGCAGGGAGTTTAGTTTTCTTCCATTTCCGCTCCGCTGCCCGGAGCTCTGTTCTGTGAGCTCGCAATGAGTCATCAAGCCACGGAGCTGGAGGGGAGGACCGAGCCGGCCGGGAGGATAGGGGACACAGAGAGTCAAAGGATGCAGAAAGGGAGGAAAGGAGGGTTGAGGAGGCAGAATCAGGAGATTGGAGGGAGAAGGATTGAGCAGAGGGAAGAGATGATAGGATGGAAGAGGAGAGAGTAGTGGGAGAGAGAGAGCGGAGGTTGCGGCGGCGCATTACCATCTGTGTAGGGGCAGAGTGAGTAGTGTGGGAGGAGAGCGAGAGAGAAAAGGAAACAAAGTAGTGGTCAGAGACATGGAGGGGAGTTGCAGTGAGATTAGTAGAGGAGCAGCATCTAGTGAAGATGAGGTCAAGCGTATTGCCTGCCTTGTGAGTAGGGGGGGACGGTGAGAGGGTGAGGTCAAAAGAGGAGAGGAGTGGAAAGAAGGAGGCAGAGAGAAATGAGTCAAATGTGGACATAGGGAGGTTGAAATCCCCCAAAACTGTGAGGGGTGAGCCATCCTCAGGGAAGGAACTTATCAAGGCGTCAAGCTCATTGATGAACTCTCCAAGGGAACCTGGAGGGCGATAGATGACAAGGATATTAAGCTTAAATGGGCTAGTGACTGTGACAGCATGGAATTCAAATGAGGAGATAGACAGATGGGTTAGGGGAAAAATTGAGAATGTCCACTTGGGAGAGATGAGGATTCCTGTACCACCACCCCTCTGACCAGATGCTCTCGGGGTATGCGAGAACACATGGTCAGACGAGGAGAGAGCAGTAGGAGTAGCAGTGTTTTCAGTGGTGATCCATGTTTCCGTCAGCGCCAGGAAGTCGAGGGACTGGAGGTTGGCATAGGCTGGGATGAAGTCAGCTTTGTTGGCAGCAGAACGGCAGTTCCAGAGGCTGCCTGCGACCTGGAACTCCACGTGGGTGGTGCGTGCAGGGACCACCAGGTTAGAGAGGCAGCAGCCACGCGGTGTGGTGCGTTTGTGTAGCCTGTGCAGAGAGGAGAGAACAGGGATAGGCAGAGACATAGTTGACAGGCTGTAGCAAATGGCTACAAAAATGCAGAGGAGATCGGAATGAAATGAGCTAAGCATCTGGGAGCGGAGAGAGCAGGGCCTCCCTCACCAAAAACGTCTACCTCAGAAACTAAAATTGTTTCACTGAACCACCCGAACAAAAACTCTCCCAACTTCCGCCTTTAGAAATCAGAATTGTTGTGAACCACAGCGGTTCAATGTTTAAAGGAATAGACTCAACCCACTTTATTCAGCTAGCCAACTATGACACCATAGCTAACTAGCAAGCTAGCATCCAATAACAATAACACACCGTTTAGCACCAACACTTGGTCACAACAAACCACCAATAGTGTGATAACACACTAAACAGATCATTCGTGTCTGTGTCAAGTTCCTTTCATGACGCAGCAATGATTAGACGTTGGCTAGCTAGGACAAGTATATTGTATTTAGCTACTACCGTACAGTTAGCTGCTCGTGTTGGGTAGCTAGCAATGGCCACTGTGTTGACTTTGTTTGAAGAACGGCTAGCTAGCTAGCTTCGTGCTACACCCGGCACACAATGGCTATTGTGTTGACTCTGACTCTGTTCGAAAAAACGGCTAGGTAGCTCGCTTCGTGCTACAGCCGGCACTGCCAAGACACAGTAACTACACACAACAACCCACGATGCCTAGCTATGACGCCGTAGCTAACTTGCAAGCTAGCATCCATTAACACACAATTTAGCATCAATACTTGGTTACAACAAACTGCCAAGAGTGTGTTAGCACACTAAACAGATAATTCAAGTCCGTGTCTAGTTCCTTTCATAACGCATAACGCAGCAAAAATTAAACGTTGGCTAGCACTACATTAACATTGGAACCAGCTCTCCAGCGTTGCTAATCGTTACCAGTAGCTACCCGCTAGCTAGCTAGCCTCGTGCTTCGATACTAACCTACAATTACCTACGGAAACCTACAATAACAACAATACTAACCTATAATAAATACAATACCTAACTACGGCTAACTACCGACCTACGATCTAATACATGGTTAAGCAAAAATTAAACGTTGGCTAGCACTACATTAACATTGGGACCAGCTCTCTAGCGTTGCTAATCGTTACCAGTAGCTACCCGCTAGCTAGCTAGCCTCGTGCTTCGATACTAACCTACAATTACCTACGGAAACCTACAATAACAACAATACTAACCTATGATAAATACAATACCTAGCTACAGCTAACTACCTACCTACGATCTAATACATGGTTAAGCTTTACTCAACACCATATGAGAAGATTACCTCCTGCTTACCTCCAGCTAGAGAAAAACACGACCTCTCCCGACCCTGAATATGTAGTCATGGGTCGGGAAAAAGTCATGAAGGTTTTGAGGCTGACGTTTGGCAACTCGAACCTTCAGCTCCCTCCACAGATTTTCTATGGGATTAAGGTCTGGAGACTGGGTAGGCCACTCCAGGACCTTAATGTGCTTCTTCTTGAGCCACTCCTTTGTTGCCTTGGCCGTGTGTTTTGGGTCATTGTCATGCTGGAATACCCATCCACGATCCATTTTCAATGCCCTGGCTGAGGGAAGGAGGTTCTCACCCAAGATTTGACAATACATGGCCCCGTCCATCGTCCCTTTGATGTGGTGAAGTTGTCCTGTCCCCTTAGCAGAAGAACACCCCCAAAGCATAATGTTTCCACCTCCATGTTTGATGGTGGGGATGGTGTTCTTGGGGTCATAGGCAGCATTCCTCCTCCTCCAAACACGGCGAGTTGAGTTGATGCCACAGAGATCGATTTTGGTCTCATCTGACCACAACACTTTCACCCAGTTCTCCTCTGAATTATTATAATAATATAATAATATGCCATTTAGCAGACGCTTTTATCCAAAGCGACTTACAGTCATGCGTGCATACATTTTTGTGTATGGGTGGTCCCGGGGATCAAACCCACTACCTTGGCGTTACAAGCGCCGTGCTCTACCAGCTGAGCTACAGAGGACCACCCATACACAATGTTCAGATGTTCATTGGCAAACTTCAGACGGGCCTGTATATGTGCTTTCTTGAGCAGGGGGACCTTGCGGGTGCTGCAGGATTTCAGTCCTTCACGGCGTAGTGTGTTACCAATTGTTTTCTTCTTCAGCTTCCTTGAGATCATTGACAAGATCCTCCTGTGTAGTTCTGGGCTGATTCCTCACCGTTCTCATGATCATTGCAACTCCACGAGGTGAGATCTTGCATGGAGCCCTAGGCCGAGGGAGATTGAAAGTTATTTTGTGTTTCTTCCATTTGTGAATAATCGCACCAACTGTTGTCACCTTCTCACCAAGCTGCTTGGCGATGGTCTTGTAGCCCATTCCAGCCTTGTATAGGTCTACAATCTTGTCCCTTACATCCTTGGAGAGCTCTTTGGTCTTGGCCATGGTGGAGCGTTTGGAATCTGATCGATTGATTACTTCTGTGGACAGGTGTCTTTTATACAGGTAACAAGCTGAGATTAGGAGCACCCCTTTAAGATTGTGCTCCTAATCTCAGCTCGTTACCTGTATAAAAGACACCTGGGAGCCAGAAATCTTTCTGATTGAGAGGGGGTCAAATACTTATTTCCCTCATTAAAATGCTAATCAATTTTTAACATTTTTGACATGCGTTTTTTGTGGATTTTTTTGTTGTTATTCTGTCTCTCACTGTTCAAATAAACCTACCATTAAAATTATAGACTGATCATTTCTTTGTCAGTGGGCAAACGTACAAAATCAGCAGGGGATCAAATGCTTTTTTCCCTCACTGTATCTACAACACAAAATCCATGTGTACGTGTGTGTATGCATGTGTCTGTGCCTATGTTTGTGTTGCTAATTTTACTGCTTGCATGAGTTACATGATGTGGAATAGAGTTCCATGTAGTCATTGCTCTATGTAGTACTGGGTGCCTCCCATAGTCTGTTCTGGACATGGGGACTGTGAAGAGACCTCTGGTGGCATGTCTTGTGGGGTATGCATGGGTGTCCTAGCTGTGTGCTAGTAGTTCAAACAGACATCTTGGTGCATTCAACATGTCAATACCTCTCACAAATACAAGTAGTGATGAGGTCAATCTCTCCTCCACTTTGAGCCAGGAGAGATTGACATGCATATTATTAATGTTAGCTCTCTGTGTACATCCAAGGGGCAGCTGTGCTGCCCTGTTCTGAGCCAATTGCAATTTGCAAGTCCCTCTTTGTGGCACCTGACCACACGACTGAGTCCAGGTGCAACAAAACTAGAGCCTGTAGGACCTGCCTTGATGATAGTGCTGTTAAGAAGGCAGAGCAGCGCTTTATTATGGACAGACTTCTCCCCATCTTAGCTACTGTTGTATCAATATGTTTTGACCATGACAGTTTACAATCCAGGGTTACTCCAAGCAGTTTAGTCACCTCAACTTGCTCAATTTCCACATTATTCATTACAAGATTTAGTTGACGTTTAGGGTTTAGTAAATGATTTGTCCCAAAAACAATGCTTTCAGTTTTTGAAATATTTAGAACTAAGTTATTCCTTCTTCGTTAAGTGTTGCAGTAATTTCCGTCTCTGTAGTAGCTGACATGTATAGTGTTGAGTCATTCGCATACATAGACACACTGGCTTTATTCAAAGCCAGTGGCATGTCGTTAGTAAGGATTGAAAAAAGTAAGGGGCCTAGACAGCTGCCCTGGGGAATTCCTGATTCTACCTGGATTATGTTGGAGGGGCTTCCAATAAATAACACCCTCTTTATCCACAATATAGCAAGGGGTATAAAGCCATAACACATAACTTTTACCAGCAGCAGATTATGACCGACAATGTCAAAAGCCACACTGAAGTCTAACAAAACAGCCCCCACAATATTTGTATAATCAATTTCTCTCAGCCAATCACAAGCTGTGCTTGTCGAATGTCCTTCCCTATAAGCGTGTTGAAAGTCTGGTAATTCCCCCGTGGCAATTCCCCCAAAAATAACAAAATATTACATTTTACAGTCAAAATCACTGATTTAAATATATTATGTAAAGGCTAATGGACAATCGTCAAATCATCTGTAAGGTCATCTTGATCAAGTACAGTTGAAGTCCGAAGTTTACATACACTTAGGTTGGAGTCATTAAAACTTGTTTTTCAACCACTCCACAAATTTGTTGTTAACAAACTATCGTTTTGGCAAGTCGGTTAGGACATCTACTTTGTGCATGACACAAGTAATTTTTCCAACAATTGTTTACAGACATATTATTTGACTTATAATTCACTGTATCACAATTCCAGTGGGTCAGAAGTTTACATACACTAAGTTGACTGTGCCTTTAAACAGCTTGGTAAATTCCAGAAAATGATGTCATGGCTTTAGAAGCTTCTGATAGGCTAATTGACATAATTTGAGTCAATTGGAGGTGTACCTGTGGATGTATTTCAAGGCCTACCTTCAAACTCAGTGCCGCTTTGCTTGACATCATGGGAAAATCAAAAGAAATCAGCCAAGACCTCAGAAAAAAACAAATCTAAACGCCTGAAGGTACCACGTTCATCTGTACAAACAATAGTATGCAAGTATAAACACCTTGGGACCACGCAGCCGTCATACCACTCAGGAAGGAGACGCATTCTGTCTCCTAGAGATGAACGTACTTTGGTGCGAAAAGTGCAAATCAACCCTAGAACAACAGCAAAGGACCTTGTGAAGATGCTGGAGGAAACAGGTACAAAAGTATCTATATCCACAGTAAAATGAGTCCTATATCGACATAACCTGAAAGGCCGCTCTGCAAGGAAGAAGCCACTGCTCCAAAACCGCCATAAAAAAGCCAGACTATGGTTTGCAACTGCACATGGGGACAAAGATCGTAATTTTTTGAGAAATGTCCTCTGGTCTGATGAAACAAAAATAGAACTGTTTGGCCATAACGACCATCGTTATGTTTGGAGGAAAAAGGGGCAGCTTGCAAGCCGAAGAACACCATCCCAACAGTGAAGCACGGGGGTGGCAGCATCATGCTGTGGGGGTGCTTTGCTGCAGGAGGGACTGGTGCACTTCACAAAATAGATGGCATCATGACGAAGGAAAATTATGTGGATATATTGAAGCAACATCTCAAGACATCAGTCAGGAAGTTAAAGCATACTTCCAAAGTTGTGGCAAAATGGCTTAAGGACAACAAAGTCAAGGTATTGGAGTGGACATCACAAAGCCCTGACCTCAATCCTATAGAAAATGTGTGGGCAGAACTGAAAAAGCGTGTGCGAGCAAGGAGGCCTACAAACCTGACTCAGTTACACCAGCTCTGTCAGGAGGAATAGGCCAAAATTCACCCAACTTATTGTGGGAAGCTTGTGGAAGGCTACCCGAAACATTTGACACAAGTTAAACAATTTAAAGGCAATGCTACCAAATACTAATTGAGTGTATGTAAACTTCTGACCCACTGGGAATGTGATGAAAGAAATAAAAGCTGAAATAAATCATTCTCTCTACTATTATTCTGACATTTCACATTCTTAAAATAAAGTGGTGATCCTAACTGACCTAAAACAGGGAATTTTTACTTGTATTAAATGTCAGGAATTGTGAAAAACTGAGTTTAAATGTTTTTGGCTAAGGTGTATGTAAACTTCCGACTTCAACTGTATATCCATAACCCACTTAACTTCAATCTGCTGAAAAAATAAATAATCTGCTATGATTAAATATATACTGTATAATAAATTAGAGCCACTGTATTTTCCCATTGGTCGCAAATATGACCACTAAGATATTTTATATTCCACAAGCATCATGGATTCAATGTATTGAAAATTAAAGCACATATGTAAACTACACACTTTAAACATTATATTTGAAGTTGTTGAATAAAGACTTCTGGTGCCAAATTAATCTGTAAAAGTACACCTTGGAGATTTATGCTTGTGGTCCTGTGACCATTTTGAGAAATCATATGAAACTTCTCTGAATAATATTAGACACCTTAGTAATGCATAGTATGACTTATTTGTTGATAAGTAAAACTTTAATTTCTGTAGAACCTGTTAAGTACAACAACAACAAAAAAAAAACTATTGTGACTGATGGCATTAAATGGGTTGCCGAAAATGCTGTTATCGAGGTAATTTCCTTAGTAGGTGAAGTCAGAGGTCAGCATGTTGGAGAAGTCGAAGCTCAGGGATGATAGACAAGCTTCCCACTAGTTATTACCAGTTGGAGGGGCTTTCAAGTGGATTTTTTCCAGTCATATGTGATAAATACCACATTCCCACTTGGTTATGAATACAGTTTAAGCCTTAATTGGGTGTTGAATATGAGGTCTCTCTTTTTTTGATTGGTTGATCCCACCCTATTGTTCCATATCCTCTAACACCACTGACCCACCTCCTTTTCCTGCAATTTGTTTCCTATTTCCTGTTTAGTCCTCATCCTGCAGGGCCATGAAGACATGGTTCTGGAGGAGGTGGACCCGGATTGGGAGAAGAAAGAGAACAAAGCGGCTCAGGGAGCAGCCCTTCTCCAGGCCTTACCCTCACTCCTACCCCAGGTCAGAGGAAGAGTCAAGCAGCCTTGCTGGTAGTCACTAGATTACCATGCTTGAATGGACAAAAGTGGCAGTAGCTTCAAAGCTGATCAGAAAGTCACCAACATGTTATGACGAAACAAAACTGTTCCATTTTCATAATGGAAATGCCATTGAACTTAATAATGTTCTTTTTCTGGAGCTGCAATAGCCATACTCTCTGTATGTACTGTATTTCTCTGTCGCAGCAGGTTATGGCCATGCAACAAGAACCAGAGGATGCAGAGACACAGACAGAGAGATGGACTCCCCTCATGGAGAGCATCAAGAAAGAGGCAGAGGAGGCTGCTATGGTGAAAGTGGAAGAGAAGTAATAAAAGACTCCATCTGTTTTCCTCTTCCTCCTATTCCCTCTTTATTCTTCCCTCTGTCTCACACTCACATTTTTACAATCTCATATTTTTCCCAGAGATCTGTCTCCCGTTGTCTGTATGTGTGATGAGTGTGATTAGAAGGAGTCAGGCGCAGGAGGGTAAATCACAGAATACAGAGTTTATTCTGTTGTACACAGTTGCGCTGGATAGCGACAACAAAATAGAGGCACAGGGGAACAATCTACCCCGGCAATACAAGGTACGAGTAGCTCCAACAAAATACAGGCACAGGGAAATAATCTACCCCGGCAATACAAGGTATGAGTAGCTCCACTGAGCTACACTCAACTCACATAAAACAATCACCCACAAGGACAAGGGGGCAGAGGGAACAATTATACACAGACTACTGAGGGGATATGAACCAGGTGTGTGTAATTGACAAGACAAGACAAATGGAATGATGATATATGGAGCGGCAATGGCTAGTAAGCCGGTGACGACGAACGCCGAAGCCTGCCCGAACAAGGAGGGGAGGCAGCCTCGGCGGAAGTTGTAACAGTATGAGTGATGAATTGGGACTGGCTGTTGAGTTCACCAATGCCTTTTGGCTCTGTGTGATTGTCTGATGTATTGACTCCTGACCTGGTCTCCAGGCTGCAGCAGCAGTTAGAAGAAGCAAGGATGGCTGAGGAGGTGGCCAGGCAGGCGGCTGAGATGGCAGTTAGACAACTAGAGGAGGAGCAGGCTGCCAGTGCCCAGAGGGCCACAGACTCACAGCAGGAGGCTGATGGAGAGCAGTAAGTCCCACACACACACGCACACACAGAGAAACACATACACACATATACAGTACCAGTCAAAAGTTTGGACACACCTACTCATTCAAGGGTTTTTCTTTATTTTTACTATTTTCTACATTGTAGAATAATAGTGAAGACATCAACACTATGAAATAACACATCTGGAATCATGTAGTAACCAACAAAGTGTTAAACAAATCAAAATGTTTTATATTTGAGATTCTTCAAATAGCCACCGTTTGCCTTGATGACAGCTTTGCACACTCTTGGCATTCTCTCAACCAGCTTCACCTGGAATGCTTTTCAAATCAAACAAATCTAGAGATCCTGGTTCGAATCCAGGCTCTGTCGCCGCCGGCCACGACCGGGAGACTCATGGGCGGGGCACAATTGGCCCAGCGTCGTCCAGGGTAGGGGAGGGAATGGCCGGCAGGGATGTAGCTCAGTTGATAGAGCATGGCGTTTGCAACGCCAGGGTTGTGGGTTCGATTCCCACGGGGGGCCAGTATAAAAAAAATATGTATTCACTAACTGTAAGTCGCTCTGGATAAGAGCGTCTGCTAAATGACTAAAATGTAAATGTAATGAGTACAGGAGGGGACTGAGCACGCACCCCTGAGGGGCCCCCGTGTTAAGGATCAGCGTGGCAGATGTGTTGTTACCTACCCTTACCACCTGGGGGCGGCCCATCATGAAGTCCAGGATCCAGTTGCAGAAGGAGGTGTTTAGTCCCAGGGTCCTTAGCTTAGTGATGAGCTTTGAGGGCACTATGGTGTTGAACGCTGAGCTGTAGTCAATGAATAGCATTCTCACGTAGGTGTCCTCTTGTCCAGGTGGGAAACGGTAGTGTGGAGTGCAATAGAAATTGCATCATCTGTGAATCTGTTGGGGCGGTATGCAAATTGGAGTGGGTCTAGGGTTTCTGGGATAATGGTGTTGATTTGAGCCATGACCAGCCTTTCAAAGCACTTCATGGTTACAGACGTGAGTGCTACGGGTCGGTAGTCATTTAGGCAGGTTATCTTAGTGTTCTTTGGTACAGGGACTATTGTGGTCTGCTTGAAACATGTTGGTATTACAGACTCAGTCAGGGACATGTTGAAAATGCCAGTGAAGACACTTGCCAGTTGGTCAGCATATGCTCAGAGTACAAGTCCTGGTAATCCATCTTGTGAATGTTGACCTGCTTAAAAGTCTTAATCACATCGGCTACGGAGAGCGTGATCACATAGTCATCCGGAACAGCTGATATGCTCATGCATGCTTCAGTGTTGCTTGCCTCGAAGCAAGCATAGAAGTGATTTAGCTCGTCTGGTAGGCTCGTGTCACTGGGCAGCTCGCGGCTTTGCTTCCCTTTGTAGTCTGTAATAATTTGCAAGCCCTACCATATCGGACGAGCATCGGATCCGGTGTAGTACGATTCAATCTTAGTCCTGTATTGACTCTTTGCCTATTTGATGGCTCGTCGGAAGGCATAGTGGGATTTCTTATAAGCGTCCGGGTTAGAGTCCCACTCCTTGAAAGCGGCAGCTCCACCATTTAGCTCAGTGCGGAGGTTTCCTGTAATCCATGGCTTCTGGTTGGGGTATGTACGTAAGGTCACTGTGGGGACGACGTCATCGATGCACCAGTGAATGATGTGGTGTACTCCTCAATGCCATCGGAAGAATCCCAGAACATATTCCAGTCCGTGCTAGCAAAACAGTCCTGTAGCTTAGCATCTGCGTCATCTGACCACTTCCTTATTAACCAAGTTACTGGTGCTTCCTGCTTTAGTTTTTGCTTATAAGCAGAAATCAGGAGGGCAGAATTATGGTCAGATTTGCCAAATGGAGGGCAAGGGAGAGCTTTGTACGCGTCTCTGTATGTGGAGTAAAGGTGGTCTAGAGATTTTTTCCCTCTGGTTGCACATTTAACATGCTGGTAGAAATTAGGCAGAATGAATGTAAGTTTCCTTGCATTAAAGTCCCCGGCCACTAGGAGCGCTGCCTCTGCATGAGCATTTTCCTGTTTGCTTATGGCCTTATATAGCTCATTGGGTGCAAACTTAGTGACAGCATCGGTTTGTGTTGGTTAATAGACAGCTATGAAAAATATAGAAGAAAAATCTCGTTAATAGTGTGGTCTACAGCGAGCGAAACATTAGTATTAGATTTTATGCACCAGCTGTTGTTTACAAATATACACAGACTGCCACCCCTTGTCTTACCGGAGTCAGCCGTTCTATCCTGCAGATGTAGCGTATATCCCGCCAGCAGTATGTTATCCATGTCGTCGTTCAGCCACGACTCGTGAAACATAAGATATTACCGTTTTTAATTTCCCGTTGGTAGGATATCCTTGATCTTAGGTCGTCCATTTTGTTTTCAAATGATTGTACGTTGGCTAATAGGATTGATGGAAGAGGCAGATTACTCGCTCGCCGTCAGATCCTTACAAGGCACCCCGACCTACGTCCACGATATCTCTGTCTCTTTCTCATGCGAATGACAGGGATTTGGGCCTTGTCGGGTGTCTGTAGAACTCGTTGAAGAAAAAATCTTCATCCAATACGAGGTGAGTAATCAATGTCCTGATATGCAGAAGCTCTTTTTGGTCATAAGAAACGGTGGCAGAAACATTATGTACAGAATAAATTACAAATAATAATCCAGGCTCTGTCGTAGCCGGCTGCGACCGGGAGACCCATGGGGCGGCGCACAATTGGCCTAGCGTCGTCCAGGGTAGGGGAGGGAATGGCCGGCAGGGATGTAGCTCAGTTGGTAGAGCATGGTGTTTGCAACGCCAGGGTTGTGGGTTTGATTCCCACGGGGGGCCAGTATAAAAAAAATAATGTATGCACTCACTAACTGTAAGTCGCTCTGGATAACAGCGTCTGCTAAATGACTAAAATGTAAATGTAAAATGTAAATGTAAATAATGCAAAAAAACACACATAATAGCACAATTGGTTAGAGGGCCGTAAAACGGCAGCCATCTCCTCCGGCGCCGTCTTGAAGGAGTTACCACATATGCTGAGCACTTGTTGGCTGCTTTTCCTTCACTCTGCCGTCCTACTCATCCCAAACCATCTCATTTGGGTTGAGGTCGGGGGTTTGTGGAGGCCAGGTCATCTGATGCAGCACTCCATCACTCTCATTCTTGGTAAGATAGCCCTTACACAGCCTGGAGGTGTGTTGGGTCATTGTCCTGTTGAAAAACAAATGATAGTCCCACTAAGCCCAAACCAGATGGGATGGTGTATCGCAGCAGAATGCTGTGGTAGCCATGCTGGTTAAGTGTGCCCCCACACCATAACACCTCCTCCTCCATGCTTTACGGTGGGAATTACACATGCAGAGATCATCCGCTCACCCACCCCGCGTCTCACAAAGACACGGCGGTTGGAACCAAAAATCTCCAATTTGGACTCCAGACCAAAGGACACATTTCCACCGGTTGAATGTCCATTGCTCATGTTTCTTGGCCCAAGCAGGTCTCTTCTTCTTATTGGTGTCCTTTAGTAGTGGTTTCTTTGCAGCAATTCGCCCATGAAGGCCTGATTCACACAGTCCCGTCTGAACAGTTGATTTTGAGATGTGTCTGTTTATTTGGGCTGCAATCTCTGAGGCTGGTAACTCTAATGAACTTATGCTCTGCAGCAGAGGTAACTCTGGGTCTTCCATTCCTTTGGCGGTCCTCATGAGAGCCAGTTTCATCATAGCGCTTGATGGTTTTTGCGACTGCACTTGAAGAAACTTAAAGTTCTTGAAATTTTCCGGATTGACTGACCATCATGTCTTAAAGTAATGATGGACTGTCATTTCTCTTTGCTTATTTGAGCTGTTCTTGCCATAATATGGACTTGGTCTTTTACCAAATAGGGCTATCTTCTGTATACCACCCCTACCTTGTCACAACACAACTGATTGGCTGAAACGCATTAAGAAGGAAAGAAATTCCACAAATTAACCTGTTAATTGAAGTGCATTCCAGGTGACTACCTCATGAAGCTGGTTGAGAGAATGCCAAGAGTGTGCAAAGCTGTCATCAAGGCAAAGGGTGGCTATTTGAAAAATCTCAAATATTAAATGTATTTTGATTTGTTTAACACTTTTTTGATTACTACATGATTCCATATGTGTTATTTCATAGTGTTGATGTCTTCACTATTATTCTACAATGTAGAAAATAGTAGAAATAAAGGAAAACCCTTGAATGAGTAGCTGTGTCCAAACTTTTGACTGGTACTGTACATATACACACAGACACTTACTCACACTTACACACACACACAAACACACACATAGGTGAATTAACATCCATCCCCTCCCCTCTTGAACACATGTGAGTGTGCTGGAGTGTATGTTGCTGAGCTGGTTCGTGCTGAGCTGATGATGCTTCTAAGGCTGGGCCAATGAAGTGATGATCACTGGGTTGTGATGAAAAGCATGATGTAGGGCTGAGAGCTGCACTTAGTGCCGCGGTGCAGTGGCTTGCTATCTCACACACACAAATACATACACACACCAGGACATGGCATCAGCAAGGAGACAACCCTCAATAATCGTTCTGCTCACTGTCTGTTTTGCAAAGACTGCCCAATATCCAGGAGGAAGAGAACGAGGAAGACCCTGAGTAAGTCCCTCTCCTACTTCCTGTTATTCTTCAATGCTTCTATCCACAGCAGATTAGATGAATGTTGCCCTTAACCACTTCTCCTGACTCAGACATTAAATCGCCACCCTAATGGTTAAGATTATAGTCAGGGGTTGTCTAATCTGACCCTGTAGTTAGGGGCAGCTTCTATCTCAAGCATTTTAACATCTCATATCCAAACCTTTGACCCCATCCTCTTCCCTCTACAGTTTGACTCATAAACCAGATGTTTGATAGGATACGGAGCTTGCTATTTCTAACACTGCTGCACAGTAGCCTACATAATTTCTGGAGGGCTGAGGGGCTCTGTTTGTCTGCTGTTTGTCTGCTAATGATATGGATGCAGCCGTTCAAATGACAGGGGTGACTGGAGTTGCATCAAGGCACCTCAATAAGCGGATTAAGCACTAAAACGATCAATATTGGTTTTGCCCACTATTTGGGGAGCACTATTGAAAATGGATGTGTAAATCGAGCCCTGTACATGTTTAAAACTACAGTTTATGACTGTCTAACTGTCTGAGACTGTCTGAAGCTCTGTTTGTCCCCTTCTGCACACCGTCCAGGTTGCAGATGCTTCAGGAGGAGAGCGACGAGAGAATGGATAATAAAAGTCCTGAAGAGAATAAGATATCAGAGGAAAATAAGTTCTCTCTTCAGATTAATTTCAATGAAGACAAAAAGGTTGCAGCTGAGGAGAATATAGTTAGTGATGCGAAAAAGATACCTGAGGAGAATAAAGTAACAGAGGAGGTTATAGTAATTGAGAAAATATTTCCAAAAACTGAAGATAATACGACTACACAGGATAATACGATATCTGAGACTAAAATAAGAGAGGTTACAATCATTGAGGAAACTAAGAACATTGAACAGAATACGGCCATAGTGGCGTATAAGATATCCAATGAGAGTAATTTCAACGAAGACACAAAAGTTGCTCCTGAAGAGAATGTAATCACTGACGATGATAAGATATCTGAGGAGACAAAAGTAACAGAGGAAAATTATCATCCTGACAAGGACAAACTAACAGAGGTTACCGTTGTTGAGAAAATTAAGATTGTTGAAGAGAACACCATTACACAAGATAATGAGATATCTGAGGAGAAAAATATAAATGAAGACAAAAACGTTGCCGCTGAGGAGAATATTATGGTCTCTAAAGAGACTAAAGTAATAGAGGTTACAGTCATAGAAGAATACGATCAGAATACAACAACAGTGGAGAATATAGTCAGTGGAGAGGAGATATCTGAGACTAAAGTAACAGAGGAAAATAAAAGTCCTGACAATAATAAAATAACAGAGGTTACAGATGAGGTTATTGAGGTCATTGAGGAAATAATTCAGAGTACTGGAGAAAGTCCAACTATACAGGAAAATAAGATGTCAGAGGAGAAAGAAGTCACAGAGGAAAATAAAAGTCCTGACAAGAATAAGATAACAAAGGTTACTGCCGTTGAGAAAATTAAGATTGAAGAGAGCATCCTAACAACAGATATCAAGATACCTGAGGAAACGCATGTAAATAAGGACAAAAAATCTTCTTATAGGAATATAGTGGTTGGAGAGATGATATCTGTGGAGACAAAAGTAGCAGAGGAAAATAAAAGTTCTGAGGAAAATAAGATTCCAGAGGTTACAGACGAGATTACCGTCATTGAGGAAATTAACATTGTTGAAGACATTACGACCACACAGGATCATAAGATATCTAAAGAGAATAAAATAACAGAAGAGGTGACAGTCATTGAGAAAATTCAGATTAATGAACAGAATACTATGCAGGAAATATCCAATAAGATAACAGTCAATGAAGCCAGAAAAGTTGCAGGGGAGAATATAGTAACTGTAGAGAATAAGATATCTCAGGAGAAAAGAAGTCCTGAGAAGAATAAGATAGTAGAAGTTTCAGTCATTATTATAATCACTGAAGAGAATAAAATATTAGAGGAGAAAACGGTCAACCAAGACATAAAAGTTGCTGAGGACAATATTTTCGCTGAGGACTACATTGACGCTTTGGAGCTTACAGAGGACAATAAGATCACTGAGTAAGCTGAATCATTACCAGATAGAGGCTTATTCACGCTTTGGAATGTGCTTCCTGTGCTGAGAAGTTGTGCTTTAATGCCACATAAACTAGGCTACTCATTCCTCATGGCACCTAATGTCACAGATGTACAGCTTTGCGCCTTTTACATAACAAGTTGAAGGTCTGGATGTTGGGGTAACTTGTTTTTTCCTCTTAAACTACGAGGATAAAGGGGTTGGTGTAATCTTTTAAACTTGCTTTATGGAGCATGAATGGGACAACTGGTACATGACCTGTAGAAAAATGTAATTTTACCTATCTGGCTTGAAGGACCATGAAAACAAAAAACTCAGCGTCATCTATACTGAACAAAAATATAAATGCAACATGCAACAATTTCAAAGATTTTACTGAGTTACAGTTCATTGAAGGAAATCAGTCAATTGAAATAAATAAATTAGGTAGTAAACTATAGATTTCACTTGACTGGGCAGGGGCGAAGCCATGGGTGGGCCTGGAAGGGCATAGGCCCACCCACTTGGGAGCCAGGGGGGAGACAAGTCCAGCCAATCAGAATGAGTTTTTCCCCACAAAAGGGCTTTATTACAGACAGAAATACTCCTCAGCACCCCCCTCCCCCTCCTCAGACGATCCTGCAGGTGAAGAAGCCGGATGTGGAGGTCCTGGGCTGGCGTTGTTACACGTGGCCTGCGGTTGTGAGGCCGGTTGGATGTACTGCCAAGTTCTCTAAAACGACGTTGGAGGCGGCTTATGGTAGAGAAACTAACTTTCAAATCTCTGGAAACAGCTATGTTGGACATTCCTGCAGTCTGCATGCCAATTGCACGCTCCCTCAAAACTTGAGACATCTGTGGCATTGTGTTGTGTGACAAAACTGCACATTTGAGAGTGGCCTTTTATTGTCCCCAGCACAAGGTGCACCTGTGTAATGATCATGCTGTTTAATCAGCTTCTTGATATGCCATGCCTGTCAGGTGGATGGATTATCTTGGCAAATGAGAAATGCTCACTAACAGGGATGTAAACAAATTTGTGCAAAACATTTGAAAGAAATACGCTTTTTGTGCGAATCGAACATTTCTGGGATCTTTTATTTCAGCTCATGAAACATGGGACCAACACTTTACATGTTGCGTTTATATTTTTGTTCAGTGTATATATGGACAGTGCTTGGGCACAAACTTGTAAAGCTGAACAAAGTTAAGATTTATGGTAACACATATTGTTAACAGATTATTAATTGGTTACATATTATTGGGCAGCTTCAGTACTTACTGCAATTAACTCTGAACTGCATGGATTCAAAGCCAACATTCCATGCAGCGCTTTCTCCCCAGCTTGAGTGCTGATAGAGTTGCTAAGTGATAGAGTTTGAATGTTTAATTCCTAACCTTCTCATGGTCAAATTGTCCAGGTTGAAGCTGCTTCACGAGAGCGACGAGAGCATGGAGAATAGAAGTCCTGAGAAAAATAAAGTCATAGAGGTTACTGTCATTGAGAAAATTCTGAGCATTGAAGACAATACTCTAATGGATATTGTAGTCGCTGAAGACATTGAGATATCTGAAGACAACAAAGCTAAATCTGTGGAGCCTAAAGTGGAGAATAAGATCACTGAGTAAGCCAAATCATTAGCAGGTAGAGGCTTAATCCTGCTTAGATTTTTACACCAAGGCTATTCACGCCTCATGGCATTCCCATGCGGCTAAAAGGTTTGCTGTCCCCATATGCGCTCAGCTTTTTGGCTTTTACTGAACCCAAAGGCCAAAGAGTGTTTTATTTATTCTGTGGAGTTTAAGTACTATTTTGAGTGTTCAGAAGTAATGTTCATCCCCAGTCATGGTACAGTGCCTTGCAAAAGTATTTGTCCCCCTTGGCGTTTTTCCAATTTTTGTTGCATTACAACCTGTAATTTAAATTGATTTATATTTGGATTTCATGTAATGGACATGCACAAAATAGTCCAAATTGGTGAAGTAAAATGAAAAAAATAACTTGTTTCAAAAAATTATAAAAAATTAATAACGGAAAAGTGGTGCATGCATATGTATTCACCCCCTTTGCTATGAAGCCCCTAAATAAGATCTTGTGCAACCAATTACCTTCAGAGGTCACATAATTCGTTAAATAAAGTCCACCTGTGTGCAGTCTAAGTGTCACATGATCTCAGTATATATACACCTGTTCTGAAAGGCCCCAGAGTCTGCAACACCACTAAGCAAGGGGCACCACCAAGCAAGCGGCACCATGAAGACCAAGGAGCTCTCCAAACAGGTCAGGGACAAAGTTGTGGAGAAGTACAGATCAGGGTTGGGTTATAAAAAAATATCAGAAACTTTGAACATCCCACGGAACGCCAAGGTAGTGGGTTCGATCCCCGGGACCACCCATACACAAAAAATGTATGCACGCATGACTGTAAGTCGCTTTGGATAAAAGCGTCTGCTAAATGGCATATTATTATATTATATAATTATTAAAAAATTGAAAGAATATGGCACCACAACAAACCTGCCAAGGAGGGCATTAATCAGAGAGGCAACAAAGAGACCAAAGATAACCCTGAAGGAGCTGCAAAGTTCCACAGCGGAGATTGGAGTATCTGTCCATAGGACCACTTTAAGCCGTACACTCCACAGAGCTGGGCTTTACGGAAGAGTGGCCAGAAAAAATCCATTGCTTAAAGAAAAAATAAGTAAACACGTTTGGTGTTTGCCAAAAGTCACGTGGGAGACTCCCCAAACATATGGAAGAAGGTACTCTGGTCAGATGAGACTAAAATTGAGCTTTTTGGCCATCAAGGAAAACGCTGTGTCTGGCGCAAACCCAACACCTCTCATCACCCAGAGAACACCATCCCCACAGTGAAGTATGGTGGTGGCAGCATCATGCCGTGGGGATGTTTTTCATCGGCAGAGACTGGGAAACTAGTCAGAATTGAAGGAATGATGGATGGCGCTAAATACAGGGAAATTCTTGAAGGAAACCTGTTTCAGTCTTCCAGAGATTTGAGACTGGGACGGAGGTTCACCTTCCAGCAGGACAGTGACCCTAAGTATACTGCTAAAGCAACAGCCGAGTGAAACATTTAAATGTCTCGGAATGGCCGAGTCAAAGCCCAGACCTCAATCCAATTGAGAATCTGTTTTATGACCTAAAGATTGCTGTACACCAGCGGAACCCATCCAACTTGAAGGAGCTGGAGCAGTTTTGCCTTGAAGAATGGGCAAAAATCCCAGTGGCTAGATGTGCCAAGCTTATATAGACATACCCCAAGAGACTTGCAGCTGTAATTGCTGCAAAAGGTGGCTCTACAAAGTATTGACTTTGGGGGGGGGGGGGTGAATAGTTATGCACACTCAGGTTCTGTTTTTTTGTCTTATTTCTTGTTTGTTTCACAATAAAAATACACACAATACCCCATAATGACTAAGTGAAAACATGTTTTTAGAATTTTTGCACATTAAATTGCTAATTAAGTACAGAAATATCTAATTTACTTAAGTATTCACACCCCTGAGTCAATACATGTTAGAATCACCTTTGGTAGTTATTACAGCTGTGAGTCTTTCTGGGTAAGTCTCTCTAGCTTTGCACACCTGGATTGTACAATATTTGCACATTCTTATTTTTTTAATTCTTCAAGGTCTGTCAAGTTGGTTGTTGATCATTGCTAGACAGCCATTTTCAAGTCTTGTAATAGATTTTCAAGCCGATTTTAAGTCAAAACCATAGCTAGGCCACTCAGGAACATTCAATGTCATCTTGGTAAGCAACTCCAGTGTATATTTGGGCTTGTGTTTTAGTTTATTGTGCTGCTGAAAGGTGAATTTATCTGTGTGGAAAGCAGTGTGTCTGGTGGAAAGCAGACTGAACATGGTTTCCCTCTAGGATTGTGCCTGTGCTTAGCTCTATTCTGTTTCTCCCTAGTCCTTGCCGATGACAAGCATACCCATAACATTATGCAGCCACCACCATGCTTGAAAATATGAATAGTGGTACTCAGTGATGTGTTTTATTCTGTACAGGCTTCCTTCATTTTACTCTGCCATTTAGCTTAGTATTGTGGAGTAACTACAATGTTGTTGTTCCATCCTCAGTTCTCTCCTATCATAGCCATTCAACTCTGTAACTGTTTTAAAGTCACCATTGACCTCATGGTGAAATCCCTGAGCGGTATACTTCCTCCCGGCAACTAAGTTAGGAAGGACGCCTGTATCTTTGTAGTGACTGGGTGTATTGATACACCATCCAAAGTGTAATTAATGACTTCACCATGTTCAAAGGGATATTCAATGTCTGCTATTATTATTTTTTACCCAACTACCAATAGGTGCCCTTCTTTGTGAGGCTTTGGAAAACCTCCCTGGTCTTTGTGGTTTAATCTGTGTTTGAAATTCACTGCTCGACTGAGGGACCTTACAGATAATTGTATGTGTGGGGTACAGAGATGTATAGTCATTCAAAAATCATGTTAAACCCTATAATTGCTCACAGAGTGAGTCCATGCAAGTTATGTGACTTGCATCAATCTAATGAACATAATTGAATTAGCGGGTGATGCCTCTGGAATGTATACACTGATTGAGTAGGTTAAGTTATGGAGATTGTACACCTATTAGAGAGAAGGTGAGAGAGACAGTTTCTCAGTTTAGGGTTCTTTAATGTTGATTGGAGATTAACAATGTTTGCAATTCTGTGCCATGTCACTCAGGTTCGAATATCCAATTAACTGTCCATTTATCCATACAAGATGTGGTCTGGAAATAATAAACATGAATACAATGGCATCAATACTAAGAAAATGCACATTCATTTAGCAATAACAAAAGAAGATATACAGCTCTCATCTGTTATAATAATCCAATGACTGAAACGAAAATACAAGTAGCTAGCAACATCAGACTAACCAGCTAACAATGACAAGCAAAAATGTAGCTAACAATGTTAGACAGCTATTATAAAAAACGAGACACATAAAGCTGTAATAATGACGAAAATATTCTTAAACTATTGACAACTTCGTCAGTAAAACAGGGGGAAAACGTATACCTTACTTACAGTTTTGGTATTCACACACAGTGATGAATAAATTGGTCAGAAAGGAAATAATGTCCAAAACTGAGATTTGTGTTCACAGCAGTAGGTGGTCGAGCTGCACTTGGTAATGAACTAAAACACTCTGCCAGCTTGTGATAGCTGTCACGTCATCAGTGAGTTCTTAAAGGGACAGGCTTTCTTACAATAATAAAAAAATCCCCATCAAAATCCGTCAGTTGAATCTACAGAAATCTGCCTATGTTGCCCTTCCGCATCTGCAGTGGAAAGTGGCAGAGCTGCAGCACTGTTTGTCAGACCAGGAGACATCCCGAAAATAGGTCTTCTCACGAAAACAAACGTCTGTAGCGTCCTACTAACATTCTATGGAAAGATCAGACTCTCACGAACACGATGGTGTTCTCCATTTTGCTCTACAGCCCCCATAAGCCCCATGGGACACATCTGAAGTCGGTAACGCTGATGTGGCAACTTCTGTCTGTAGAGTCCGAACCGTTTGGGCAACAAACTAATATGACCCACTGTGGAAAGGGGAAACTCTCACGAACACGATGCTCCGTTTTGCTCTACGACGCCCGCAAGTATCTCGGGACTCGTCTGAAGGTAACCCATACAAATGAATGGAAGTATGGAGGTAGTTATAAGCTGTTAAATATGTATCCAAAAAAACTTAAATATTTCCTGAGCTTTCTTATATCTCCTAGATACAGGACAGACACTTCAAAACCTTATCCCTTATGATAAAACATTTTAACTGTGTCACGATCGTCGAACAGAGAGGACCAAGGCGCAGCGTGGAATGCGAACATACTTTTATTTTTAATGATCACACGAACAAAACAACAAAACGATACGTGACGTCCTTGGCAAAAGACACTAACCAAACACGGAACAAGATCCCACAACACACTGTGGAAAACAGGCTGCCTAAGTATGGTACCCAATCAGAGACAACAAGCATCAGCTGATACACGTTGCCTCTGATTGAGAACCACACCGGCCAACATAGAAACAAATGAACTAGATAATCCCCCTAGCACACAAAACACATAGAAACCACACACCCTGGCTCAACATAACAGAGTCCCAGAGCCAGGGCGTGACAAACTGTATTTTTTGCCATTTATGAATGTGTTTTTCAATGTGTTTCTATGGGCTATAGTAGTAAAGGCGTAATTCAATATTTATTCAAACAATTTGTAAAAAAAATATGTATATACAGTACCAGTCAAAAGTTTGGACACCTACTCATTCCAGGGTTTTTCTTTATTTTTACTGTTTTCTACATTGTAGAATAATAGTGAAGACATCAAAACTATGAAATAGCACATATGGAATCATGTAGCAACCAGAAACGTGTTAAAAAAATCAAAATGTATTTTATATTTGAGATTCTTCAAAGTAGCCACCCTTTGCCTTGGTGACAGCTTTGCACTTTGCATTCTCTCAACTAGCTTCATGAGGTAGTCACCTGGAATACTTTTCCAACAGTCTTGAAGGAGTTCCCACATATGCTGAGCACTTGTTGGCTGCTTTTCCTTCACTCTGCGGTCCAACTCATCCCAAACCATCTCAATTGGGTTGAGGTCGGGTGATTGTGGAGGCCAGCTCATCTGACGCAGCACTCCATCACTCTCCTGTTTGGTCAAATAGCCCTTACACAGCCTGGAGGTGTATTTTGGGTCATTGTCCTGTTGAAAACCTTTGGGGTTACTACATGATTCCATATGAGTTATTTCATAGTTGTGATGTTGTCACTATTATTCTACAATGTAACAAATACAAAAAATAAAGAAAAACCCATGAATGAGTAGGTGTGTCCAAACTTTTGACTGGTACTATATATATATATATACAGTGGGGAAAAAAAGTATTTAGTCAGCCACCAATTGTGCAAGTTCTCCCACTTAAAAAGATGAGAGAGGCCTGTAATTTTCATCATAGGTACACGTCAACTATGACAGACAAAATGAGGAAAATCACATTGTAGGATTTTTTATGAATGTATCTGCAAATTATGGTGGAAAATAAGTATTTGGTCAATAACAAAAGTTTCTCAATACTTTGTTATATACCCTTTGTTGGCAATGACACAGGTCAAACGTTTTCTGTAAGTCTTCACAAGGTTTTCACACACTGTTGCTGGTATTTTGGCCGATTCCTCCATGCAGATCTCCTCTAGAGCAGTGATGTTTTGGGGCTGTCGCTGGGCAACAAAGACTTTCAACTCCCTCCAAAGATTTTCTATGGGGTTGAGATCTGGAGACTGGCTAGGCTTCTCCAGGATCTTGAAATGCTTCTTACGAAGCCAATCCTTCGTTGCCCGGGCGGTGTGTTTGGGATCATTGTCATGCTGAAAGACCCAGCCACGTTTCATCTTCAATGCCCTTGCTGATGGAAGGAGATTTTCACTCAAAATCTCACGATACATGGCCCCATTCATTCTTTCCTTTACACGGATCAGTCGTCCTGGTCCCTTTGCAGAAAAACAGCCCCAAAGCATGATGTTTCCACCCCCATGCTTCACAGTAGGTATGGTGTTCTTTGGATGCAACTCAGCATTCTTTGTCCTCCAAACACGACGAGTTGAGTTTTTACCAAAAAGTTCTATTTTGGTTTCATCTGACCATATGACATTCTCCCAATCCTCTTCTGGATCATCCAAATGCACTCTAGCAAACTTCAGATGGGCCTGGACATGTACTGGCTTAAGCAGGGGGACACGTCTCGCACTGCAGGATTTGAGTCCCTGGCGGCGTAGTGTGTTACTGATGGTAGGCTTTGTTACTTTGGTCCCAGCTCTCTGCAGGTCATTCACTAGGTCTCCCTGTGTGGTTCTGGGATTTTTGCTCACCGTTCTTGTGATCATTTTGACCCCACGGGGTGAGATCTTGCGTGGAGCCCCAGATCGAGGGAGATTATCAGTGGTCTTGTATGTCTTCCATTTCCTAATAATTGCTCCCACAGTTGATTTCTTCAAACCAAGCTGCTTACCTATTGCAGATTCAGTCTTCCCAGCCTGGTGCAGGTCTACAATTTTGTTTCTGGTGTCCTTTGACAGCTCTTTGGTCTTGGCCATAGTGGAGTTTGGAGTGTGACTGTTTGAGGTTGTGGACAGGTGTCTTTTATACTGATAACAAGTTCAAACAGGTGCCATTAATACAGGTAACGAGTGGAGGACAGAGGAGCCTCTTAAAGAAGAAGTTACAGGTCTGTGAGAGCCAGAAATCTTGCTTGTTTGTAGGTGTCCAAATACTTATTTTCCACCATAATTTGCAAATAAATTAATTAAAAATCCCACAATGTGATTTTCTGGATTTTTTTTCTCAATTTGTCTGTCATAGTTGATGTGCACCTATGATGAAAATTACAGGCCTCTCTCATCTTTTTAAGTGGGAGAACTTGCACAATTGGTGGCTGACTAAATACTTTTTTCCCCCACTGTATATATACCTAAAGGGGTCCTAAGATTCCAAATCTATAACATATGTTAGCTTAGTATAAATGTTTTACTCCTGAACTTAATTAGGCTTGCCATAACAAAGAGGTTAAATACTTATTGCCACAAGACATTTCAGCTTTTCATTTTTTATTAATTTGTAAAACTTTCTAAAAACATAATTCCACTTTGACATTATGGGGTATTGTGTTCAGGCCAGTGACACAAAAGCTCATTTTAATTTCAGGCTGTAACACAACAAAATGTGGAAAAAGTCAAGGGGTGTGAATACTTTCTGAAGGCACTGTACAACATTGTTTACACTGTTACAGCTATCACTTGGAGGTTGAGCAATGAATTAACTAAGCAGCTTTAGCGCTATCTGCTGATCAGTCTTTGGAGACTATAGCATGCTAAAGCAACAGTCCATAGGCCTAACAACAGTGCTTTGTGCCGAGCTTGAGAGCTGATAGAAATGGTGAGACAAGATTTTATTCAGTTTGACATGTCTCTTGTATTGCCTTGTGCCGCCAATTCCTCATTGAATCAGAGCGGACCTGAAAAGGTAGGTTCTAAAACCAAATTTAGACCATTAAGAATGACTTAGTTTCGCGAGCCAGATACTGTACTCTCATTGGAGGGCCGGCGGCGAGGCTAAGAATGACTAGTCTGGGATATGTTTACCTTTGTCTTTTTTTAAATGTCTACATAAAACAATTGCTTCATTCATATAAACATAGTTGAGATCTAACCCAATGTCAAACAGACAGAAGCCAATTCAAAGACAAAACCTAAGTATATCCCTCTCCCCAGTATCCATCCTCACACTCCCGAATGACAAATATTATCAGGGCAGTCATATAAATTAGTTCACATCAAGCTCAGACATTTCTCCTCCAAATCAACCAATCCGGTTATCAGAAAGGGTGAGACCACGCACTGTATTTTACATTGTATTTGCCACAATTAAGAGGCAAACAGTCACGGTAGAAGGAGACCACATAGGCTTTAGAGAACAATCTTCAGAGAGATTTTCCAATGGGTTTTGAGTGAGTTGTCTAATAGGGAAAAATCTGTCTAAATTGTTGGTGAGTTATGGCTGTATCTGTTTCAGTGACGGATATAAATTATTTTCTTACCAGTGGATAATTAATTATCTGCAATTGTGAGGCATTTTCTTACTCTGTAAGCCCAGAGTACATATGCCTATGTTACACTGAGCCTTCTAGCAAGCAGCTCTAACGCCCTGGACCAGAGCTAGGTGGATTTGTGTTTGTCATCATTATTTTCTCTGCTTCACTTCCAGCACTAAGACTGTGTTGATAGGTTCTCTCAGTGTTTAACGCTACTCCTATAGGCTATCTCACACAGTAAAGCTGCACTGATTGGACCACACTCCCTCTCCAGGTGCCTGGTGGATGTGTGTCCAGCCGAGGGGTTGCCCGAGGTTGAGGCAGAGGCGGTGTCTCCCCCCAGAGAGGCCTCCCCTGAACCAGAACCAGAACCAGAGCCAGAGCCGCCAAAGAAACAGTCTCCCCCAGTGACAGAGGCCCCGGCAGTGACCGAACAGCCAGAACCAGACGACCAGAAGGCTCCGCCTACTGCCGCCCCTCAGGTAGGGAACATTTTAACAGCCAACAGGATCATTGTTATTACACTGTAGTTACATGGGTGTTACCAATGTTATTACTATGGAGAATGTTTTTTTTAAATGTTCACTGCTCTCATTACAGGAAGAGGAAGGTGCCGACAAAGGAGGGTGTGAAGGTGAGTCTTCCTGTTCCATGTAATATGAGGATATTCATCAATGCTTAACAGTAGCGTATATACACTAAATTGCCAAAAGTATGTGGACATCGTCGAAAATATCTCATTCCAAAATCATGGGCATTAATATGGAGTTGGTCCCCCCTTTGCTGCTATAACAGCCTCCACTCTTCTGGGAAGGCTTTCCACTAGATGTTGGAACATTGCTGCATGGACTTGCTTCCATTCAGCCACAAGAGCATTAGTGAGGTCGGGCACTGATGTTGGGCGATTAGGCCTGGCTTGCAGTCTGCGTTCTAATTAATCCCAAAGGTGTTGGATGGGGTTGAGGTCAGGGCTCTGTGCAGGCCAGTCAAGTTCTTCCACACCGATCTCGACAAATCCTTTCTGTATGGACCTCGCTTTGTGCACAGGGGCATTGTCATGCTGAAACAAGAAAGAGCCTTCCCCAAACAGTTGCCACAAATTTGGAAGCACAGAATCGTCTTTTATGTCATTATATGCTGTAGCATTTCCCTTCACTGGAACTAAGTGGCCTAGCCCGAACCATGAAAAACACCCAAAACCATCATTCCTCCTCCACCAAACTTTACAGTTGGCACTATGCATTGGGGTAGGTAGCGTTCTCCTGGCATCCGCTAAACCCAGATTAGTCCGTCGGACTGCCAGATGGTGAAGTCTGACTCATCACTCCAGAGAACGTGTTTCCACTGCTGCAGAGTCCATTGGCGGCGAGCTTTACACCACTCCAGCCAACGCTTGGCATTGCGCATGGTGATCTTAGACTTGTGTGCGGCTGCTCGGCCATGGAAACCCATTTCATGAAGCTCCCGATTAACAGATCTTGTGCGGACGTTGCTTCCAGAGGCAGTTTGGAACTCGGTAGTGAGTGTTGCAACCGAGGACAGACAATTTTTACGCGTTACGCGCTTCAGCACTCAACGGTCCCGTTCTGTGAGCTTATGGTGCCCACCACTTCGCGGCTGAGCCGTTGTTGCTCCTAGACGTTTCCACTTCACAATAACAGCACTTACAGTTGACCGGGGCAGCTCTAGCAGGGCAGAAATTTGACAAATTGACTTGTTGGAAAGATGGCATCCTACTGTATGACGGTGCCACGTTGAATGTCACTGAGCTATTCAGTAAGGCCATTCTACTGCCAATGTTTGTCTATGGAGATTGCATGCCTGTGTGCTCGATTTTATACACCTGTCAGCAATGGGTATGGCTGAAATATCCGAATCGACTAATTTGAAGAGGTGTCCACATACTTTTGTATATATAGTGTATATGACAGCACAATTATCAGACATTAAAACTACTACTACTAACTACTACTCTAACATTTTCGATCTTATCATGACTTCCTGTTTTGCGTGATTGTATTGATCTGATTGGCTGTCTGACCGTGTCTCCGCCCAGTGCCCTCCAGTTGCGCTCCAATCAGGAGCCTGCTCATGCATATCCCCCACGCCTGCCAGTGCCTCGACAGTCTCACCCAGTTGCTACGCAACAACAACCTGACCCCTCCTAAACTGTCCATGCTCGCCCTGCCAGAAGAGCTAACCCAGCTAAAACATGACATGTCCGAGCTACCCAAGCAGGCACGACAGTATTGCCAAATTATCTTCAACCGCCTCAACAGACTTAACCCAAACGCAGTGTCCCAACACCAACCCCAGGAAGATGCCTCCAAGGAGTAGCACTCCCTTCCCCTGTCCCAACGCCTGCCCCTCCCTGCAGACCTGGAGTTAGATTACATGTAAATTTACATTTACGTCATTTAGCAGACGCTCTTATCCAGAGCGACTTACAAATTGGTGCATTCACCCTATAGCCAGTGGGATAACCACTTTACAATTTTTTTTTTTTTTTTTATTTTTTTTTTTTTAAGTGGGGGGTGTAGAAGGATTACTTTATCCTATCCCAGGTATTCCTTAAAGAGGTGGGGTTTCAAATGTCTCCGGAAGGTGGTGAGTGACTCCGCTGTCCTGGCGTCGTGAGGGAGCTTGTTCCACCATTGGGGTGCCAGAGCAGCGAACAGTTTTGACTGGGCTGAGCGGGAACTACGCTTCCGCAGAGGAAGGGGAGCCAGCAGGCCAGAGGTGGATGAACGCAATGCCCTCGTTTGGGTGTAGGGACTGATCAGAGCCTGAAGGTATGGAGGTGTCGTTCCCCTCACAGCTCCATAGGCAAGCACCATGGACTTGTAACAGATGTGAGCTTCAACTGGAAGCCAGTGGAGTGTGCGGAGGAGCGGGGTGACGTGAGAGAACTTGGGAAGGTTGAACACCAGACGGGCTGCGGCATTCTGGATGAGTTGTAGGGGTTTAATGGCACAGGCAGGGAGCCCAGCCAACAGCAAGTTGCAGTAATCCAGACGGGAGATGACAAGTGCCTGGATTAGGACCTGTGCCGCTTCCTGTGTAAGGCAGGGTCGTACTCTCCGAATGTTGTAGAGCATGAACCTACAGGATCGGGTCACCGCCTTGATGTTAGCGGAGAACGACAGGGTGTTGTCCAGGGTCACGCCAAGGCTCTTCGCACTCTGGGAGGAGGACACAACAGAGTTGTCAACCGTGATGGCGAGATCATGGAACGGGCAGTCCTTCCCCGGGAGGAAGAGCAGCTCCGTCTTGCCAAGGTTCAGCTTGAGGTGGTGATCCGTCATCCATACTGATATGTCTGCCAGACATGCAGAGATGCGATTCGCCACCTGGTTATCAGAAGGGGGAAAGGAGAAGATTAGTTGTGTATCGTCAGCGTAGCAATGATAGGAGAGGCCATGTGAGGATATGACAGAGCCGAGTGACTTGGTGTATGGCGAGAACAGGAGAGGGCCTAGAACTGAGCCCTGGGGGACACCCGTGGTGAGAGCACGTGGTGCGGAGACAGCTTCTCGCCACGCCACTTGGTAGGAGCGACCGGTCAGGTAGAACGCAATCCAAGAGTGAGCCGCGCCGGAGATGCCCAGCTCGGAGAGGGTGGAGAGGAGGATCTGATGGTTCACAGTATCAAAGGCAGCAGACAGGTCTAGAAGGACAAGAGCAGAGGAGAGAGAGTTAGCTTTAGCAGTGCGGAGAGCCTCCGTGACACAGAGAAGAGCAGTCTCAGTTGAATGACCAGTCCTGAAACCTGACTGGTTTGGATCAAGAAGGTCATTCTGAGAGAGATAGCAAGAGAGTTGGCTAAAGACGGCACGCTCAATAGTTTTGGAAAGAAAAGAAAGAAGGGATACTGGTCTGTAGTTGTTGACATCAGAGGGATCAAGTGTTGGTTTTTTGAGAAGGGGTGCAACTCTCGCTCTCTTGAAGACGGAAGGGACATAGCCAGCGGTCAAGGATGAGTTGATCAGTGAGGTGAGGTAGGGGAGAAGGTCACCGGAGATGGTCTGGAGAAGAGAGGAGGGGATGGGGTCAAGCGGGCAGGTTGTTGGGCGGCCTGTAGTCACAAGTCGCAAGATTTTATCTGGAGAGAGAGGGGAGAAAGAAGTCAAAGCATAGGGTAGGGCAGTGTGAGCAGGACCAGCAGTGTCATTAGACTTAACAAACGAGGATCGGATGTCGTCAACCTTCTTTTCAAAGTGGTTGACGAAGTCATCCACAGAGAGGGAGGAGGGGGGGGGGGGAGGAGGATTCAGCAGGGAGGAGAATGTGGCAAATAGCTTCCTAGGGTTAGAGGCAGATGCTTGGAATTTAGAGTGGTAGAAAGTGGCCTTAGCAGCAGAAACAGATGAAGAAAATGTAGAGAGGAGGGAGTGAAAAGATGCCAGGTCCGCAGGGAGTCTAGTTTTCTTCCATTTCCGCTCAGCTGCCCAGAGCTCTGTTCTGTGAGCTCGCAATGAGTCATCAAGCCACGGAGCTGGAGGGGAGGACCGAGCCGGCCGGGAGGATAGGGGACACAGAGAGTCAAAGGATGCAGAAAGGGAGGAGAGGAGGGTTGAGGAGGCAGAATCAGGAGATTGGAGGGAGAAGGATTGAGCAGAGGGAAGAGATGATAGGATGGAAGAGGAGAGAGTAGTGGGAGAGAGAGAGCGAAGGTTGCGGCGGCGCATTACCATCTGTGTAGGGGCAGAGTGAGTAGTGTTGGAGGAGAGCGAGAGAGAAAAGGATACAAAGTAGTGGTCGGAGACATGGAGGGGAGTTGCAGTGAGATTAGTAGAAGAGCAGCATCTAGTAAAGATGAGGTCAAGCGTATTGCCTGCCTTGTGAGTAGGGGGGGACGGTGAGAGGGTGAGGTCAAAAGAGGAGAGGAGTGGAAAGAAGGAGGCAGAGAGAAATGAGTCAAATGTAGACGTAGGGAGGTTGAAATCCCCCAAAACTGTGAGGGGTGAGCCATCCTCAGGAAAGGAACTTATCAAGGCGTCAAGCTCATTGATGAACTCTCCAAGGGAACCTGGAGGGCGATAGATGACAAGGATATTAAGCTTAAATGGGCTAGTGACTGTGACAGCATGGAATTCAAATGAGGAGATAGACAGATGGGTTAGGGGAAAAATTGAGAATGTCCACTTGGGAGAGATGAGGATTCCTGTGCCACCACCCCTCTGACCAGATGCTCTCGGGGTATGCGAGAACACATGGTCAGACGAGGAGAGAGCAGTAGGAGTAGCAGTGTTTTCGGTGGTAATCCATGTTTCCGTCAGCGCCAGGAAGTCGAGGGACTGGAGGGTAGCATAGGCTGGGATGAAGTCAGCCTTGTTGGCAGCAGAACGGCAGTTCCAGAGGCTGCCTGAGACCTGGAACTCCAGGTGTGTGGTGCGTGCAGGGACCACCAGGTTAGAGAGGCAGCAGCCACGCGGTGTGAGGCGTTTGTGTAGCCTGTGCGGAGAGGAGAGAACAGGGATAGGCAGAGGCATAGTTGACAGGCTGTAGCAAATGGCTACAATAATGCAGAGGAGATCGGAATGAAATGAACTAAACATCTGGGAAAGGAGAGAGCGAGGCCTCCCTCACCACAACTCCCAAATATAACTCTCCCAACTTCCACCTCAGAAACTATAATTGTTTCACTGAAACACCCGAATAAAACTCTCCCAACTTCCACTTTAGAAATTAGAATTGTTGTAAACTACAGCGGTTCAATGTTTCAAGGAATAGACTCAACTTACTTTATTCAGCTAGCTAACTATGACGCCATAGCTAACTAGCATGCTAGCATCCAATAACACACGGTTTAGCACCAATACTTGGTTACAACAAACTACCAATAGTGTGTTAACACGCTAAACAGATAATTTGTGTCCGTGTCTAGTTCCTTTCATAACGCAGCAATAATTAAACGTTGGCTAGCTAGCACAAAGATAATGTATTTAGCTGCTACAGTACTGCTAGCGTTGGCTAGATAGCAATGGCTGCTGTGTTGACTTTGTTTGAGAAACGGCGTCGCTGCGAACGAATGTAGCTGGCTAAAATTATATTGTATTTAGTTGCTATAGTACTGCCAGCTGGTAGCGTTGGCTAGCTAGCAATGGCTGCGGTGTTGACTTTGTTTGAAAAACGGCGTCGCTGCGAACGAATGTAGCTGGCTAAAAGGATATTGTATTTAGTTGCTACAGTACTGCTAGCTGCTAGTGTTGGCTAGCTAGGAATGGCTGCGGTGTTGACTTTGTTTGAAAAACGGCGTCGCTGCGAACGAATATAGCTGGCTAGCTAACCTCGATAGTTACTCTATACTACACCTTTATCTTTGATACAAATACAACTATGTAGCTAGCCAACATAACACTAATCAAATCGTTCCATTGTAATGTAATGTGTCATATTACCTGCGGAGCGAAGTACAGCATGACTACTCACCTCGCCTGCCGGAACCTAACCTAATTAATAAAATTAGTGTCAAATTAGATCAACCTTCTCCTCAGAGCGCCAAGTCAAGTTTCACCTATCCTGAGACCTCCCGACCCCATCCTGACCCCATCCTCGCCCCTGACCCCTTGACCCCCGACCTCCACATCTCTGCCATCATGCTCACTACCGTCCCCCCTGCTTCATCGCGAAGAGCAGCAGTCATCCACCCACTGCTCAGGTGAACTGAACCCTCTAAAGGGTGAAATGTCCTGTGCCGTGCTGTTCTGTGTTGTGCCATGCTGTGTTGTGTTGTGCCATGTCGTGCTGTGTTGTGTCGTTCTGTTCTTTCACATCAATGACAATAGCCTCTTTACTGTTGTACCCAAGTTATCTCTGGGCTAAGCAAACCCCATGGGTTCTAGTGTTTTCATCTTCCTACAAAAGTTCTAGAACGCACTCAATTGTTGTTTCTAGAATTTTTCATCTGATAGTTCTGGGTTGTTGGTGTGTATCAACAGAACACTCTTGAGTGAGTTTTCTAGAGTTCTAGAATAATCTGTCAGGGATTCCTCAGAGAGGTCTGGAACATTGATGTCTATCAGAGTTCTAGAATCCTACTTTGTGTTCTTCAGAGAGCTTTGGAAAGGACAGAGGAGGGAATGTGCTGCCAGCAGTTAAAGTGGAGGATGTGGACAGAGACGTAGGGATGGGAGGGGGTCGCAACATCCCCCAGATCATCACCTCCCAGGACCCCCTGTCCATCTCTCTGACCGTGCCTCTCGTCCCCATGACCAAGCACAGGTAAACTGACTATACACTCTGCTGCTTCAAAAGTCTATCTGATGATTATAGTAGCTGTACAGACTTGCTCTATAGTGATTTGAATGACAGACATTTACTAGTTATATTGCCCTAATATTACTCTCTCTTTGTCTCTCTTTTTCTCACACATTCAGCAAAGCTGTGGCTGCAGAGTAAGTTATGGCAGATTTGTCTGTGCAGTTTATCCTACCCTTGTCTCATTGTCTCCTATTGTCTACCCTTGTGTCGCCTTCCCCTCAGTGGCTCGCTCCTCCCGGTAGAAGAGAGAAGTGCTGAAGAGGATGATGTTGGTGGTGTTGATGACTTGGAGATGCAGACCGGCCTCCTGACTGTGGAAGATGAGTGAGTGATGCCACACAGGCAAATGCACAACACGCATGCAAAACCAGTGGAGGCTGCTGGAACGGAGTCAATGGAATGGCATCAAACATATGGAAACCATGTGTTTGATGTATTTGATACCATTCCACCTATTCCGTTCCAGCCACTACCATGAGCCTGTCCTCCCCAATTAAGGTGCCATCACCTCCTGTGATGCAAACACGCATGCACACTCGCACACATGCACACACACACACACTCACTCACTCACTGATGATGTAATATCCTGCAGGGATCGTCCAACATCAGCAGCCAGCTATGGCAGTGTGATTGTCCAAGAAAGAGTGACTACACTGGTCAAGCTGTTTAAAGCGAGGACGGTCCGCAAGAAGGAAAAACTGATGGACCCTGACGACTCTGAGGAAGACAGCCCTCAAGCCTGTAGGACACCACTAAACATGACCTTTAACCTGTGACCCTGACCCTTGACCTTACAACAAGCAAAATACACAATTGCCATACGATTTTCTAAAATATACAAATGCAACCCCTGACCCACATCCATTTTCATAACTTTTGACCTCTCACTCCCAGCCCCAGCCAAGGCACCCCCTCCCCCTCCTCCCCCGCCCCCAGAAGAGGACAAGAAGGACATCCCAGCCCTGGTGGAGGAGGAAGAGGCGGAGGAGTACTGGGACTTCTATGGATACCCAATCAAAATCCTCAAACTTCCCAAAATGCCCCCACTTCCTAGTTGGCTTCAAACCATAGTGGACTATCGTTTCCCTTCCAGCATCGACCCCTATACCGGTGAGTTATATACCAAAACATATTATACTTAAGCACTAAGGCCCGAGGACGTGTGGTACTGTACAGTGAGGGAAAAAAGTATTTGATCCCCTGCTGATTTTGTACGTTTGCCCACTGACAAAGAAATGATCAGTCTATAATTTTAATGGTAGGTTTATTTGAACAGTGAGAGACAGAATAACAACAACAAAAATCCAGAAAAACGCATGTCAAAAATGTTATAAATTGATTTGCATTTTAATGAGGGAAATAAGTATTTGACCCCCTCTCAATCAGAAAGATTTCTGGCTCCCAGGTGTCTTTTATACAGGTAACGAGCTGAGATTAGGAGCACACTCTTAAAGAGAGTGCTCCTAATCTCAGTTTGTTACCTGTATAAAAGACACCTGTCCACAGAAGCAATCAATCAATCAGATTCCAAACTCTCCACCATGGCCAAGACAAAAGAGCTCTCCAAGGATGTCAGGGACAAGATTGTAGACCTACACAAGGCTGGAATGGGCTACAAGACCATCGCCAAGCAGCTTGGTGAGAAGGTGACTGTCAAGGGGTGCTGAAGGTGGGTGTGGTGCATGAATCAAGCGCAGGATGCAGAAGCTCAGTCCAAAAGACTTTAGTGCAATATTCACGTAGAAAATAAGCACAATAAGCCCGAAGGCGAAATAACGGCGCACACAGGCGTCAAACAAACGGCGCACTAACATGTGCGAAAAACCTCTCCAAAACACTGGAGGGAAGTACGTAGCTCCAACACGAAACAGAAGAGCAATCACACACAAAGACAAACACACACAACGAGAACTAAATAGGACACTAACGAGGACTGCCCAAACCAGGAGGAAGAGCAGCCTCGGCCGAAACCGTGACAGTACCCCCCCCCCCCCTTGACGCGCGGCTCCAGCCGTGCGCCGACCCCGGCCTCGGGGACGACCAGGAGGACGCGGAGCAGGGCGCGCGGGATGGTCCCGGTGGAACTCCGACAGGAGAGATGGGTCTAGGATGTCCCTCCGCGGCACCCAGCACCGCTCCTCCGGGCCGTACCCCTCCCACTCCACGAGATACTGGAGACCCCCCATCCGTTGTCTTGAGTCCAAGATGGACCGAACGGTGTACGCCGGAGCCCCCTCGATGTCCAGTGGGGGCGGAGGAGTCTCCCCTATCTCATTGTCCTGGAGTGGACCAGCTACCACCGGCCTGAGAAGAGACACATGGAACGAGGGGTTCATATTCTTATACTCAACAGGTAGATGTAACCTATAACACACCTCGTTCAATCTTCTCAGGACTTTAAAGGGCCCCACAAACCGCCGACCCAGCTTCCGGCAGGGCAGGCGGAGGGGTAGGTTTCTGGTAGAGAGCCAGACTCGATCTCCGGGTGCGTACACCGGCCCCTCACTGCGGTGGAGATCGGCGCTCGCCTTGTGACGAAGGACGGCCCGCTGCAGGTGGACGTGGGCAGCGTTCCACGTCTCTTCCGAGCGCCTCATCCAATCATCCACCGCAGGGGCCTCGATCTGGCTCTGCTGCCAAGGTGCCAGAACTGGCTGGTAACCTAACACACATTGGAAGGGGGTTAGGTTGGTAGAGGAGTGGCGGAGAGAGTTCTGGGCCATCTCGGCCCAGGGAATGTACCGTGCCCACTCCTCCGGCCGGCCCTGGCAATACGACCTCAGAAACCTACCCACATCCTGGTTGACACTTTCTACCTGCCCGTTACTCTCCGGGTGGTACCCTGAGGTAAGGCTAACCGAGACCCCCAAACGCTCCATGAACGCTCTCCAAACACGGGAGGTAAACTGGGGGCCTCGATCAGACACTATATCCTCGGGTACCCCGTAATGCCGGAAGACGTGGGTAAATAGGGCCTCAGCGGTCTGTAGGGCAGTAGGAAGACCCGACATAGGGAGAAGACGACAGGCCTTAGAGAACCGGTCCACAACGACCAGGATGGTGGTATTCCCCTGAGAGAGGGGAAGGTCTGTCACAAAATCCACCGAGAGGTGGGACCATGGTCGTTGTGGAACGGGCAGGGGTTGTAACTTACCCCTGGGCAGATGTCGGGGCGCCTTACACTGGGCGCACACCGAGCAGGAGGAGACATAAACCCTCACATCCCTAGCCAAAGTGGGCCACCAGTATTTAGTGCTAAGGCAATGCACTGTCCGGCCAATACCCGGATGTCCAGAGGAGGGTGACGTGTGAGCCCAGTAAATGAGTCGATCCCGAATCTCGAGCGGAACGTACTTCCGACCCTCAGGACACTGTGGAGGGCTGGGGTCGGTACGCAACGCTCGCTCGATTTCGGCATCGACCTCCCACACCACCGGTGCCACAAGGCAAGACTCCGGTAGTATGGGAGTGGGCTCAACGGACCTCTCCTCCGTGTCATACCGCCGGGACAGCGCATCTGCCTTACCATTCTGGGACCCAGGGATGTACGTGATTTTAAATACGAACCTGGTGAGAAACATACTCCATCGAGCCTGGCGAGGGTTCAGTCTCCTCGCTGCCCGGATGTACTCCAGGTTCCGATGGTCAGTCAAATTGAGGAAAGGGTGTTGAGCCCCCTCAAGCCAATGCCTCCACACCTTAAGGGCTTGAACTACAGCTAACAGCTCCCTGTCCCCAACGTCATAGTTACGCTCCGCCGGGCTGAGCTTTTTTGAGTAAAAAGCACAGGGGCGGAGTTTAGGTGGCGTGCCGGACCGTTGAGAGAGAACGGCCCCTATACCAGCCTCAGACGCGTCTACCTCAACCTGAAAGGGTAATGCGGGATCCGGATGCGCCAGCACCGGAGCCGACGTAAACAGGTCCTTCAGTCTCCTAAAGGCCCTGTCCGCATCAGCTGACCACTGCAGGCGCACCGGACCCCCTTTCAGAAGGGACGTGATGGGAGCTGCCACCTGTCCAAAACCCCGGATAAACCTCCGGTAGTAATTCGCAAAGCCCAAGAACTGCTGCACCTCTTTTACAGTGGTTGGAGTTTGCCAATTACGCACAGCGGACACACGATCCACCTCCATTCTCACCCCTGACGCGGACAACCAATAACCCAAAAAGGAGACCGACTCCTGGAAAAACAGACATTTCTCTGCCTTGACATATAGGTCGTGCTCCAACAGCCTCCTCAATACACGACGCACCAGGGTTATATGCTCGGCTCGGGTAGACGAGTACACCAGAATGTCATCAATGTACACGACCACCCCTTGTCCCTGCATATCCCGGAAAATGTCATCTACGAAGGATTGGAAGACTGATGGAGCATTCATCAACCCATATGGCATGACGAGATATTCGAAATGACCTGACGTGGTACTAAACGCTGTCTTCCATTCGTCGCCCTCCCTAATGCGCACCAAGTTATACGCGCTCCTGAGATCCAATTTTGTGAAAAACCGCGCTCCATGCAATGATTCTGTCATGGTCGCAATCAGAGGGAGTGGATAACTGTATTTCACAGTAATCTGATTGAGACCACGGTAATCAATGCACGGGCGCAACCCTCCATCTTTCTTCTTCACAAAAAAGAAACTCGAGGAGGCGGGAGAAGTGGAGGGCCGAATGTATCCCTGTCTCAAAGATTCGACTATGTAAGTCTCCATAGCCTTTCTCTCCTCTTGAGACAAAGGATACACGTGGCTCCGTGGGAGCGCTGCTCCTGCCTGGAGATCAATCGCACAATCCCCCTGTCTATGAGGAGGCAACTGCGTCGCCCTAGTTTTACTAAACACGAGAGCTAAATCCCCATATTCAGGCGGAATGTGCAGTGCGGGCACTTGGTTTGGACTTTCCACCGAAGTCGCCCCCACGGAAACACCCAGACATCGCCCCTCGCACTGAGCAGACCACCCATCGAGAGCCCTCTGTTGCCACGAAATAGCAGGGTTATGGGTGCTTAACCAGGGAATTCCCAGCACCACTGGGTACGCAGGAGAGTCGATCAGATACAGCTGCATAGTCTCTTCATGACCCCCCTGCGCACACATCCTAAGTGGTGCTGTGATCTCCCTAATCAACCCCGACCCCAACGGGCGGCTATCTAAGGCATGAACGGGAAAAGGTTTGTCAACAGGTAGGAGAGGGATCCCTAAATCTAAACAAAACTTCCGATCAACAAAATTCCCAGCTGCGCCTGAATCTACTAGCGCCTTATGCTGGGAATGAGGTGCAACCTGTGGAAAACACACAGGTATACAAAAGTGCGCAACACAAAGCTCTGGGTAAGTGGGACGTCTACTCACCTGGGAGGCCCACCCAGTGCGTGGCCTGTTGTCTTCTCCCCCGGAGAACCCTCCCCAGCACCTGGCCGCAGTGTGCCCTCCACGACCGCACTTGGTGCAGGAGACAGGCCCCCTCGGGCTCCTCCTCCTCCTTTCTCTAGCGCCGGCACCCCCGAGCTCCATAGGGCTCGGCTCGGAGGTGCCGGAGGGCGGAATGGACGGACCCCCCTCGGGACGTCCACGGGTGGCCAGCAGGGTGTCCAGACGGATGGACATATCGACCAACTGGTCGAAGGTGAGATGGGTATCCCTGCAGGCCAACTCACGTTGAACGTCCTCCCGTAGGCTACATCGAAAATGGTCGATGAGGGCCCGTTCATTCCACCCTGCGTCCGCCGCTAGAGTCCGGAACTCTAGAGCAAACGCCTGTGCGCTCCTCCTCCCCTGTCTCAGGTGGACTAGACGCTCCCCCGCCGCTTTGCCCTCAGGTGGATGGTCGAACACGGCCTTGAAGCGGCGGGAGAACTCGGCGTAGGAGATGGTGTTGGCGTCCATCTTCCTCCACTCGGCGTTAGCCCACTCCAACGCCTTGCCCGTGAGACAGGAGATGAGGGCGGAAACGCTCTCGTGTCCCGAGGGCACCGGGTGTACAGTGGCCAGGTAGAGCTCCACCTGCAGGAGGAACCCCTGACACCCGGCAGCTGTTCCGTCATACGCCCTCGGGAGCGAGAGCCGAATCCCCCTGGGTTCCGGACCTGGGACTGGTGGACCGGCCGATGGGGTTGGCAGGGTAGGTGGAGGTGTGGGTACCCCGCTGGCCTCCCATCGGTGCAGGGTGTTGATGACCTCCTGTAGAGCGGTCCCCAGTTGTCGTATCTGGTCATCTTGGCCGCGAACATGCTCCTCGAGCGACTCAGGCGTAACTGCAGATCCTGCTGATTCCATTTTGGTGTGTGATTCTGTCAAGGGGTGCTGAAGGTGGGTGTGGTGCATGAATCAAGCGCAGGACGCAGAAGCTCAGTCCAAAATACTTTAGTGCAATATTCACGTAGAAAATAAGCACAATAAGCCCGAAGGCGAAATAACGGCGCACACAGGCGTCAAACAAACGGCGCACTAACATGTGCGAAAAACCTCTCCAAAACATTGGAGGGAAGTACGTAGCTCCAACACGAAACAGAAGAGCAATCACACACAAAGACAAACACACACAACGAGAACTAAATAGGACACTAACGAGGACTAACAAGACACAGGTGTACAACATCAAGACAAAACCAAATGAACATGAAACATAGATCGGTGGCAGCTAGTACTCCGGGGACGACGACCGCCGAAGCCTGCCCGAACCAGGAGGAGGAGCAGCCTCGGCCGAAACCGTGACAGTGACAACAGTTGGTGCGATTATTCGCAAATGGAAGAAACACAAAATAACTGTCAATCTCCCTCGGCCTGGGGCTCCATGCAAGATCTCACCTCGTGGAGTTGCAATGATCATGAGAACGGTGAGGAATCAGCCCAGAACTACAAGGGAGGATCTTGTCAATGATCTCAAGGCAGCTGGGACCATAGTCACAAAGAAAACAATTGGTAACACACTACGCCGTGAAGGACTGAAATCCTGCTGTGCCCGCAAGTTCCCCCTGCTCAAGAAAGCACAAATACATGCCCGTCTGAAGTTTGCCAATGAACATCTGAATGATTCAGAGGAAAACTGGGTGAAAGTGTTGTGGTCAGATGAGACCAAAATGGAGCTCTTTGGCATCAACTCAACTCGCTGTGTTTGGAGGAGGAGGAATGCTGCCTATGACCCCAAGAACACCATCCCCACCGTCAAACATGGAGGTGGAAACATTATGCTTTGGGGGTGTTTTTCTGCTAAGGGGACAGGACAACTTCACCGCATCAAAGGGACGATGGACAGGGCCATGTATCGTCAAATATTGGGTGAGAACCTCCTTCCCTCAGCCAGGGCATTGAAAATGGGTCATGGATGGGTATTCCAGCATGACAATGACCCAAAACACACGGCCAAGGAGTGGCTCAAGAAGAAGCACATTAAGGTCCTGGAGTGGCCTAGCCAGTCTCCAGACCTTAATCCCATAGAAAATCTGTGGAGGGAGTTGAAGGTTCGAGTTGCCAAACGTCAGCCTCAAAACCTTAATGACTTGGAGAAGATCTGCAAAGAGGAGTGGGACAAAATCCCTCCTGAGATGTGTGCAAACCTGGTGGCCAACTACAAGAAACGTCTGACCTCTGTGATTGCCAACAAGGGTTTTGCAGAGGGGTCAAATACTTATTTCCCTCATTAAAATGCAAATAAATTACTAAAATTTTTGACATGCGTTTTTCTGGATTTTTTTTGTTGTTATTCTGTCTCTCACTGTTCAAATAAACCTACCATTAAAATAATAGACTGCCCACTGACAAAGAAATGATCAAATGTACAAAATCAGCAGGGGATCAAATACTTTTTTCCCTCACTGTATATGACCAATATTCCACGGCTAAGGGCTGTTCTTATGCACGATGCAACGCGGCTTCCTGGACTCACCCCTTAGCTGTGGTATATATTGGCCATATTCCACAAACCCCTGAGGTGCCTTATTGCTATTATAAACTAGTTATCAACATAATTATGCAGAAGACAAGTAATTTTGGGTCATACCCGTGGTATATTTAAGCGATAAGGCCCTAGGGGGTGTGGTATATAGCCAATGTACCATGCTTATGGGCTGTTCTTAGGCACGACGTAACACGGATTGCCTGCATACAGCCCTTAGCCGTGGTATATATACTACAAACCCCAAAGTGCCTTTTTGCTATTATAAACATAATTAGAACAGTAAACAAGTAATTTTGTGTCATACCCGTGGTATCCTGTCTGATGTACCACGGCTTTCAGCGAATCAGTATCCAGGACACAAACTATATAATAGTGGATAATATCCCTCACCAATTTTACTACCATATACCCCTGTACTATTATACATTCCTATACAACACAATATAATACTTTACTGACATGACCAACAGGTGGATGGGTGCGCCTCTTACAGGCCCATCTCACTTCTGAATCTTGACAGTAGAATATGAACTATCGGCCCTGATACTAATGTAATGAAATCATAATATACCTTTTAGCCCCCACTGAGTTTTTATATTCACGTTGTAGTTGACTCTGCTCTGCTCTGTTTGTGCCTCTTGTCTCCTATAGACCTGGTCTACGTGGTTTGGCTGTTTTTTGTGATGATGGCTTGGAACTGGAACGTGTGGCTGATCCCGGTGCGCTGGGCCTTCCCCTACCAGACTGCAGACAACATCTACTGGTGGCTGTTAATGGACTACACCTGTGACCTTATTTACATCACTGACATCATGGTCTTTCAGCCCCGCCTGGAGTTTGTACGCGGAGGAGATATTGTGGTAAGGGGATCTGGATACTCACATATACTGTAGGCAATCACATACGTACATGCGTATACAGAGAGGCACATATACACAAACAGGCCCTCTATGGCAAGTAGTACTAGAAAATGTATGCCAACACAGACAATCATACACACAGTCAGACACTTCTAAAACACAAACATGTACATATTTATAGATACAAGGAACAAACTTATGTTTTAATTTCTTATATTTTCTTGCAGTGTGACAAAAAGGACATGAGAGACAACTACATGACAACAGAAAGATTCAAGGTGAGGCAGAAGCTACACTGTTTCTCCTTGTTGACTAGGCTAGTAGATAAGTAACTCTATATTTCTATGATGGATGTGAGGAGTGTTGGTTTGTAAAGGAATTATTTGTCTTTCAGATGGATTGTATCAGTATGCTCCCCATGGAGATATTTTACTACTTTACTGGAGTTAACTCCCTCCTCAGATTCCCCCGCCTACTGAAGGTACACACACGCACACACACACACACACACACACACACACACACACACACACACACACACACACACACACACACACACACACACACACACACACACACACACACACACACACACACACACACACACACACACACACACACACACACACACACACACACACACACACACACACACACACACACACACACACACACACACACACGTACATTCTTTGTAGTGCTTAGATCTTAGTGTAGCTCAGTTGGTAGAGCATGGTGTTTGCAACGCCAGGGTTGTGGGTTCGATTCTCACGGGGGGACAGTATGAAAAATGTATGCACTCACTAACTGTAAGTCGCTCTGGATAAGAGCGTCTGCTAAATGATTACAGTTTTTTCCAACTGCTTACACACGTTTTCAAAACTATGTCTCCTTTTTTCAAAACTCTACACACAATTCCCAAAACTGCACACACAAAATGCAAAATGCCTCACATCTCCTTCAAAATGTAACACTGCATTCAAAATGCCATAAACACATGTCAGAATGAAGCATTTGCATCAAATGGCAAACACATCTTTCATAATAGTACATTTTTGGATATACCATGTAAACACTGTTGTTCTAAATCTAAAGCTCTTTGGTCTTTCATAGGCTTATATCTACATTTCAATACAATGTTCTACAGTGAAAGTAATCTGCTGAGAGGGGTAACAAGTACACTGTAAACACCAATGCAATGTATAAACAGAAAATATTTATTAGGCCAAACATTACTGTTGTATACAGTAGCACACAACAAAACCATAAACATATGTAAACCAAAAGTATATTCTTTAGAATACAGTAAAGAACACAATTGTGTGTGTGGGGTCCCGGGGGGCAGTCCAGGAATTGGTAGGGGGGTGGGCAGTCACCAGTGCTAAGCTACGCTTCATCTCTTCTCCGGGCTGGGTCTGGCCACAATACTTTGTCCACATCACAAGATACGTTTTCTCTTGCCAAACATCGAGGGAAGTATCTCCTAGCATGGCGTATCCAACCTTGGACAGAGGCAACCTCTATGTCCCCACATGCGTCCTCCATTGCCTGGAGAAGCGGCATGCGGGCATAGGGTTGGCAATCATACACTTTCCAGCGCCAGGCTGAGAAGAATTCCTCTATGGGATTTAGAAAAGGTGAATATGAGGGTAGGTACAAAACTACAAATTGTGGATGGGTGGCAAACCAGTTTTGGACCAAAACAGCCCGGTGAAAACTAACATTGTCCCATATAACCACAAATCTAGCAGGCTCCTGATCTGGATCAGGGACAAGCATTGTGTAAATTGCATCCAGAAAAGTGAGCCTATGGCCGGTCTTGTACGGACCCAGTGTGGCATTGTGATGGAGGACCCCGTTTTGAGTGATGGCAGCACACATAGTTATATTACCCCCACGCTGTCCAGGGACATTGGTAATTGCCCTCTGTCCTTTTACATTTCTTCCGCGGCGCCTGGTTTTGGTGAGGTTGAAGCCAACCTCATCCACATAAATAAATCTCCTTCCTTCTCTTCTTTGCCCTCGTCCTCTTCTTCCTCTTCCTCTTCCTCTTCATTTTCCTCTTCCTCCTTCTCCTCCTCTTCCAACACTTCGTCTTTGAATTTGTCCTCGTTGTTGTCCCCTGCCTCTCCCTCCTACTCCTCTTGCTCTCTGTCCATTGTTGGCATCCATTGTTCAAAACAGGTAATCTGACCTTTGACCTATTTATAGGCCTATACTACAGTAAAGCAGTGATTGGTTAGTGATCAGTTAAGCAATTAGTGTTTGCAGATGTGAAGAGTGTGTGTGTGACCTGGTGAATAAGTGTAGCATTTTGAATGGTTGTGTTTGGAAAAGGAAAGCAAGTCACTTCCTGTTAGATTTTTGTGTTTTAGGTAGAGAATTGTGTGTAGTGTTTTGAAAAAAGTGTTTTATGCAATTGACAACTGAGTCAAAGGCTGAGAAATAGCTTATGGTTTTGGAGATTTGGTGTGTAGTTTTGCACTTTGAGTGAGAGGTTTCAAAAATCGTGTGACATGAAAAGATTTTGTGTGTAAGCAGTCGGAAAAAACTGTAAAATGTAAAGTAGTGATTTATTATTGATGTCTCTCTGTTTCAGTACATGGCTTTCTTTGAGTTCAACGACCGTTTGGAAGCAGTAATGAAGAAAGCCTACATCTACAGGTACCAAAGAGGGACACATAGAACACACTCTGACCACCAACCACACATACATACTCTACGCAGGACATTCGCTCAGCACAAAACACTCAGCAGAGAAAATGCTGCACGAACACACTCAAAACACAATACACATATTTAGCCAGCAGAGGGTGCTGTAGCCCTTACTGAGCTCTAGTAACTTTTTCTCATTCCCCCTCCTCTCTCTCGCTCCCTCCCTCTCAGAGTGATCCTGACCACTTCATACCTGTTGTATTCTCTCCACATCAACGCCTGTCTGTTCTATTGGGGTTCTGACTATGAGGGGCTGGGGTCCACTAAGTGGGTCTATGACGGCAGAGGGAACAGGTGAGGAGAATACCACGAAACAGTCACAAAACAGTCAAAAACCTCATACCAACCACATTACCACAAAACATCTAGCTTTTTCCAAGTCCTCTTCTGCTGTCACCTTTAAAAATGTGTAATTAACCCAGACGTTTGTGCGTGTGTGTATTTGTCTGACATCTGTGTGTATACCTCTGTCTGTCTGTGTGCCCAGTTATATCCGGTGTTACTACTTTGCTGTAAAGACCCTGATCACCATCGGTGGTCTACCGGACCCCACCACCGTGTTTGAGATCACATTCCAGCTAGTCAACTACTTTGTTGGTGTCTTTGCTTTCTCCATCATGATTGGTCAGGTAGGTGTAGCAAAAACAATTCATGTTCATTAAGGCATGCTATAGCAAAACATTTTCCAACAGAAAATGAAAACAAGCGTTTCTTGATGGCTCAGATAGTATGTTCTTGTTTCTGAGCATTTTCTTCCGTTCCATGTCTACTGAACATAAGGCTTGTTGTTCTGCTGTTGTTCCAGATGAGAGATGTAGTGGGGGCTGCCACAGCGGGACAGAACTACTACCGGGCCTGCATGGATAACACCATCAAGTACATGACCTCCTACCACATCCCCAAAGAGGTCCAGAACCGAGTCAAGACCTGGTACGACTACACCTGGCAGATACAGGGCATGCTGGGTGAGGAACGTTGGCTGAACGTTGTGAGAATGCTGCATCTGGAAACGTTTCTGTTATGGGCCTATCTGCTTGCTCACAATCCCCTCATCTCTCTCATTCTCTCTGTCCATCTGTCTCCCTCCTTACCTTTAACCCTCCCTCTGTCTCTCTCTCTCTACAGATGAGCAGGAGCTGTTAATCCAGCTGCCAGATAAGATGAGGATGGACATGGCTGTGGATGTTAACTACTCCATTGTCAGTAAAGTGGCCCTGTTCCAGGTAAGGGGAGGGAAAGAGTCTCAGACATCGCAGCCCTCGTCTTGGTCAAATCTTCAATAATACATACTATACTCTCTCTCTCTCTCGTTCTCTTTATTTCTCCAATTGTACTAAACTCCCTCTTTCATGTCTCTCCATTCCCTGCCTCTATATCTGCCCCCCCCCTCTCTCTCTCTCTGTTCCAGGGCTGTGACAGACAGATGATCTTTGACATGTTGATGAGGCTCAAGTCTGTGGTCTACCTGCCTGGGGACTTTGTCTGTAAAAAGGTAGGCCAATAGAGTGATGCCCTCACACTCCCATCACAGCTTTATCCCAAGCTTAGCCTAAATGACTTGCACATGGTCCATTCTCTCTTTGTAAACCATACCTCTAATTGTACCTGTGTGTGTTTGCTATGATCTGCTATAATGTGCTGTGTGTCCCGTGTGGGAAGGGTGAGATCGGCAGGGAGATGTATATCATCAAGCAGGGGGAGGTTCAGGTGGTGGGAGGACCTGATTTGAAGACAGTGTTTGTGACAATCAGGGCCGGCTCTGTGTTTGGAGAAATCAGGTGAGAGCCCCCCTTAATCCCTGGTCCAAATGTTTTCCTCATATACAGTGTCATGTATTGGAATATCTAAGGGCTGTACATTGTACACAATTCCAATTAACCTGTTTCAGCACTCATGCATGCAACAATGCACATGCTATGTCTCTAGCTTGCCTCTAGCATGTCTCTAAACATGAAGCATGTGTTTGGTGTTTGTTTGGCGTGTAACCCATCTATGTCCTCCGATTGGACAGCTTGCTGGCAGGGGGCGGGGGGAACAGACGCACGGCCAACGTGATGGCTCACGGATTCGCTAACCTCTTCATCCTGGATAAGAGGGACCTCTCAGACATCCTGGTGCATTACCCCGAGTCCCAGAAACTCCTCCGCAAGAAGGCCAAGTGAGGGGGTGACCTCTCAAATCCAACTTTCCTACCCTTTCCACTCCCCTATCCCTCTCTTCTTACCCAGGACACAGCCAAAAGGCCAGAGGGGGAAGGTCAAATGGAAGGGCTGGGACGTGGGATATGAGTCTTGGAGAAGGGAAGGGTGGAGGGGATGGATAAACTACACACAGCCAACACACATCCCACTACATATTGTACATAGAGCTTTTTATCATACCCACCGATCTTGTGATCGCTCACATGATGCGAGGCAAAAGGTGCTCTCTCTTTCTCTCTCTTTACCATAGCCTCTATCTCTCCTCTTCATCCATCTGTCACTCTCTTCCTCTGTCTGTTCATCCATTCTGTATCTCTATCTCTTTCCCTCTCTACTGTAATTCTCTCTCTCTTTGATAATGGTTAAGAGGAGTTTGAGCTCCTGATTAAGTATTATTGGTTTACGTGAGAGGCAGGCAAAAGTTAGGAGGGAACCAGGTCTGGATAAACAGACAGTCTCATGACCTGCTCTAACTCATCCGTGGCATCAATTTACCTCATGAGTGAGGACAGGGAGGTGCAGTGTGTGTGTGTGTGTGTGTGTGTCTGTGTCTGTGTCTGTGTCTGTGTCTGTGTGTGCGTGCACGTGCGCGTATACTGTATATACAGTATATATATATATATATATATATATATACAGTGTATTAGTTTGCGTGTGTATACTACATGTGTGCATGCCTAAATGTTTCAAGCCCACAAAATGCATCAATGTACACAGTGTGTATGCACAGTGAGACCATATCTAAAAGGTTTACTTCAGTCTGACTGACCTGACCACAACTTTTCCCTACCTCCCTCCCTTTCTAGGAAAATGCTGACAAAGGATAAGAAGCCAGAGGAAAAGGCAGAGGTGAAGGAGACTGCCGAGGTGATCCCAGACAGGCCAGAGACCCCCAAGCTGTTCAAAGCAGCCCTGGTGGTCACAGAGCAGGCAGGCATTAAGGGCACCTTCGCCAAGCTGAAAGAGGGCTACAAAACTGGCGAGACTGAGGTAAACAGTACACGCATGCATTTACATGCACACACCTAGTGCCATACACACAACACACCTACCTCTTACGCTCTCTTTTTGGGGGTGGATTAAAATGGTTCTGAAATCAATCTTTGTTCTTTGAAAAAAACTCTCTCCCACCTCCCCCAGTCCTCTGGACTCCCAATACCTCCTCCCTCCCCGATGGTGCACCGTCGCTCCCACATCCCCCCTACACATCCCCGCATCGAGGATGACGAAGATGCGGTTTCCGAGACGACCGACAGCATGACACGCCGTCACAAAGGTGAGGAGCTCCTGTCCGTCGAGCAGAAGCCTGGAGATCAAGAGGAAGAAGAGGAGGAGATGGAGAAGAAGTAGAAGGAGACAGATAAGGAAATAGACAGAAAGAGAAGGGGAAGAAGTGTTGTGATCCCCCACTACCCTTCTATGCTCTTCTGTGTGTATATTGACATTGAGATTACGGACCGAAATGGTTTAAAAAAAACATTCTCTCTCTATTGCCACGTTCACTTCATATCAGAAACTCTGGACCTCCAAGTCAAAATGAACGTCAGTTATTTGCGTAGAGCTTCCTATTGGTTGATTCTGATACTTCCCAAGTGGGAAACTTGGGTATCATCTTTCTATAACGAGTAAGCAAATGTCTGAGTTTCCGGCATGACGTGAACACGGCATATGTCCCCCTGGGGAAAGTTCCCTTTACAGAGTTATCCTTTCATATTCTGGGATATTCTGTGTGCCCCTTCTTTACCTTCACTCCCTCGTGGTCTCACTGATGTTGTGTGTGTTTTAGTACCTTAAAGCAGTTGAAACAATAACAAAGCTTACTTCCCGCCGCTGTTTCGGTAAAAAGCTGAGGGATGTAACCACTGTCAAATTCATAGACAGAGCTATCGATGCAAGGACTGACCATCCATGATATCAAAATGTAGTGTTATGCATGTTTTGAGGCTATATAGTGTTTGTTTACATTTACTTTGTTTACAAACATTGAAGTAAAGCTTATATTTTGGGATCTGAAATGGTACGACTGTTGAGACATTTATAAGTTATATTCTTCAAGAATCAATGGGTACATATCATTAATTTATATGTCCAAAAATGTATGTAGCAACTGCAGATTGCCCCTTTAATCCTTATTGAGGCTTCATAATCCTATAGAGCCTTTATGGTTATAAAACTCCAATACCCAGGGGGCTTAGCTCCAGGTCTGCTACTGCTTCCTGCTTCTATGTACTGCCACTCTCCCCAAGGATCTGTGACAGAGGCACTATGGCCTTAACCAAACCTAGAGGTTGCTGGTTTCTATATTTCTTTAGCCATTCCTTTTTAACAGAGACGCCATTTTCTTTTGTAGTCTGTGCCACAAGAGTGAACACTAGTCTTTGACTCAAAGTATGCTTAGCATTTAATCATTGGGAAAACATTTGTGTTTCTCTTAACTTTTTTTTTCCTTATCTGAACTCTGAGATTAAGTGGTCCTGTGTTGGTTTCCATGGTGCCGTGATGCGTCACACTAGTCGATATCTGATTGGCTGATTCAGGGTCGTTGCCATGTGTCCTCCTGTCTGACACAACAGGAGCACAAATGGGTTTCAATGATTTTACTGAGTTACTGAGTTTCGAGGTCAGAGAGAGAGTGTGTGTGTGTGTGTGTGTGTGTGTGTGTGTGTGTGTGTGTGTGTGTGTGTGTGTGTGTGTGTGTGTGTGTGAGATGTGGAAATGAGTGTGTATGAGCAGGAAGAGGTGCAGAAAGCCAGAGGAAGTGTTCATTGTGTCCGTCTCAACCAAACGGGAATAGGCAGAATAAAAAGGTGGGAATAAAACAATGCTGAGCAAGCCTCAGAACTAACCTCTGTCCAACGCTGTGCTACATCTTAGGGTGTGATGAAGTGTGTGTGTGTGCATACTTGTGGTAAGAGTCTCATTTTAACTTAAGTTAAAGTTAACTTTCCAACCATAGTGGGTTCTTTTTACACACCATAGCATAGCATACTTCAACCATAAAAAGATGCCTAGGTGCTATTAGAAGACTTAGGGCTAGATTCAATCAGTATCGCAGAAGTAGGATATCGCGGAAGATCTGAGGTATAGCTTGATTTAAATTTCAAGGCAATGTTCCCGCATTCGCGGATACTACATTCACGGTAAACGCTGCATGTCGGCTCAATCGAAAATTAACTTTACATTTTAACGCAGATCTTCCTAGATACTGCCACGATACGGATTGAATCCTGCCCTTAAATTAAGTTAGCTCAAGGATTATGCCCATCTTCCATGTTTTTATGAGACTGTTTTTAACATGGATATGTATCAGTTGACTTGATGTGCTTTTGGTGTCATTTTCAACTGAGAAAGTATCAGACACACTGAACCATTTTGGAAATGAAAGCTTGTGAATCCAAAAGTCAAGCATTTATATATATATTTTTTGTTTAGTGTTTAAAAGAGTATCTTTGGAACCAACAGCTGAATACAACTGGCTATATGTAAGCTCTCTTGTTGGATTCAGTTAGATTTTTGACAATGAAGAAGAGGAATGTTTAATATATTATAATTTGCCTAGCATTGTAATAGGTATGAGGGTGAATGCATTATATGTAAGCAGCTTGTAAATAATAAAAATATTGCACATAGTGAAGATTGTGTAAAGTGTGTTAGAGAGAGAGAGAGAGAGAGAGAGAGAGAGAGAGAGAGAGAGAGAGAGAGAGAGAGAGAGAGAGAGAGAGACTACCTTTCATTCTATGTCTGCAAGTCGTTTTAGGTCAGAGCTGTGTTAAACTAAAGGCAACAAAGTGATGCTTTGATATACATATTTAATGCTCTCATGATTTGCATTAAGACCACTGGTTTAAGTGTTTCAGGGCATAGTGATGACTGTTTTGCTTTAGTTTTGAGCTTTTGACTGGCCTGATAAACGGGACATTAGCATGAGTAAAGCACAGATCAGTAAAAATAATAATGCATTAATTGCGCTGTAGTTTACACTGCGGGGAAAATATATTCTGTGCACAAATATCCCTTGCCGAGTACCCAACAACCGGATGTTCCGGTTTTCAGGGAAAATGGAAAGAGAGCCTTTGACACGACTTCCGCCTTTGGACATTAACAAGGCGATACTCCATCTTAACTCCGCCTCCACATTTACTGGATTGGTTGAACAGTGCAGAAGATAACAGTTTGCCCCCCCTTTTTTCCCCGTTAAGACCAGTATGTAGGGGATCTAGTTTTAGGCGTTTCTTTTACGCCTGCTATGTTAGGTTAGTTCGCATATACTGTAACTGCATTTCGCTTCTTCATGTATTTTCTTGGATAAACGAGTATAACGGTTTTAAGATATTTACTCAAAACAGTTGAGCGAGAGATTGGTCAGTTGTCAAGCAACAATACAAAGAGAGAAACATCTGTCAAAAGTCTCGCTCTTTTGGTGCTTTCAAGACAACTGGGAACTCGAAAATAACCTAGATCAAATCATAATAATAACAATATGCCATTTAGCAGACGCTTTTATCCAAAGCGACTTACAGTCATGCGTGCATACATTTTTTGTGTATGGGTGGTCCCGGGGATCGAACCCACTACCTTGGCGTTACAAGCGCCGTGCTCTACCAGCTGAGCTACAGGGGACCACAAAATCATGACTTCGGTCATTGGGAAAGTCGAAGCTCTCGAAAGATGCCCAAGTTTCCGACTTCAAAACGATTTTTCCCAGTCTGATCTCGTTTTTTCCTGAGTACATTGTTGTTTTGAACGCACTGAAGTCAGAGACTCCCAGTTCCCAGTTGTTATGAATGCAGCAATATGTCTAGCCCACGTCACAGTCAGCTGGTGAATTCCACTCCAAATCTCGAGGAGACTTGACTTTCCAACGCGGCAAAAAAAAAAAACGTATCTCCACGGAAATATTTGCTCCACTGAATTCTGGATAGGCTAGTTCACGGGTTGGACTGTGCAACCGGTTTTTAATTCAGACGCTTGATTTATTTTGTTAATTCGGGAAATGTACGGATAAACTAACAAGGAGAGGTTTCGCGTGTTGGACCGAGAGGTAAGAGTTGCTAACGTTGCACTTGCACTATTTTTCTTTAGCATATTGTTTGCTTTCCATTTCATAGTAAACATTTGCACACACTTTTGCGTTTACAAAGTAAGTTGTAGTTGCCTTGTTGGTTTGTATTAACAATATTGTCAAACCGCGAGTTGCACACTGATTTGGCAGCGTGGTGATGCGGCTCAATTAGTGAAATTGACTATCGATATTAGGCTACTTTGCGAGGCGTCCAAGGCTAGAGCCCAAAGCCACATTATCAAATTGCTTTGCTTTGTTTCTGATGCTCTTACAGAAAATGGCAACCGAGCACATCCAATTCACTGAAAACAACTGTGTTCACACCATTCCAGCTGTTTCCACTCGTGTAAAGAAAAAAAAACTCCCTCTTCTGTCCCCCAAAAAATGTTCTCAGCGTTTTTATTTCATTGCTGACCTGTGTGATGGTGAAAGGGTGTGTGTGTGTGCGCCTTTGTAGACAACACAATATATTTCACCTTGGCTTGGGTACATTTTAAAAGCAGCGTGTCAGTTTCAATTTCATGCTTTGGTTTAAATTTTTGTACACAAGCATCCTGAACAGGAGCCCTTGGAGAGAGGGGGAACACATGGAGGCAGTTATGTGAGGTGGTTGATCTCAGGGTGTGTCTAGTCGGCTTTACAGACCGTGCCAAAGAACGGATGTATGATCTAAAAGTAGAATAGTTGATTTATGAGTTATCCTACTTTTTTTTATTCTGTTGACAAGACCGACAAGTGTCAAGGAAATTGTTTCAGGGACAGTGGTCTTGATTTTGACATTGGAGCACATTTTCTAACCATGGGTAATAGAGAGCATGTTGTTCATTGTTACAAGTCCTGCTTCAGGAATAGCTGTACATGTGGGTAACATCCCTCCCCTCTTACTGTTAGAAAATTAATAGCCTAGTCAATGTGGGGGTGACTTATTTTGACAGGACCACTGTTTTTAAAAGCCCTCCCAGTTGTTACTGCACCAGAGGGGGCTGTGTTTGTATAAGATCTACTGCTAGAGCACACACAGAGTACACAGAGTACAGGGACATTCCAGTTTGTTCTGCATGTTCCCTACAGTACCTCTCCTCGCATCATCACTGGTGTGGCATTCCAGAGGCAGGAGTCACGAGCAGAACACACTGACCCTACCCCTCTCTGTTAGACCTGCATTAGACCGCTTTAACTCAATTTCATTTTGTTGGGAGGGAAGAAACAGGTTGGGGCATGTCTGCTAGGTCTCTGTATCTGTTCGGACTGTTATTGTGGGAACTGCTTAGACAGTTCCTATGTTGGACTTCCATGGCGATGGAGACACAATTCTGCCCCCCCCCCCCCCCCCCCCCCAAGATCATCTTCAAGGTATAGTTGGACAAGACACCAGTGTGGGCTGGGAGGGTGTAGTGACAGAGAGCACTCCTCACACACACAGTCAGTATGTGTGGTTTCCGAAGGATGGGCTGGTTGAGTCACAGGCTGTAAAGAGAATAAGAGACTACTGGTGGAAAATTACATGTCATGCAGAGTGATTATGTAGCTCCAAGTGTGTGTGTGTGTGTGTGTGTGTGTGTGTGTGCAGCTACTAGCTACACATCAGACAATGTATTCCGTAAATATTTGCCAAAGACAATGTATGGGGAAATCTGTTTCTAAACGTGCTGTGTCTGTTTGCACAAACGTGCGTGAGCTCACGCATGGGGATAATGTTTGTTTGGATCAAATAAGTCCTGGATGATTTGACTTGTTTGACTGCAGTAGTGGAGATGATGAGGTTAGGGAGTGGGCCGTGTGAACCACTTTTTCCCTTTCATCATATAAAGGATGGCATGTTGTGACTTCTCCATGCATTCAGGCATTATGTAACAGCTCTGATTGGAAGCAGATTATTGTAGAACATGTACAAAACCAAATAGCCTGTAGGTGGTGGTGTTTGCTGCAGTGTCTGTCACACAGATGGCCCTCTGGACCTCATCGAAGACCGAATGTGGCCCCTGTGTCAAAATTAATTTGACACTCCTGATCTAGGGAGTCGGACAACTTCATCCTACCGTCTTGCTCCCACACAAAGACCACACTCTCTCTGTAACATGGTCTCATGGTCATTTCAACACAACTTTTTTCAATCTGATTAGATTCTGAACAAGAGAAGATGTGGAAACGACAGCAGAGCCTTAGTTCAGCTGTAGCTAATCTGGCCCAATTAAACTGTGTGTGAAAGAGGGGTAGATGTTATATTAGGAAATGATCATGCCATGTTGCCCACAGCGGATTACTGCCTACCTTCATTTGCATGTTAATGGCTAAAAGATGCATTAAGAAAATGACTAGACTATTTTAAGTGTGAGCGTGGGTTAGAATATTACACTATATGAGGTGTTGGGTTAAAAATGATCTCTCTCTCTCTCTCTCTATATATATATATATATATATATATATATATATATATATATATATATATATATATATATACACACACACACGCACGCAGTTTAGACACACCTACTCATTCAAGGGTTTTTCTTAATTTTTACTATTTTCTACATTGTAGAATAAAACTATGAAATTACACAAAGAATCATGTAGTAACCAAAAGTGTTAAACAAATCAAAATATATTTGAGATTCTTCAAAGTAGCCACCCTTTGCCTTGCACACGCTTAGCATTCTCTCAACCAGCTTCATGAGGTAGTCACCTGGAATGCATTTAAATTAACAGGTGTGCCTTGTTAAAAGTTAATTTGTGGAATTTCTTTCCTTAATGCGTTTGAGCCAATCAGTTGTGTTGTGACAAGGTTGGGGTGGTATACAGAAGATAGCCCTATTTGGTAAAATACCAAGTCCATATTATGGCAAGAACAGCTCAAATAAGCAAAGAGAAACGACAGTCCATCATTACTTTAAGACATGAAGGTCAGTCAATCCGTAAAATTCCAAGAACTTTGAACGTTTTTTCAAGTGCAGTCGCAAAAACCATCAAGCGCTATGATGAAACTGGCTCTCATGAGGACCGCCACAGGAAAGGAAGACCCAGAGTTACCTCTGCTGCAGAGGATAAGTTCATTAGAGTTAACTGCACATCAGATTGCAGCCCAAATAAATGCTTCACAGAGTTCAAGTAACAGACATCTCAACATCAACTGTTCAGAGGAGACTGCGTGAATCAGCCCTTCATGGTCGATTTGCTGCAAAGAAACCACTACTAAAGGACACCAATAAGAAGAAGAGACTTCCTTGGGCCAAGAAACACGAGTAATGGACATTAGACCGGTGGAAATCTGTCCTTTGGTCTGGAGTCTAAATTGGAGATTTTTGGCGCCAACTGCCGTGTCTTTGTGAGACGCAGAGTAGGTGAACGGATGATCTCCGCTTGTGTGGTTCCCACCGTGAAGCATGGTGGTGCTTTGCTGGTGAAACTGTCAGGGATTTATTTAGAATTCAAGGCACACTTAACCAGCATGGCTACCACAGCATTCTGCAGTGATACGCCATCCCATCTGGTTTGAGCTTAGTGGGACTATAATTTGTTTTTCAACAGGACAATGACCCAAAACACACCTTCAGGCTGTGTAAGGGCTATTTGACCAAGAAGGAGAGTGATGGAGTGCTGCATCAGATGACCTGGCCTCCACAATCACCCGACCTCAACCAAATTGAGATGGTTTGGGATGAGTTGGACCGCAGAGTGAAGGAAAAGCAGCCAACAAGTGCTCAGTATATGTGGGAACTCCTTCAAGACTGTTCGAAAGCATTCCTCATGATGCTGGTTGAGAGAGTGCCAAGAATCTAAAATAATCTAAAATATATTTTGATTTGTTTTAACACTTTTTTGGGGGGTTACTACATGATTCCATATGTGTTATTTCATAGTTTTGATGTCTTCACTATTATTCAACAATGTAGAAAATAGTAAAAATAAAGAAAAACCTTTGACTGGTACTGTATATAGATACAGTGCCTTCGGAAAGTATTCAGATCCCTTGACTTTTACCACATTTTGTTACGTTACAGCCTTATTCTAAAATTGATTAAATAAAGACATTTTTGCAAATGTATTAAAAATTAAAAACATACCTTATTTACATAAGTATTCAGACCCTTTGTTATGAGTCTTGAAATTGAGCTCAGGTACATCCTGTTTCCATTGATCATCCTTGATGTTTCTACAAGTTGGAGTCCAGCTGTGGTAAATTCAATTGATTGGACATGATTTCTAAAGGCACACACCAGTCTATATAAGGTCCCACAGTTGACAATGAATGTCAGAGCAAAAACCAAGCCTTGAGGTTGAAGGAATTGTTCCGTAGAGCTCCGAGACAGGATTGTGTCGAGGCACAGATCTGGGGAAGGGTACCAAAAAATGTCTGCAGCATTGAAGGTCCCCAAGAACACAGTGGCCTCCATCATTCTTAAATGGAAGAAGTTTGGAACCACCAAGACTCTTCCTAGAGCTGGCCAAACTGAGCAATCTGGGGAGAAGGGCCTTGTTCAGGGAGGTGACCAAGAACCCTATGGTCACTCTGACAGAGCTCCAGAGTTCCTCTGTGGAGATGGGAGAACCTTCCAGAAGGACAACCATCTCTGCAGCACGCCACCAATCAGGCCTTTATGGTAGTGGCCAGACGGAAGCCACTCCTCAGTAAAAGGCACATGACAAGCATCACGTCTGGAGGAAACCTGGCACCATCCCTATGGTGAAGCATGATGGTGGCAGCATCATACTGTGGTGATGTTTTTCAGTGGCAGGAACTGGGAGACTTGTCCGGGTCAAGGGAAAGATTAAAGGAGCAAAGTACAGAGAGATCCTTGATGAAAACCTGCTCCAGAGAGCTCAGGACCTCCGACTGGGGCGAAGATTCCCCTTCCAACAGGACAACAACCCTAAGCACACAGCCAAGACAATGCAGGAGTGGCTTCGGGACAAGTTTCTGAATGTCCTTGAGTGGCCCAGCCAGAGCCCGGACTTGAACCCGATCAAACATCTCTGGAGAGACCTGAAAATAGCTGTGCAGCGATGCTCCCCTTCCAACCTGACAGAGCTTGAGAGGATCTGCAGAGAAGAATGGGAGAAACTCCCCAAAATGTAATCCATTTTAGAATAAGGCTGTAACGTAACAAAATGTGGAAAAGGTCAAGGGGTCTGAATACTCTCCAAATGCTCTTTTTTTTGGGGGGGGGTACAAATTCAATATACTTTAAGATGACAAGGAGCGTCTCAAATTCCTAAAACGATAGATGGATGACAATTTTTTGCTCATTTTGACAGTATGCAAATATGACCAATTTTCATTGCGGCGGCCCCGTTGAAGACCGAATGCGGCCCCCGTGCAAAATGAATTATACTCTCCTGCACTGTATACACATTCAATCACACACACTACACTGACACAAAACCAACACACATTCACATATACTACATACGCGCACACACACGAGACACGCATACTGACACAAAACACACACACACACACTTTTACACATCATATGCTGCTGCTTCTCTTATTTTTACTACTCTTACTTTTTTACTCTTATTATATATCCTGTTGCCTAGTCGCTTTATATTTTTGTTCAGTATAGCTACCTCAAATTCGTCGTACCCCTGCACAGTGATCTGGTTCTGGTACTGGTACTCCTTGTATATAGCTCCATTCTTGTGTATTTTAATCCTCTTGTGTTACTATTTTACTATTTTTCTTTTTTATCATACTGAACAAAAATATAAACGCAACATGTAAAGTGTTGGTCCCATGTTTCATGAGCTGAAATAAAAGATCCCAGAATGTTTCCATATGCACAAAAAGGTTATTTCTCTCCAATTTTGTTTACATCCCTGTTATTGAGCATTTCTCCTTTGCCGAGATAATCCATCCACCTGACAGGTATGGCATATCAAGAAGCTGATTAAACATCATGATCATTACACAGGTGCACCTTGTGCTGGGGACAATAAAAGGCCACTCTAAAATGTACAGTTTTGTCACGCAACACAATGCCACAGATGTCTCAAGTTTTTAGGGAGCGTGCAATTGGCATGCTGACTGCAGGAATATCCACAAGAGCTGTTGCCAGAGAATTGAATATTAATTTCTCTATCATCGTTCTAGAGAATTTGGCAGTACTTCCAACCTGCCTCAAAACCGCAGAACATTTGTAACCACGCCAATCCAGGACCACCACATCCGGCTTCTTCACCTGCGGGATCGTCTGAGACCAGCCACCCGGACAGCTGATGAAACTGAGGAGCATTTCTCTCTGTAATAAAGCCCTGTTTGTGGGGAAAAACTCATTCTGATTGGCTGGCCTATGCCTATACATTCCCAGGCCCACCCATGGCTGCTCCCCTGCCCAGTCATGTGAAATCCATAGATTAGGGCCTAATGAATGTATTTAAATGGACTGATTTTCCTTTATATGAACTGTGATTGTTGCGTCTATTTTTGTTCAGTATATAATTTAACTGCATCATTGGGAAGGGCTTCACTGTAAAGTCTACACCTGTTGTATTCGGAGCTTTGATGTGATTAGACTTGCCTGGCCTTGCCACGAGGCATCGCTAGCAGTAGGGTAGCAAGCGTGAAAGTGTGGAGAGACAGGCTGTCTTCTGAGGCGAGGAGACGGGAGGTGTGTTGGGGCTGGGAATTGCCAGGGACCTCGCGATACGATATGTATTGTGATTCTCACAATTCAATATTTATTGTGATTTGCTGTTGCTCACTAGACGAGAGAGCATGATAATTTAGTTTTGATCAGTCATGGAAATAAAAGTGGAAGAAAACACGTTGGCTCACCATTTGAAAAGATGGCGAACAAGCTATAGGATGAAAAGCACTGGATTTTTGGTGCAGGTACAGCTGACTAGCGGCGCTAACGCTACCTAGCAACAAAAAAATGTAAACATTTTTATTTATTTTAGCGATACTTGGAGTCAAAGTATCTTTCAAAATAATATTGCAATATGAAGCGATCTATTTTTTTTCTCCCCCATTACTACTCACGATACGATATTATCATGATACTTAGGTGCCGATACGATATGTATTGCGATTCTCACGATTCTATATGTATTGTGATTCGATATTGCAATTTGATGTTCCAAACATATTGCTCACTATGTCTGCTGCAGAGAGACGAGAGCATGAGCATTTTTGGGTGGATCAGTCATGGAAATAAATGTGCTGAAAACATGTTGGCTCACTATTTAAAAAGATGGAGAACAAGCTATAGGATGCAAAATACAGTAGTTTTAGCGCAGGTACGGTTTTGACTAGATGGGATTCAGCTTTTGTCAGATTTGACTTTTGGTAACAGGTTTGCAGAATTTACACTACAGGTTAGGAGAATTTAACGTAGCAGGTTAGGAAAAGGCTTAGGGTTAGCCTCGTCACGAACCAGGCTTCCCTAAAATCGGAAGCCTGAGGAAGTCCATGGTACAAAGATGGCTAAATCAGTGATGCCTCGCAACCTGTCAAAAAAATGCCTTGCTTGGGGGGAGCTCCAATAGTACTAACTAGATTAGTGTCGTAGGTGCAACAGTGCGTGTTGATGGCCAGGAAATCGCAGCTTAAAACCCAATCTAAATATGTTGATGTATGTTAATTTTGTGTATAGAGCACACTTCTGGCAATACAAAATTCTCCAGACCTCCAAGGGAGGTGTGGCAACGACATGATTTTGGAGGTATGGCAACGCGCAGAATAGGGTTAGGGTTAGCCAGAATGGCCAAAAATGCAACTTTTTGACGTTAATTTGACAAAAGTTATATCCCTTCCAGCCATGACCCGCAGGTACAGCTGACCTAGTATTTGTTTAAAAAATAAAAACAAATCGGTACTTGTAGTCAAAGTATCGCTATAATATCGACCAAAATAATATTGCGATATGAAACGATATATTCCCCCATCACTACTCATGATGCGATACTTAGGTGCCGATACGATATGTATTACGATTCTCACGATTCGAAATGTATTGAATTTTATGTTTCAAACATATTGCTCACTATATGTCTGCTGCAGAGCGACGAGGGAGCAGGAATTTTTTTTTTATGATCAGTCATTGAAATAAGTACTGAAAACATGTTGGCTCACTATTTAACCATTTAGAACCCATAGCGGCCGTCAACGGCATTTCTTTAAATTAATATAGCGTCCGCGAACGGCCTTGATTTTCTTACAATAATATCTGTCAAATATCGCAAAATTCACTTGCTAACAACCTGTTGTATTTACGTGGCTGTTGTCATCAACCAGAAATCAGAAACAGGGTATGTTGTCATTTTTTACTTAAAAAAAATAATAATTCACAATTACTTAAAACGTCCTTTTTCACTGTGGAAAACTCAGGCTGTATCTATGTTGGTTGGTGATACGGATTTGGACACGTCTTTGCACTTTGAAAGAGATGATGTTGAGGTGAGTGAAATAGCTAAGTAAACAGCAGATATACAGTGGGGAGAACAAGTATTTGATACACTGCCGATTTTGCAGGTTTTCCTACTTACAAAGCATGTAGTGGTCTGTAATTTTTATCATAGGTACACTTCAACTGTGAGAGACGGAATCTAAAACAAAAATCCAGAAAATCACATTGTATGATTTTTATGTAATTAATTTGCATTTTATTGCATGACATAAGTATTTGATACATCAGAAAAGCAGAACTTAATATTTGGTACAGAAACCTTTGTTTGCAATTACAGAGATCATACGTTTCCTGTAGGTCTTGACCAGGTTTGCACACACTGCAGCAGGGATTTTGGCCCACTCCTCCATACAGACCTTCTCCAGACCCTTCAGGTTTCGGGGCTGTCGCTGGGCAATACGGACTTTCAGCTCCCTCCAAAGATTTTCTATTGGGTTCAGGTCTGGAGACTGGCTAGGCCACTCCAGGACCTTGAGATGCTTCTTACGGAGCCACTCCTTAGTTGCCCTGGCTGTGTGTTTCGGGTCGTTGTCATGCTGGAAGACCCAGCCACGACCCATCTTCAATGCTCTTACTGAGGGAAGGAGGTTGTTGGCCAAGATCTCACGATACATGGCCCCATCCATCCTCCCCTCAATATGGTGCAGTAGTCCTGTCCCCTTTGCAGAAAAGCATCTCCAAAGAATGATGTTTCCACCTCCATGCTTCACGGTTGGGATGGTGTTCTTGGGGTTGTACTCATCCTTCTTCTTCCTCCAAACACGGCGAGTGGAGTTTAGACCAAAAAGCTCTATTTTTGTCTCATCAGACCACATGACCTTCTCCCATTCCTCCTCTGGATCATCCAGATGGTCATTGGCAAACTTCAGATGGGCCTGGACATGCGCTGGCTTGAGCAGGGGGACCTTGCGTGCGCTGCAGGATTTTAATCCATGACGGCGTAGTGTGTTACTAATGGTTTTCTTTGAGACTGTGGTCCCAGCTCTCTTCAGGTCATTGACCAGGTCCTGCCGTGTAGTTCTGGGCTGATCCCTCACCTTCCTCATGATCATTGATGCCCCACGAGGTGAGATCTTGCATGGAGCCCCAGACCGAGGGTGATTGACCGTCATCTTGAACTTCTTCCATTTTCTAATAATTGCGCCAACAGTTGTTGCCTTCTCACCAAGCTGCTTGCCTATTGTCCTGTAGCCCATCCCAGCCTTGTGCAGGTCTACAATTTTATCCCTGATGACCTTACACAGCTCTCTGGTCTTGGCCATTGTGGAGAGGTTGGAGTCTGTTTGATTGAGTGTGTGGATAGGTGTTTTTTATACAGGTAATGAGTTCAAACACGTGCAGTTAATACAGGTAATGAGTGGAGAACAGGAGGGCTTCTTAAAGAAAAACTAACAGGACTGTGAGAGACGAAATTCTTACTGGTTGGTAGGTGATCAAATACTTATGTCATGCAATAAAATGCAAATTAATTACTTAAAAATCATACAATGTGATTTTCTGGATTTTTGTTTTAGATTCCGTCTCTCACATTTGAAGTGTACCTATGATAAAAATTACAGACCTCTACATGCTTTGTAAGTAGGAAAACCTGCAAAATCGGCAGTGTATCAAATACTTGTTCTCCCCACTGTATGTTTGATGCTGTGAAACTTGGGGAATAGCTCTCAGATTAGCAAATCCTGTCATGATCACTTGGTTGGTACAGGCGAGCACATCAGCAGTGGAGCAGGAGCTCGAATGATTGCTCTCTCTCATGGAAATAGTTGCAGTGTATGTATATCGTCAGCTAACTAATTGGTTGTTTTGTCTTGTTTCTACCGATGTAATTCATATGGAAACGGCCCAAGCTGCTAGCTAGCTAGCTAGCTAGCTAGCTAGCTAGTCTGTCAGGCAAGAAAAGTTGTGTGTTGGTAAAATTGGGCTCCGCTTGCGAAGTGTCAACCTCGGATGTCACTTTCACTAGCTAGTCATACAGTCAAATGGCTAACTAGCCACCGAAATGGAAATTAGAGTAATTTGCGTTTATCTGTTGGGCTTAGGTCATGGTTTGGCATGTTTTGCTAGGTACAGATATTCATAGGCTATACATTGCCTTGTTTTCCTATTATTTTACAGCTTAGCTGTCGTGTTAGGGTAGATGCCCGCGCAGTGGAGCTCATATGATATTGAGTTGCGGTGTTATTTGTTTACATAGCCAGCTAACAAGTTGCTTGTTTTGTCCTGTTTCTACCGATGCAATTAATTTGGAAACTGTCCCAGCTTCGTAACTAATCAGCTAGCATTGGCGAACTCTGTAGTTAGTCTGTCAGGCAAGAAAATGAGAATTGGAGGCAACATTGTGCTTCGCTCGTGATGCTGTCACTTGATCGTCTCACTCCCTCCCTACAAAGACAACCAGCTAACTATGCCCATCAAAATAGATGAAGAATTATTCTAAACCTGTTTGGCTATATTGCACAGTGTCATCTTTGTAATCTTTTACTTTCAACAACCTAAATAAATAAACAATAATTGATGTGTTGAATCTGTATACGGTTGTGCCACATACTTTGACATCTTACCATCTATGAAAAGTAATCTGACCTTGGGTCTTGAAGTGTGTGTACCCTACATATCCTTTATGGTTATAATCTGACCCATCTATTCATGAATGTCTTTTTGTGTACTCTATCCTGTCTCATTATCGATCAGTCTGGCATACATATGTATACCATGAACTGAGAAACAATCTGGTCACTAAGGGCTTCATAAAATAATTTTGATTGATTGAAAGTGCTGTATAGCATCATGATGATACTGTTTACTGTGTATCGGTGGGTGGGTGGAATTGGAGGCGTGTAACTATCACAATTTATTATGGAAACCCCTAAGAAGTGATTATTAGGAAGAGAGTATGTGTATGGTTGAGAAAAAGAGAGTAAGGAAGAGAGAAAGAGGGAGAGAGATGATGTTCCTGACCACAATTGTATCCTATTTGTTGCTCTGCTCCCCTCTCTCCCTCTGTTAGTCGGTTCCTCAAGGTCAGTGAAAGCGAGGGAAGTGATGTGGAGAGTCAGGGCACAGCAGCAGAAGGCGGGGAGGAAGGGGAGTTTAGAGATGATAGGAGGGATAGAGATGTGGAGGGAAGAAGAACATGGAGAGGAGGAGGAAGCAGAAGGAGAGCACAGCCGAGAGGGGAGCCTACGTTTCCATGGAGTGCATCTGCCCCAAGTCCCACCATTCACACTTGTACCACACAGTCTGGGCCTAAAGTTGACAGTGGCATGGGGATTTGGAGTCGTTTTTAAAAGTGGTACGAGTATGTTTTTTATTTCTTCAGATCTGGTGTTTAACACCAAGCTGTCCGCCACAACATCCAGTTTACTAAATTGTTGTCAAAGTAGGCTACTATTTCTACATTTTGTCAGACTTAGTCTGTACTAAGTTTTATTGAGGTTATCTACATTTTGAAATAGTGTCTGAATAGTTTGCATTTTTACATTATTACAGAAGTAAATAGCCTACTTTTGAATATTGTCCGTGGGTCACATTTAGGATTTTTTGAATATTTATATGTAAATAATATTTAAAAGTATAATATTATACTTGGTACATTGAGTGAGTAATTTAGTCAAATTTACTACAATTTAAATACTCTAGGGTTTTTTGTTGTGTTGATAGTTTTTTGATAGTGTCTTTATGCAATTGATGACAAAATGAGTTTTTCTTATTGACATGAATGTGGTGTCATTAAAGAAAAGGTTGTGCTCTTTAAAAATAAGGTAACGTGTAATTGTTATTTGTTCTTTGTTTTTGAGCTTTGTCTGTTTGAAATGTGTGAGAAAATTAGCTTTATCTTGAAAATTCTAAGTAATCTACAGCAGCATTCTATAATTTTTATTGGGGTCGAAAGGGTTAAAAAGATTGAAAACAAGCTATAGGATGAAAAATACAGGAGTTGTGGCGCAGGTACAGCCAACTAGCTAACGCTACCTAGCAAAAAATATATATCTCGATACTTGGCGTCAAAGTATCTATATAATATTGCGATATGAAACTGTATTTATTTATCACTAGTGTGTTTGTGTGTACTGTTCGGTTCAATTATTAAAAAATAATCAGGGCGCTTGAGGTCTTGCTCCACGCTTCAGTTTACAGACAGACCAGGACTTCCATCCCTCATACTGGCTGTGGCTCTGCCTGATGTGTATGTTCCAAGGATTATCAACTGAAATTATAAAGGACGGCAGAGACAATATTTACGATACAATTCTAATTTGTTTTTCAACCAAATGCCCTACAATCACTTTTGGTATAAAGCAGTGTGCTGGGGTTAAGGAACCCTTCTAAAAGACAGACAGCAAGAGAGACGGAGAGCTATTTTTAATTTATTTTTGTAAAGTACCTGGGTTTGACCACATCAGTGAGGTGATGTGTAGTCCAGCTCTTCAAGGTGGCCAGGGCTCCATTGTGGATGCAGTCAGGCCATTGAAAGCACATACATTAACTTAAGTTAAACTGAATAGGAAGGGGATACAGAGGAGCCAATGTAGACAGAAGAGACGTATTCAGCTCACATGTAAGTATCATGTGTGGATGCACTTATTGGGATCAGAGTTTTCTGATCAGCATATTCAGATTTAAGTAAGACATTTAGACAATGCATAGCCTAATCATACCTGTAGACGGCTGTTTGTCAATTGATATACTGACATGAATGTCTTCTTGCAGACAGTCAGTCTCTGGCCTCCCTGTTTTAAGGTGTATTGAAAGCTGCCTTCTTCGCTTCACTTTGTGCTGGATTGTAAACACACACACACACACACACAGGTTTGCAACAGTTCTCCAGGTTTGCAACGTTGTATCATATTAGTCAGTCAGTGAAATGTTTGATCCTTCTGACTCTCCACACTGTCTCCCCCTATTATTATTATTATTATTATTATTATTATTATTATTATTATTATTATTATTATTATAATCCCCCTGCTCATTCCTGGGCTTAGACTACACATACAGTGGGGAGAACAAGTATTTGATACACTGCCGATTTTGCAGGTTTTCCTACTTACAAAGCATGTAGAGGTCTGTAATTTTTATCATAGGTACACTTCAAATGTGAGAGACGGAATCTAAAACAAAAATCCAGAAAATCACATTGTATGATTTTTAAGTAATTAATTTGCATTTTATTGCATGACATAAGTATTTGATCACCTACCAACCAGTAAGAATTCCGGCTCACACAGACCTGTTAGTTTTTCTTTAAGAAGCCCTCCTGTTCTCCACTAATTACCTGTATTAACTGCACCTGTTTGAACTCGTTACCTGTATAAAAGACACCTGTCCACACACTCAATCAAACAGACTCCAACCTCTCCACAATGGCCAAGACCAGAGAGCTGTGTAAGGACATCAGGGATAAAATTGTAGACCTGCACAAGGCTGGGATGGGCTACAGGACAATAGGCAAGCAGCTTGGTGAGAAGGCAACAACTGTTGGCGCAATTATTAGAAAATGGAAGAAGTTCAAGATGACGGTCAATCACCCTCGGTCTGGGGCTCCATGCAAGATCTCACCTCGTGGGGCATCAATGATCATGAGGAAGGTGAGGAATCAGCCCAGAACTACACGGGAGGATCTTATCAATGATCTCAAGGCAGCTGGGACCATAGTCACCAAGAAAACAATTGGTAACACACTACGCCGTGAAGGACTGAAATCCTGCAGCGCCCGTAAGGTCCCCCTGCTCAAGAAAGCATATATACAGGGCCGTCTGAAGTTTACCAATGAACATCTGAACATCTAATACTTTATCTCATTAAGCTACAAAAATAAACTGATGCCTGTATAATTCTCTAAACCCATCTTACTGAATGTATAAAGTAGCTCTACATGTCCCTAACTAGCCTAGCATAAATACACTGCTCAAAAAAATAAAGGGAACACTTAAACAACACATCCTAGATCTGAATGAATAAAATAATCTTATTAAATACTTTTTTCTTTACATAGTTGAATGTGCTGACAACAAAATCACACAAAAATTATCAATGGAAATCAAATGTATCAACCCATGGAGGTCTGGATTTGGAGTCACCCTCAAAATTAAAGTGGAAAACCACACTACAGGCTGATCCAACTTTGATGTAATGTCCTTAAAACAAGTCAAAATGAGGCTCCGTAGTGTGTGTGGCCTCCACGTGCCTGTATGACCTCCCTACAACGCCTGGGCATGCTCCTGATGAGGTGGCGGATGGTCTCCTGAGGGATCTCCTCCCAGACCTGGACTAAAGCATCCGCCAACTCCTGGACAGTCTGTGGTGCAACGTGGCGTTGGTGGATGGAGCGAGACATGATGTCCCAGATGTGCTCAATTGGATTCAGGTCTGGGGAACGGGCGGGCCAGTCCATAGCATCAATGCCTTCCTCTTGCAGGAACTGCTGACACACTCCAGCCACATGAGGTCTAGCATTGTCTTGCATTAGGAGGAACCCAGGGCCAACCGCAACAGCATATGGTCTCACAAGGGGTCTGAGGATCTCATCTCGGTACCTAATGGCAGTCAGGCTACCTCTGTCGAGCACATGGAGGGCTGTGCGGCCCCCCAAAGAAATGCCACCCCACACCATGACTGACCTACCGCCAAACCGGTCATGCTGGAGGATGTTGCAGGCAGCAGAGCGTTCTCCACGGCGTCTCCAGACTCTGTCACGTCTGTCACGTGCTCAGTGTGAACCTGCTTTCATCTGTGAAGAGCACAGGGCGCCAGTGGCAAATTTGCCAATCTTGGTGTTCTCTGGCAAATGCCAAACATCCTGCACTGTGTTGGGCTGTAAGCACAACCCCCACCTGTGGACGTCGGGCCCTCATACCACCCTCATGGAGTCTGTTTCTGACCGTTTGAGCAGACACATGCACATTTGTTGCCTGCTGGAGGTCATTTTGCAGGGCTCTGGCAGTGCTCCTCCTGCTCCTCCTTGCACAAAGGCGGAGGTAGCAGTCCTGCTGCTGGGTTGTTGCCCTCCTACGGCCTCCTCCACGTCTCCTGATGTACTGGCCTGTCTCCTGGTAGCGCCTCCATGCTCTGGACACTACGCTGACAGACACAGCAAACCTTCTTGCCACAGCTCGCATTGATGTGCCATCCTGGATGAGCTGCACTACCTGAGCCACTTGTGTGGGTTGTAGACTCCGTCTCATGCTACCACTAGAGTGAAAGCACCGCCAGCATTCAAAAGTGACAAACATCAGCCAGGAAGCATAGGAACTGAGAAGTGGTCTGTAGTCACCACCTGCAAAACCAGTCCTTTATTGGGGGTGTCTTGCTAATTGCCTATAATTTCCACCTGTTGTCTATTCCATTTGCACAACAGCATGTGAAATGTATTGTCAATCAGTGTTGCTTCCTAAGTGGACAGTTTGATTTCACAGAAGTGTGATTGACTTGGAGTTACATTGTGTTGTTTAAGTGTTCCCTTTTATATTATATACACACACAGCTCAAAAAAATAAAGGGAACACTTAAACAACACAATGTAACTCCAAGTCAATCACACTTCTGTGAAATCAAACTGTCCACTTAGGAAGCAACACTGATATATATATATATATATATACATACATACATACATACATACAGTGGGGAGAACAAGTATTTGATACACTGCCGATTTTGCAGGTTTTCCTACTTACAAAGCATGTAGAGGTCTGTCATTTTTATCATAGGTACACTTCAACTGTGAGAGACGGAATCTAAAACAAAAATCCAGAAAATCACATTGTATGATTTTTAAGTAATTAATTTGCATTTTATTGCATGACATAAGTATTTGATCACCTACCAACCATTAAGAATTCCGGCTCTCACAGACCTGTTAGTTTTTCTTTAAGAAGCCCTCCTGTTCTCCACTCGTTACCTGTATTAACTGCACCTGTTTGAACTCGTTACCTGTATAAAAGACACCTGTCCACACACTCAATCAAACAGACTCCAACCTCTCCACAATGGCCAAGACCAGAGAGCTGTTTAAGGACATCAGGGATAAAATTGTTGACCTGCACAAGGCTGGGATGCGCTACAAGACAATAGGCAAGCAGCTTGGTGAGAAGGCAACAACTGTTGGCGCAATTATTAGAAAATGGAAGAAGTTCAAGATGACGGTCAATCACCCTCGGTCTGGGGCTCCATGCAAGATCTCACCTTGTGGGGCATCAATGATCATGAGGAAGGTGAGGGATCAGCCCAGAACTACACGGCAGGACCTGGGCAACACGGACTTTCAACTCCCTCCAAAGATTTTCTATGGGGTTGAGATCTGGAGACTGGCTAGGCCACTCCAGGACCTTGAAATGCTTCTTACGAAGCCACTCCTTTGTTGCCCGGGCGGTGTGTTTGGGATCATTGTCATGCTGAAAGACCCAGCCACGTTTCATCTTCAATGCCCTTGCTGATGGAAGGAGGTTTTCACTCAAAATCTCACGATACATGGCCCCATTCATTCTTTCCTTTACACGGATCAGTCGTCCTGGTCCCTTTGCAGAAAAACAGTCCCAAAGCATGATGTTTCCACCCCCATGCTTCACAGTAGGTATGGTGTTCTTTGGATGCAACTCAGCATTCTTTGTCCTCCAAACACGACGAGTTGAGTTTTTACCAAAAAGTTATATTTTGGTTTCATCTGACCATATGACATTCTCCCAATCCTCTTCTGGATCATCCAAATGCACTCTAGCAAACTTCAGACGGGCCTGGACATGTACTGGCTTAAGCAGGGGGACACGTCTGGCACTGCAGGATTTGAGTCCCTGGCGGCGTAGTGTGTTACTGATGGTAGGCTTTGTTACTTTGGTCCCAGCTCTCTGCTGGTCATTCACTAGGTTCCCCCGTGTGGTTCTGGGATTTTTGCTCACCGTTCTTGTGATCATTTTGACCCCACGGGGTGAGATCTTGCGTGGAGCCCCAGATCGAGGGAGATTATCAGTGGTCTTGTATGTCTTCCATTTCCTAATAATTGTTCCCACAGTTGATTTCTTCAAACCAAGCTGCTTACCTATTGCAGATTCAGTCTTCCCAGCCTGGTGCAGGTCTACAATTTTGTTTCTGGTGTCCTTTGACAGCTCTTTGGTCTTGGCCATAGTGGAGTTTGGAGTGTGACTGTTTGAGGTTGTGGACAGGTGTCTTTTATACTGATAACAACTTCAAACAGGTGCCATTAATACAGGTAACGAGTGGAGGACAGAGGAGCCTCTTAAAGAAGAAGTTACAGGTCTGTGAGAGCCAGAAATCTTGCTTGTTTGTAGGTGACCAAATACTTATTTTCCACCATAATTTGCAAATAAATTCATAAAAAATCCTACAATGTGAGTTTCTGATTTTTTTTTCCTCAATTTGTCTGTCATAGGTGACGTGTACCTATGATGAAAATTACAGGCCTCTTTCATCTTTTTAAGTGGGAGAACTTGCACAATTGGTGGCTGACTAAATACTTTTTTTCCCCACTGTATTTGTGTGTGTGCACTATCGTTCAAAAGTTTGGGCTCACTTAGAAATGTCCTTGTTTTCGAAAGAAAAGCAAAAAAAAAATTCCATTTTATAATAACATCAAATTGATCAGAAATACAGTGTAGACATTGTTAATGTTGTAAATGGCTATTCTAGCTGGAAACCGCAGATTTTTCTTTGGAATATCTACATAGGCGTACAGAGGCCCATTATCAGCAACCATCAGTCCTTTGTTCCAATGGCACGTTGTGTTTGCTAATCCAAGTTTATCATTTTAAAAGGCTAATTGATCATTAGAAAACCCTTTTGCAATTATGTTAGCACAGCTGAAAACTGTTGTGCTGATTTTAAAGAAGCAATAAAACGGTCCTTCTTGAGACTAGTTGAGTATCTGGAGCATCAGCAATTGTGGGTTCAATTACAGGATCAAAATGGCCAGAAACAAATAACTTTCTTCTGAAACTCGTCAGTCTATTCTTGTTCTGAGAAATGAAGGCTATTCCATGCGAGAAATTGCCAAGAAACTGAAGATCTCGTACAACGCTGTGTACTACTCCCTTCACAGAACAGTGCAAACTGTCTCTAACCAGAATAGAAAGAGGAGTGGGAGGCCCCGGTGCACAACTGAGCACGAGGACAAATACACAAGTGTCTAGTTTGAGAAACAGACGCCTCACAGGTCCTCAACTGGCAGCTTCATTAAATAGTACCCGCAAAACACCAGTCTCATCATCAACAGTGAAGAAGCGACTCCGGGATGCTGACCTTCTAGGCAGAGTTGCAAAGAAAAAGTCCAGTGTCTGTGTTCTTTTGCCCATCTTAATCTTTTCTTTTTATTGGCCAGTCTGAGATATGGCTTTTTCTTTGCAACTCTGCCTAGGTCAGCATCCCGGAGTCGCCTCTTCATTGTTGACGTTGAGACTAGTGTTTTGTGCGTACTATTTAATGAAGCTGCCAGTTGAGGACCTGTGAGGTGCCTGTTTCTCAAACTAGACACTCTAATGTATTTGTCCTCTTGCTCAATTTCTAAGTGACCCCAAACTTTTGAACAGTAGTGTATATGCAGTTAAGTCTGGCCTGTGTGTTAATCGCCAGTTTTTTTGAGTGGGAGTCGTCTTGGTGTGTGAACAGCCATGAGAGGAGGAACATGTGTGTCACAGATGTTGAGAAAGGCTGCAAGGGCAATTCGGTTTTCCACACGCGTGTTTGTCTGTAGGTCGAACAATGTGCTGTAACGGGTTGAGAGTAAAACATTTTAAGGGCAAACCAGGGAGGGAGCACAGAGACTGGAAGAGGGGGAGGAGGTAGAACCTCAGGGTTCTCTCTTGTGGGATTTTGGCACTCTTCTTTCCTCCTTCTGTCACTCTCCCTACCCCTTTCTCCCCCTTCACCGTTTCTCAACAGCCTCCCTCTGTCCTATTTCTCTCTCCCCACCCTCTGGCTGTCTGGCTGCCTCTCCACCCATCCTCTTCCTCTTAAACCTCATCCTTAGCGGAGTGACGTCAGTGGCGTGTTGGCCACACCGTGGCAGGGATGGTCCACCCTCTAACCTGTTATTAAGTGCGTGTGTGTGCCTGTCCCTCCCTGCTGTCACACTGTAATTTAGCTCTGAAATAGCCCAGTTGAGAAAGATGAAAAGGGTGTGTGCAGTGCATTGTGGGATAGTCGAAGAGTTTATAAGATTGAGGCTTTCTGCTGACTGAACACTGTCTGTTTGTCTCTCTCTCTCTCTCGCTCTCATTCCCTCTCACCCCCCCCCCCTTCCTTTCTTTCACCCTCACTCTCCCTGACCCCTACAGCCAAGACTAGCTAACTTGTAGCAGCCACAATGTTATTTATCATCCCATATAACAGTGCCTGTCTTGACTGGCGTAGCCTAGAGAAGCTAGCTAGCTACCTAGGCTAATTGCAGGCTACACGCTGCGTTGTCTCCCCAACCCCATTCAGAGATTGTTAAACAACATCCTACCTGCTTGTTGTAGCATACTCCTTCTCATTTAACTCAGCTTACTTTTAATTCCATAATTCCATCTTGAATTGCGTTGAACTCACTTCACTTCCTACACATTGAGCCTTTGACTATAGTGCTGCTTTGATTGGCTGACAAAAACAACAAGCTACAGACAGGTGTGAAGGCTACCTGTCATTTTATGGGGTGCATGTCATAAAAACTACATTCAAAAGTTTGTTTTATTAAATTTAAGAATTTGTAATGTCATGGTATATCCTTGTAAGTAACAATGTCACATGGATATTTTTATTGTGTTTAGAAAAAGCCTTTTCATTGTTAAAGTAGACCTATAATTTTCTTTCTTCTCCAAAAATGAATTCTCCCAAGTAATCTAATACTAACGTCCGTTCGAATATTCGAATATGTCCATCCCTAATTCAGACGGCCTCTATTACCATATTTGTGTGTGTGGGGTGACCGAGTTAAAGCCTTTACCTAAGCCCTAAAGTGAAGTGTGGCACATTTCTCCTGTAAGCTGCTTAAACGCCCACACCAGTAGAAATCCAATTTTTCAAGCTGAATGACGATGGCCAGAGCTTACCCATGATGTTGCACAATGATTTAAGTCAAAAAGTCATAGTTTTAGTCAAAGTATGATACATTTGTGCTTGAAGTGACAAATCCGTGTGAATGCGGTGTATTTTCCTATGATATGACATACAAATAATTTTCAGCCTACGTTTTATTTCAGGGCTGGGTTTTATTTGAACGTTACCACCCACCAGCATGGCATTGTTTATTAATCAGAAACAGCTACAAAGTTATTCCTCTTCACGACTGAGATGAGCCAAACAGCCTTGTGTCCACTTGGTCGCCTGAGCCAATGGCGCAAATAAAAATTGGGAGTGCAAACTTATGTTTTTGCACCTACACTATTTTTATCAGAAAATGATCATAAACCATTTGATAATTTGAAAATGTTCACCTTTTGCTTTTAGCTAGTCTGTATAAAAATATATATATATACATTGCACTCCAAAAGCATTGGGACAGTGACAATTTTGTTGTTTTGGCTCTGTACTTCAGCACTTTGGATTTGAAATGATACAATGACTTTGAGGTTAAAGTGCAGACTGTCAGCTTTAATTTGAGGGTATTTACATTCATATCGGGTGAACCGTTTAGAAATTACAGCATTATTTGTGCATAGTCCCCTCCATTTTAGGGGACCAAAAGTATTGGGGCAAATTCACTTACAGTGGGGAAAAAAAGTATTTAGTCAGCCACCAATTGTGCAAGTTCTCCCACTTAAAAAGATGAGAGGCCTGTAATTTTCATCATAGGTACACGTCAACTATGACAGACAAAATGAGATTTTTTTTCTCCAGAAAATCACATTGTAGGATTTTTAATGAATTTATTTGCAAATTATGGTGGAAAATAAGTATTTGGTCAATAACAAAAGTTTCTCAATACTTTGTTATATACCCTTTTGTTGGCAATGACACGGGTCAAATGTTTTCTGTAAGTCTTCACAAGGTTTTCACACACTGTTGCTGGTATTTTGGCCCATTCCTCCATGCAGATCTCCTCTAGAGCAGTGATGTTTTGGGGCTGTCGCTGGGCAACACAGACTTTCAACTCCCTCCAAAGATTTTCTATGGGGTTCAGATCTGGAGACTGGCTAGGCCACTCCAGGACCTTGAAATTCTTCTTACGAAGCCACTCCTTCGTTGCCCGGGCGGTGTGTTTGGGATCATTGTCATGCTGAAAGACCCAGCCACGTTTCATCTTCAATGCCCTTGCTGATGGAAGGAGGTTTTCACTCAAAATCTCACGATACATGGCCCCATTCATTCTTTCCTTTACACGGATCAGTCGTCCTGGTCCCTTTGCAGAAAAACAGCCCCAAAGCATGATGTTTCCACCCCATGCTTCACAGTAGGTATGGTGTTCTTTGGATGCAACTCAGCATTCTTTGTCCTCCAAACACGACGAGTTGAGTTTTTACCAAAAAGTTCTATTTTGGTTTCATCTGAACATATGACATTCTCCCAATCGTCTACTGGATCATCCAAATGCACTCTAGCAAACTTCAGACGGACCTGGACATGTACTGGCTTAAGCAGGGGGACACATCTGGCACTGCAGGATTTGAGTCCCTGGTGGCGTAGTGTGTTACTGATGGTAGGCTTTGTTACTTTGGTCCCAGCTCTCTGCAGGTCATTCACTAGGTCCCCCCGTGTGGTTCTGGGATTTTTGCTCACCGTTCTTGAGATCATTTTGACCCCACGGGGTGAGATCTTGCGTGGAGCCCCAGATCGAGGGAGATTATCAGTGGTCTTGTATGTCTTCCATTTCCTAATAATTGCTCCCACAGTTGATTTCTTCAAACCAAGCTGCTTACCTATTGCAGATTCAGTCTTCCCAGCCTGGTGCAGGTCTACAATTTTGTTTCTGGTGTCCTTTGACAGCTCTTTGGTCTTGGCCATAGTGGAGTTTGGAGTGTGACTGTTTGAGGTTGTGGACAGGTGTCTTTTATACTGATAACAAGTTCAAACAGGTGCCATTAATACAGGTAACGAGTGGAGGACAGAGGAGCCTCTTAAAGAAGAAGTTACAGGTCTGTGAGAGCCAGAAATCTTGCTTGTTTGTAGGTGACCAAATACTTATTTTCCACCATAATTTGCAAATAAATTCATTAAAAATCCTACAATGTGATTTTCTGGATTTTCTTTTCTCAATTTGTCTGTCATAGTCGACGTGTACCTATGATGAAAATTACAGGCCTCTCATCTTTTTAAGTAGGAGAACTTGCACAATTGGTGGCTGACTAAATACTTTTTTCCCCCACTGTATGTGTATTAAAGTAGTCAAAATGTAGTATTTGGTCCCATATTCCTCGCACACAATGATTACGTCAAGCTTGTGACGCTACAAACTTGTTGGATGCATTTGCATGTCTGGGTGGTATGATATTTGTGCGTCTCTTGCTCACTCATCATTATTCAGGACTATCCGTAATCATGGTAGGATCCACATTTAGAAACTGTTTAGAAACATATTCTTATTTACAGTAATAGTGACTCCAAAATGACAGTACATGATTTACTATTAATTTCTATTCGGCACAAAATAGTCTGAAACACAAACAGCAAAATTAATGCATCCAACAAGTAATTTGTCATTGTCATTTGCCGCGTGTATGATCATGAGCAATGTCATTGTAGCCTATCATTTCACTTCCCCTGTGAGAACCTTGAGCACGGGCTGACTTGGCTTTGCTGTACTGCGGCCGAAGCCTGCCAGCAGCTTACCTACCATAGGTTGCACCATGTCCATTACAATGTAGAAAAACTCATATCAGCCATCTTTCAATAGTTATCTATATTACCGGAACTTCATCTTATTCTTTCTAACTATTTTTTTTATGGCAGATTCGTGGCCGCAATTGATGGAAGATGCCAAATCTTTTGGAGATGGCGAAGTCAAAGATAGGCCAGTGATTTCCATCTGTGGCGAAGTTTTCCCCTAAATCAATGCTTACGACAAATCCAGCTCCAGAACCAACCAAAGGGGGTCTGAGCTACTTACAGTGAGACCAACTCACACACCTGAGATCGCTCGCACACACACACTTTCACATTCTCACACTTTAGCACATTCTCTCTTTCACTGTCTCTTTCACACACACGCTCACCTCTAGGCCAAGGGTAAATGTTTGTTGACTTCCTGGTTGACTCTGTGTAACACCACACCAGGTGTCCCACTGTAATTGTTTTGACTTGTCTCTGTAATGTAGGCTGAGTTTATGGTTCTTTTAATACACTGGAAACAAATCTGATCACTCCACCCATGCCTTATCAGCTTTATGGTTCGATTCAAACTTATCAGCCACTTAACCTGCTATTGAACCTCAGACCTTGTTTACTAGTCTCTCTCTCTCTGTGGCCTTTCCTTACTCTGTAAGGGTTTACTGTGTGTGGAGTAGACAGGTCTATTCAATACTTCCCGATGGTACAGGTCTAAAATGGTGGTGACATTCTTATGCAATCTTTTTTTGTTAGTCAGGTCATTTCAAGTGGTTGCTCAGCTGGCCTGCCACGTGCCATGTATTGTCATGGATTGTGTTACCCAAATGGTTTGTTGAACACATTTTGCTGTAATATTTGGTCTAATTCCTATTTGGTCGAGGAGAATGGGTCGTCGTAATCCGCGACTGTCTAGCGATCCAAAAGTTGCGAGTTCGCGTCGGGGACAACTGTAGCATTTTAGTTAACCCTTATTCTAAACTTAACCCAATTCAGCTAACCTGCTATGTAAATTTCCCTGACATTTGTCATTTTAGTTCCCCTTACCTTTTACGTAAATGAACATAACCTTAGTCGTTAGTTCCCCTAACCACCAACGTAAAGTCTCCCCATAATCCTCCTGTGTTATGGCGCAACAAGCAACCTGGTCTCAGAGAAAGACGAATAACACTATACATCCTCCAAGATGTATCATAAGTTACATCATCCATGATACAATACGTCCTATAATTCGTATGATATTGTATATCAGCTATTCCATTCATAATGTGACCTAACATAATATATCATGCTAAATGGAGTGTCACGGATTTACAAACAGAATAATGTTTACCCTGTTGACTTGGTGGGTCACAAAACTGGATTGGGTCACTGTGCTGAACAGTTTGGGATTCATTCAGTCATAGTGCTTTATTCATTGTGTGTAGTAGCTCATCCCCTCCCAAAGTGTGTGTGCCCTGTCCCTTCCCGTCCCCTCCCGTCCCCTTCGTTAGGATCCTGAAAGTGACCACTCAAGCGGAAGACTTCTCCTTTGTCCCCGTAGGACCAAGTTAGCCTAGAGAACCACTCCATGTTTACAGTATGTCACAGAACAGGAAACTAGAACTGTGAATGACCAGGACCGCTGGGTACAAAGTGACCGCAGTGACCTCGCTGACTGCCTTGGACCGCACATCACGATTCAACCGCCGTGATCAACACTGTCAGTTCACATTGTGGCCTGGTTCCATAGCTGCACGGTTGCCATGGCGTTACCGTGCAGGGCTGTCACGTACCAGGAAGACGGTTAGGCATACAGGACACCAACTAACGAGGTCGCCCCTCAGAGCCCAGAGATCAGTTTGAATTGATATGGTGGAAATCCAAACAGATGTAGGTGGGAAGCTTTTTAAAAACTCTTTCCACTCTCAGCGTTGGTTTTTCTTTTTACATCCATTCATATCAATAGTGTATTATGTGTTACATCACCAGCGCACGGCCGGCTCTGTCCCATTCCAGCTCTTATCCCGCAGCAACAGATGGACAGAGCACAGGGAGGGAGGGTGAGCGCAAGAGTGGATGAAGATACTTTCTCTCTCTCTTTCTGGAGAGTTGCAGAACAGCACATGATAGGACAGTCAACTCGGTGCATGAGTGGAGAGAGCGATGGAGAGCAACTGAACAAGGGAAGGGGTGTAGATATCGCCCCTCTCTCTGTCCAGGTACTTTTCAGAGAGGACGGGACAGTCCCCCGGCTGTCCGCACCAGGAAGAGGGAAAGGGGAGAGGCATTACTTTGGACCTGTTGATCATTTAATGAGAATCTTCTTTACACCATCCTGGACTGGACTGTAAACCAGTATATTAGCAGGGCAGAAGAGGATGAATCAACATCAGAGACATTCCTACACAGTTCGAAGTTTGTGCAAAGGTTTTGGATGTGTGTTTGTGTGCATGTGTGTGTTTTGTAAGGGTTTGGGTGCGTGTGTGAAGGTTGAGTGGGTTATCTGCTTGTGATCCTGCTTTTGGGTGTAGATATAATATCTACTAGTTTCTGTGTATGGTTGATGGACGAGGTGTGTGTCTGTAGTTACCTGGAGAGACTGAGCCAGCCTTCTCTCCTGGAGGTTTGGGTTACCTGAGCTCCACCGGCTTGGCAGCGGGACAGCAATCACCTTTACAACAGGACAGGGTCCAAAACCTTATTGTTGTTCTGAGGAACTGTAAAGGTGGTGTGTTTGGGAGTGTTTCAAAGATGTGGGAGGGGCTAGGAGAGGCACAGGGACAGAGGTGACACAGGTGAGATATAAAAGCACGTGTGTGTGACCGTGTGTATCTGAGGATCACACTCACTCACCTCTCGTTCGTCTGCGTCTGCTGACCAGAGAACAGACTTGGGGATTATCAGACAGTTGATGAGCTTTAGGGCACTGCCATTGTCCAGGGGATCAACACACACACACAGAGGAGAGAAAGTGAGACTCCCTACTGGAACCTCTCGCGCCCTCTGAGGAGCACCGGGGTTGTGTATTGTGGTGAATGCCCTTAAAGAGGAGAGGAGACTGGATTTTTGTAGTCTTTTCGTCTTTGAACTTGGTACAGATTGTACAGTACAGACACTACAGTACAGGATAGAATTTTGGAACTGTTCTCGTTGTGGATACAGTTGTTGCCATCTCTCACACTGTCTTCAGCTCTCCAACTGATGACAACTATGCAAGGACTCGGACCACAGAAGATACGCCTGGAGCTCTTGACTGCCATTCACACCTAGACCTCAACAATAACAGCTTATAAGCGATCATAACAACCTGTGGAACTTCAACAGTTCCTGTCCCGTTCAAACAAGGGAGACCTTGTTTGGGGGAGAACGGAGCGAACCAACCTGCCAGTCTCCACGGGGGGAGGGGGGTCATGTACGTGCTGTGCACCCTGGTGGTACTGAGTATCCACAGCCTCTTTAAGAGCCGACACAAGGCCTTGGAGCCCGGCGACAAAGAGGCTGGAGATGGCGCCACGCTGCCTGGGGACAAGGGCCCTCTGCTGGGGGAGGGAGGCAGGGCAAGTGACCCCGGGCCTGGAGGTCTTGGAGGGGGTGGGGGGCCCAGGGAGAGGGAGAGAGGGTTGACTGTAGCCCTCTCTCAGGAGAAGAGGCAGAGGGCTCCTGCTGTAGACAGGAAGGCTGCAGGCTGCAACCGCACAGACAAACGTAGAGGTGACGGGGAGCTGCGCTGCAGCCAGGGCAGGCTGGGATGCGGAGGAGGCAGCCTGGAGAATGTGCCGGACAGCAGAAAACGATTGCAGGTGAGAGGAGGGATAGAGGGTGTTTTGAGAAAGGAGCAGAGAGGGATGGGGTGAGGGCATGCTAATGAGAACGGGAGGGAGGGGAGAGTGGTGTGCCCAGATGTGCAAACCAGCACGTAGGCACCGGTATGTTTGTAATCCCATGCCAGTCTCACAGACACAGATAAGGCACCAATCTAATTAAACCAATCATAAATATTGTGGTACAGAAGTCCCAAGGTTTAAAATTTGATTGCAGATTATGTTGAAATCCTTTTTAATGAGAAGCAGCACCATGTTGGTTTAGTATTTTAAGTAATTATGTGCTTGTGTGACTGAGTTGGAGAGAGAATCTAAGCGCTGCTCTAGCAGTCTTAACCTTTCTGGGCTAATGAAAGAATGTGGGTGGTAGTTTATGGGTGATTATGGACAGTTCACCATTGATTACCTTGAGGTTCACGTTAGTGAGGAATGTGATGACCGTAGCCCATTCCTACCTCTCACTTGGGTGTGTATAGCCAAATAGATTTTCCTGCCCTCCATCTCTCTCCTTTTCCCTCCCTCTCTCTCCCTCTCTCCCTTATTCTGAAAAAATGTTCTCCCCCTCCTGTCTTTCTTAATTTCAAATCACATTTCTTGTTAACAAACTATAGTTTTGGCAAGTCGGTTAGGACATCTACTTTGTGCATGACACAAATAATTTTTCCAACAATTGTTTACAGACAGATTATTATAATTGACTGTATCACAATTCCAGTGGGTCAGAAGTGTACATGCACTAAGTTGACTGCCTTTAAACAGCTTGGAAAATTCCAGAAAATGATGTCATGGCTTTAGAAGCTTCTGATAGGCTAATTGACATAGCTAATTGACATAATTTGAGTCAATTGGAGGTGTACCTGTGGATGTATTTCAAGGCCTACCTTCAAACTCAGTGCCTCTTTGCTTGACATCATGGGAAAATCCAAAGAAATCAGCCAAGACCTCAGAAAAACAATTGTAGACCTCCACAAGTCTGGTTCATCCTTGGGAGCAATTGCTAAATGCCTGAAGGTACCACGTTCATCTGTACAAACAATAGTATGCAAGTATAAACACCAAGGGACCACGCAGCCGTCATACCGCTCAGGAAGGAGACGCGTTCTGTCTCCTAGAGATGAACGTACTTTGGTGCGAAAAGTGCAAATCAATCCCAGAACAACAGCAAAGGACCTTGTGAAGATGCTGGAGGAAACGGGTACAAAAGTATCTATATCCACAATAAACCGAGTCCTATATCGACATAACCTGAAAGGCCGCTCAGCAAGGAAGAAGCCACTGCTCCAAAACCGCCATAAAAAAGCCAGACTACGGTTTGCAACTGCACATGGGGACAACGATCGTACTTTTTGGAGAAATGTCCTCTGGTCTGATTAAACAAAAATAGAACTGTTTGGCCATAATGACCATTGTTATGTTTGGAGGAAAAAGGGGTAGGCTTGCAAGCCGAAGAACACCATCCCAACCGTGAAGCACGGGGGTGGCAGCATCATGCTGTGGGGGTGCTTTGCTGCAGGAGGGACTGGTGCACTTCACAAATTAGATGGCATCATGAGGAAGGAAAATCGTGGATATATTGAAGCAATATCTCAAGACATCCGTCAAAGTTAAAGCTTGGTCGCAAATGGGTCTTCCAAATGGGCAATGACCCCAAGCATACTTCTAAAGTTGTGGCAAAATGGCTTAAGGACAACAAAGTCAAGGTATTGGAGTGGCCATCACAAAGCCCTGACCTCAATCCTATAGAAAATGTGTGGGCAGAACTGAAAAGGCGTGTACGAGCAAGGAGGCCTACAAACCTGACTCAGTTACACCAGCTCTGTCAGGAGGAATGGGAAAAAAGTCACCCAACTTATTGTGGGAAGCTTGTGGAAGGCTACCTGAAACATTTGACCCAAGTTAAACAATTTAAAGGCAATGCTACCAAATACTAATTGAGTGTATGTAAACTTCTGACCCACAGGGAATGTGATGAAATAAATCATTCTCTCTACTATTGTTCTGACATTTAACATTCTTAAAATAAAGTTGTGATCCTAACTGACCTAAGACAGGGAATTTTTACTAGGATTAAATGTCAGGCATTGTGAAAAACTGAGTTTAAATGTATTTGGTTAAGGTGTATGTAAACTTCCGACTTCAACTGTACGTATTGGTGGTATGAGAAATTAGTAATGGCAGTATGCATGCTGATGCTAAAGTGGGCCGGAGTGTCCCTGCGTTCCAGGGAAACGGATTCAGATCATCGTTTATGTAACCATGTTGTTAATCTGAGGACAGCATCACTCTCTCTGCTCTGTGTGTTTGTGGTAAAGTGGGCTTTAATCCCTCACAATACTGTAAATCTGGCTGTCGGTCCAATGACACATAACCTTCACCTAGGGCTGTGCGATATGGCCAAAATATCATATCACGGTATAAAAATAAATTCACGGTATGACTGTATTTGACAGTATTTTATGTTTTTGAATAATAAAAGTTATACATTTGCTTTATGAGTAGTGCGTGACCCTAGGGTGGTAACACATACATTCTAAGTGATTTTCAATGGGTCTTTCTCAATTCTGATTGTTTTATACTGTTCAATTCAACATTCAACCCCAAAAAAAATCTGCATTTCCTGCACTCATTTAAGATCCTTTCCACACTGCCACGTAGGGCTGCAAAATATGGGCAAACAATCTGATTTGACTTCCGATTTAGAGCAAAACACTTGGTTGAACTGTTGGAATCATGGAAATCGAATGATTATTCTAATTCTATAGTCATAATATAGTTGAATACAGTGTTTGACAACGAATGAAAATGCCAGGGAGTAGTTATTGTTACAGGGTAGGAACCAAGGTGTTGATAATTGTTTCCTAGGGGACCCTGTAATCTTTGGCTACATTGAATGTTTTCTCTTAGCTACTTCATGTAGCTAACATATCCATGCGTATTCCTCTTTGATTTAGAAGATACTGTTGCACAAACAACATGCTGATTTTAGGTCTACACCATCACTGGTATTATCAGGCTATATAGCTAATTACTTTTGCTCTGACTCAGTACATTTATTAGCTAGCTAGCCTGCCAGCCAGCCAGCCAGCCAGCCAGGTAACAAGTGATTAGCATTAGCGGCTAACACGATTTAGGCCCAACTTCCTAAGAAAAGACAAACTAGCTGTTTGCAGATGTAAGAAACACAAACTAATAGTGTAATTATAGAACGCTAGTGGATTTATATTAAGAAGCAAAGTGAAAGCAGCAGTGTTGTCATCAACATTGTTGCATGTGCTGCATTGACCATGCAGACTAAACGTAAGTGTCTTGGTCGAGGAGGAACAAATGCACTCCTTGAGTGACAGAGGGCGGAGATAGGTCTGTGTGGAAAACAGCATGTAGAGAGCGAGAGAGCGGAGAGGGATGACTCAAGTAGCGAAGTAAACTATTAAAATGGACGTTACACACGGCATATCACATTTAACATTCAAATACGTTATAGAAGATAAAGTAAAAACACAAACCGCTCTGTGCATCAATACCAGTATATTGTAAAATACAGTATACCGTCCAGCCCTACCTTCACCTCACCCCACCCAGTCTCTCTCAACCCCGTTCCCCACCCTCCTGGTCAGGGGAGGGCCCTCTCTCTGGATCACCCTCATTTTGACATTTGCCCCTGTAAATCCCCAAACAACGCTTTGGTTACACAACTAAGACTTTGAGGGAACGGTAAGGTATTTCTATTAAGTAACATTATCACAGAGGGAGCATGGTCACTGTGCAGGCATCTGATATCCTCTACATTCAACATCTGCCATATGATTAATTAGTAAAGGACAAACTACACCAGGAACTTGATAGTGTTCTGATAATGCTAGAATAATGCCCTGGAAATGTTGTGTTCATGTTTTACCGTTGTGCTCTCGTGGCTCATGAAGCCGGGGTACCTGAGCCAGGGTGTAGTAGTGTGTTTCATCTATAATTCCCTGAGGAACAGCGACTACCCTGAGAACACCTGTGTGTGTCTGCTAGTTTCTCTGTATACACACACACACACACACACACACACACCAGCCTTTACTTCAGTTTCCCTCAGTATGAGTAGTCACACAGACCTGGTCCAGAAAACTCCATTACCCAACAGCCTCTAGTGAGGGAGGGGCTCTGGCTTGAGTGTTAGTGAATTGTCAGTAAAGCAGCTCTCACACACGGTGTAATTTACAGTACTACTTGTTTGGATCAATATACCTTTGAGCAGTGGCAGCCATAGGAAACCATATGTTCTTTGTGTGTGCATATTGCAGTGTACACTTTTAGTTACACTTTATGGCTTAGGAACAATAACAGAGTAGGGTGTGTGTGTGTGTGTGTGTGTGTGCCCTTGTTACAAGAGCCATTTTGCCTTTTAAGAAATAAAGGATGTGAGGAGACGGGCAATGGTGTATTTCGTAAACGCATACGTGCACATATATACACACACACACACACACACACACACACACACACACACACACACACATACAGTTCTCTGTTAAATATTGCAGGCAGGGGGAGGAGAGCTGAGAAGAGCCACGCTTCATTTGTGGCTGAAATATTTATTCCTCCGCTGGAGAGCGAGGGGGAGTGATAAAAAAGAGAGGGAGGGGACTGGAAGATGGGGATGGAGAAAGGGGGTGGGGGGGGGGGGGGATGAGGGTGGCTACAGGAGGGAAATGATGCTGGCTCCGATTCTGCTGTTACTAAGGAACGGCGAGAGGGTGCAGAGTGTGTGTGTGTGTGTTAGAGGCAGGGGAGAGAAAGGGGGGCTGGCTGGTGACGGTGAGCTCTCGTCGTTGGGGTGTGTGTTGATCGGCGAGTGTGTGTGTTTCCGCCGCGTAAAGATGGTCTCTACAGCGATGCAGGGATGATCAGGACACAGAGACTCCAGGGAGGGAGGTGAGTACCCTACTGATGAAGATAAAGAAAAAGGGATGGATGGATGGATGAGGGGGGTGAGAAATGGAGAGGGAGAAAAAAGAGGGGGGGAAGAGAGGAGGGGGACATGTTGAGCGAGGTATGAGAGGTAGCCACTATGGTTATTCAGAGAGAAATAAAAGGAGAGAAAGGGCTGTTATAGTGTTGTTTCCCTGTTGTTGACTGACGGTCCCTGTATGGTAGGATTCTCTCCTTTTCCCTCTCTTTGTTAAGGGTTTACCCATATCTAGTAATCCCAGTCTATATGGTGTTGTGCTGATGAATTGATCTCAACCTTATTCTGAGGCATTGGGTTTTATTCAGATCCATGTCTGTGGTTTGTTTTGGTAGTAAACACAGCCCTGAACCTCCCAGAGCTGTGTGATGTTGAGCAGACAGGTTCTGACACTTGACGCATGGTGGCTGAGCTGCCACTGAATGATTTGACCCAGTTTAGTTGGAGGAGGAGGGAGAGGGGGAATTTAACCCTGGAAGGAAGGGTTCTGTGATGTGCTCATTATAACAGAAAGCAGATTCCTTCCATCAGAGTCCTGCACTCGCTCGCTTTGTCTGGTAGGCTATGTCTATCTTTTCTGTCTCAGGCTATGTCTGTCTCCTTGTCCGCTAGCAGCATTTCAACTACAGACTTATGTGGTAGCTGTCTAGTCTGTGTTTTATAAATGTGCAATGAGCATAAAAATACTCATTTATATAAGGAATTGGCGGCTAGTTCTCATTCTGAGAAACCAGCATCTTCTTATCCATGTAGGCCACTTGATTTCAACCTCTAAACAAAGTGAACAGGCTATGTTGTTCAAACAGTTGGAGATGGACAGGAGGGTGTATTCATAACAGTTCAACCTTTCTACTTTGTTAGCAAGCAAATAGATTAGTTGGCTACTCACTAGCATTTGTGCTTGAGCGATTGTTTGAGACCTACAGTATGTTCAAGGAAATTCCACCCAAAAACGATCTATTGGTATTTGTTTCATTAGTCCATTGTTGATGTAGTGCCAAAATGTTTTGCATGTCACCAATCAAGTTTTCAAGACTATAACTTTCGAAATACAGCCAGTACGATGCAGTTTCTTGAAAACTTGATTGCTGACATGCAAAACATTTTGGGACTATATCAACAATGGACTAGTGAAACAAATACCAAAATATAGTTTTGGGCTTGGGTTTTCCTTTAATTTTCTGTAAAAAAAATTCCTGTGGTCCTCTGTAGCTCAATTGGTAGAGTATGGCGCTTGTAACGCCAGGGTAGTGGGTTTGATTCCCGGGACCACCCATACGTAAAAATGTATGCGCACATGACTGTAAGTCGCTTTGGATAAAAGTGTCTGCTAAATGGCATATTATAATTTTTTATTATTTACAAGAAGTTGGTCATTATTAGCAGGTTAGTGTTTTTTGTCATGAATCTTGTTCTGGAGGCAGCTCTGCAATGGTCACGAGCTGGCACAGCCACAATTTAATCAAATCAGATTTTAAACCTAACCCTAACCACACTGCTAACCCTAATGCCTAACCCTAACCTTAAACTAAAGGGATACTTTTGGATTTTGGCAATGAAGCACTTTATCTACTCCCCCAGAGTCCGATCAACCATTGGATACCATTTTATACAGTACCTCTGCATTCAGATTGAAGGAAGTTGCTAACTAATGTTAGCGCAATTGTTAACTAGCCTTAGCGCAATGTCTGGAAGTCTATGGGTAACTGCTAGCATGCTAGTCGATACCGTAGACTTCCAGTCATTGCGCTAACTCTAGTTAGCATTGGCTTGCAATGTTACCTCCAACTTCCTTCATACTGGATGCAGAGACATACAAATGGTATCCATGAGTTCATCTGACTGAGGAAATAGATAAAGGGCTTCATTGCCAAAATCCCAAAGTATCCCCTTTAAGACCAAAAAGCTAATTTTTGTTTAAATGAATCTTTACAAAATAGCCAATTTTGACTTTGCAGCTGGCCTATCTAAGGGGAAATCACTCAGTTCTGCCTCCAGGACAAGACTCAAGACAATAAAAGTCAACCACCTCATTATTAGTGCATTGTGCATGGTTCTGGTTAAATTTGTAACAATGGTCATTTTCATAGACTTGAAAGCCAGATCAGTGATTATTGCAAAAAAAGCAGGTTAAACTATTTTAATAAAATAATTAAATGATTACTTACGGTTGTGGAAGGCTTATATTTAGTCTAAGTATAATTTTACAAGCCCTGATTTAGATTATTCCTGACTGTTTAAAATGCAGTGTATTAACCTTATACAGTGGGAGGGGGAAAGTATTTAGTCAGCCACCAATTGTGCAAGTTCTCCCACTTAAAAAGATGAGAGAGGCCTGTAATTTTCATCATAGGTACACATCAACTATGACAGACAAATTGAGAATTATTTCCAGAAAATCACATTGTAGGATTTTTAATGAATTTATTTGCAAATTATGGTGGAAAATAAGTATTTGGTCACCTACAAACAAGCAAGATTTCTGGCTCTCACAGACCTGTAACTTCTTCTTTAAGAGGCTCCTCTGTCCTCCACTCGTTACCTGTATTAATGGCACCTGTTTGAACTTGTTATCAGTATAAAAGACACCTGTCCACAACCTCAAACAGTCACACTCCAAACTCCACTATGGCCAAGACCAAAGAGCTGTCAAAGGACACCAGAAACAAAATTGTAGACCTGCACCAGGCTGGGAAGACTGAATCTGCAATAGGTAAGCAGCTTGGTTTGAATAAATCAACTGTGGGAGCAATTATTAGGAAATGGAAGACATACAAGAGCACTGATAATCTCCCTCGATCTGGGGCTCCACGCAAGATCTCACCCCGTGGGGTCAAAATGATCACAAGAACGGTGAGCAAAAATCCCAGAACCACACGGGGGGACCTAGTGAATGACCTGCAGAGAGCTGGGACCAAAGTAACAAAGCCTACCATCAGTAACACACTACGCCGCCAGGGACTCAAATCCTGCAGTGCCAGACGTGTCCCCCTGCTTAAGCCAGTACATGTCCAGGCCCGTCTGAAGTTTGCTAGAGTGCATTTGGATGATCCAGAAGAGGATTGGGAGAATGTCATATGGTCAGATGAAACCAAAATAGAACTTTTTGATAAAAACTCAACTCGTCGTGTTTGGAGAACAAAGAATGCTGAGTTGCATCCAAAGAACACCATACCTACTGTGAAGCATGGGGGTGGAAACATCATGCTTTGGGGCTGTTTTTCTGCAAAGGGACCAGGACGACTGATCCGTGTAAAGGAAAGAATGAATGGGGCCATGTATCGTGAGATTTTGAGTGAAAACCTCCTTCCATCAGCAAGGGCATTGAAGATGAAACGTGGCTGGGTCTTTCAGCATGACAATGATCCCAAACACACCGCCCGGGCAACGAAGGAGTGGCTTCGTAAGAAGCATTTCAAGGTCCTGGAGTGGCCTAGCCAGTCTCCAGATCTCAACCCCATAGAAAATCTTTGGAGGGAGTTGAAAGTCTGTGTTGCCCAGCGACAGCCCCAAAACATCACTGCTCTAGAGGAGATCTGCATGGAGGAATGGGCCAAAATACCAGCAACAGTGTGTGAAAACCTTGTGAAGACTTACAGAAAACGTTTGACCTGTGTCATTGCCAAACAAAGGGTATATAACAAAGTATTGAGAAACTTTTGTTATTGACCAAATACTTATTTTCCACCATAATTTGCAAATAAATTCATAAAAAATCCTACAATGGGATTTTCTGGATTTTTTTTTCTCATTTTGTCTGTCATAGTTGACGTGTACCTATGATGAAAATTACAGGCCTCTCTCATCTTTTTAAGTGGGAGAACTTGCACAATTGGTGGCTGACTAAATACTTTTTTTCCCCACTGTATATATCGTGAATCACCCATACGTTTTAAGAAATCTAGATTTTTAGGCCGTATCGCTAAGCCCTACTTCAAGGGGGGCTTCAGGCCATCTGCCTGTACAGTAGAAGCTAGACAGTGACATACTGCCTGACCACAGTAAGCTTGTGCTGTCAGAGACTCCCTAGTCCCTATAGCCCTGTGTGTTTAAATAATGTATGTTATAGGCTAGTAAATTAAAGAGCTCTTTGTTAGTGATACAAAGCCCTTGTCTCTCTCTCTGGGAGCACTACAACTCAGTCCTCATAACTGGGTCTGTAAAAGCCCCCCTTAGAGGACAGTGAAAGTTCAATAAAATGTGTTTTGTGATTATTAAAACTCAAACTTCATAACTTACCCCCTTGGTCAGGAATGTTCCAATAAACAGGGCTTTATGGTTCCCAGGTAGAGCCTGCTCAGACAGTGCATGGATCTGTAGCTGTGTTACACTGAAAGTCCTCGCCACACAATGAGACTGAGAAAAGGGGCTCAAAGTTTAGTATGCCTGGTGTTTTTCGTTAAAAATAATAATAATAATAATATGCCATTTAGCAGACGCTTTTATCCAAAGCGACTTACAGTCATGCGTGCATACATTTTTGTGAATGGGTGGTCCCGGGGATCGAACCCACTACCTTGGCGTTACAAGCGCCGTGCTCTACCAGCTGAGCTACAGAGGACCACTCGTTCTATGGGCCTCTCCCTGTTGTCGTAGCAGAAGGACACAAATAGCTTCTATGTAGCCCAGAGGGAAACACGGATTCAACACACACATACATATCCCATATCACGCAGATTAAAACATACATGTCACTCATATATATATATATATATATATATATATATATATATATATATATATATATATATATACACACACACACACACCAGGGTTTCCGTTAGCCGGTTATAGCCAGCTATTGGCAAAAACAAATACATGAAATCGGTAAATAAAATTGAAGGCGGCTAATTGTCCGCGAGAATACAAAAAAGCCCATTGCAAAATAATGCTTTTTAACCTATTCATTGATGAAATACCAGTCGATGGAAATACATTTGACCGGTCATGCATCGCTCTATAGGTGAATTTGCATAATTTAGTTGAATTAAATTGCGGCACAGCATACAGATACAGAGCCTATATTAGAGCCCAAAATCTGTCAGACAGCACGACTGCTACAGCTCCTCACACAGCTCGTTCGTTGCTGCTGGTGTGAAACGTGCTTTTATAAGCCCAATCATTGCGCAACAATTTTAAATGAATCACGTGTTAACAGTTTTGATGGCCACAATTAAAAAGAGCTACTATTTTTCATTTTTTAAACTGGTAATTAAAGTGTGCTTCCCATTCGCTGTTCAAGTGCATAGGCAATGGTAGGAAGGCTTCAGCGCGTCACATGCCACTTTGCAATGAGCTGCAGGCAGTATGCATTTTCAAAACATATACTTAATTGTTTGAAATCTGAACAATTTACTTTATATTATGAGGCATGCCTTACCTTCAAAGTAGCCTAGCCAAAATGATTTTATAAAGACTTCCATCCTAGTAACTTCAATCCTAGTAATATTAGCAACCCAATGCTAGTTAGCATCTTTAGATTGCCCCTCTTTCTACATTTCTAATGGATATTTTTTATTTTATTTTATTTCACCTTTATTTAACCAGGTAAGCCAGTTGAGAACAAGTTCTCATTTACAACTGCGATCTGGCCAAGATAAAGCAAAACAGTGCGATTAAAAACAACAAAACATAAAGTCAAAAATACAACAGAAAATATATATACAGTGGGTGCGAATGTAGTAAGTTATGGAGGTAGGGCAATAAATAGGCCATAGTGCAAAATAGTTACAATTTCGTATTAACACTGGAATGGTAGATGTGCAAAAGATGATGTGCAAATAGAGATACTGGGGTGCAAATTAGCTAAATAAATAACAATATGGGGATGAGGTAGTTGGGTGGGCTAATTTCAGAATGGCTGTGTACAGGTGCAGTGATCGGTAAGCTGCTCTGACAACTGACGCTTAAAGTTAGTTTTCATCTCTGTCACATGAAACCACTTGTGCGGTGTGCTTTTGGCAAGTGTTATCCCGCTAATTGCATTGTGGAACGAACATTCACACGTAGTCTGCCATGTGCGCATTGCTGTGCTTATAATGTGAAAAAATAAGTTTGTCAACATTTTAAGCTAAACGTTCTGATCTGTTGCATCAGGGTCATTGCATTTTTATGTTTATTTTTAATGTAGCGTAGGCCTACTGGTTGTATGAATTTGGGATCTAACGTCCCAGAGTCTCTGTATGGAATAAGCTATTTCTTTCTTGCACAGAATGACAAGCTGACCAATAGAATAGGTACACTTTTCTACAATGGGGGATAGTAGGTTGACGTAGGCTAGTGATTTTGCTGTTCGTTATTCGTCTTGTTGACTAAGGAAAAGTCAATGTGGACAGTTATAAATTCTTCAGTGTTCATTGGATTTTGGTAAGAAGGACTCGAGTTGCATTTTCTGTTAAAATGAATGTAATCTAAATGTGATTTCTGTCATTCTGAGCACCGTGGGTGGACGCCCTAATCAGGTTACGCACCCAATGCATAGGGATCCGGTAAATTTCTCAAACGTCCGATTAAATTAAAATGCTGCTGGTGAAATGTCCGGCGCCACATTTTTCTAACGGAACACTTGTCTCACAGACACACGCACACTTATTCACATGCATTAGACCCTTAAGTGTGAACACGCTTACACACACAGACACATGCAGGCGCACACACACAAGATCCACACTGCTGCAGATCTGCATAGTGGACATTTTTATAGAGGATCAGTGTCAGCATTAATAAAGCTCTAATAGTGTGTTTTGTATTCCTGCCTTTCAACACCTCCAAATACATAAAGCAATAATCCACACCTTCGTGTGAGAAAGTGTGTGTCTCAGCACATCTCCAGATTCATTCAGCTTTAATCAAAGCATGGAAGTGATGTCTGTCGCTGTGCGACATCTTGTCTGAAGGAAAAGGAGAGGGAGAATATGCCTGTGTGTTGGACATAGAACTTATATTAGCTGTGTTTTGCATGCTGGTTTGGCGAAAAACCCTGTGTTTTGTTGACCAGTGGAGTGGTGTTGGTACCGTAGTGCTTGGTGCTATTTGTACAGTACGCTCTAGTTCACTAGCGAAGGTGTGATTTTGATTTTATATATATATATGAATTCCAACACAGGCACACCTCATTCTGCTGAATTAGGTACTGATTAGGTGATCACATGAACCAAATCTTATTTAACAAGGAAAAGTATAAAATCCACTGCTGTGGTCATCACTATCCTATTGCAATAGGACCAGCTGGATGGCAAAAACAGTGCTAATAGTACCAAACTTTTGACTGGTACTGTATATATCTCTCACTTACGTACTTACAGTGCATTCTGAAAGTATTCAGACCCCTTGACTTTCAAAAATTACGTTACAGCCTTATTTTAAAATTGATTTATATAGTTGTTTTCCTCATCAATCCACACACGATAACCCATAATGACAAAGCAATAACAGTTTTTTAGACTTTTTTGTACAAAGAAAAACTCATATCACATTTACATAAGTATTCAGACCCTTTACTCAATACTTTTTGAAGCACCTTTGGCAGCGATTACAGCCTCGATTATTCTTGGGTATGAAGCTACAAGCTTGGCACACCTGTATTTGGGGATTTTCTCCCATTCTTCTCTGCAGATCCTCTCAAGCTCTGTCAGGTTGGATTGGCAGCGTCGCTGCACATATTTTCCAGTCTCTCCAGAGATGTTCGATCGGGTTCAAGTCCGGGCTCTGGCTGGGCCACTCAAGGACATTCAGAGACTTGTCCCGAAGGCCTGATTGGTGGAGTGCTGCAGAGATGGTTGTCCTTCTGGAAGATTCTCTCATCTCCACAGAGGAACTCTAGAGCTCTGTCAGAGTGACCATAGGGTTCTTGGTCACCTCCCTGACCAAGGCCCTTCTCCCCCGATTGCTCAGTTTGGCCGGGAGGCCACTGTGTTCTTGGGACCTTCAATGCTGCAGAATTTTTTGGGTACCCTTCTCCAGATCTGTGCCTCGACACAATCCTGTCTCGGAGCTCTACGGACAATTCCTTCGACCTCATAGCTTGGTTTTTGCTCTGACATGAACTGTCAACTGTGGTACCTTTTTATATAGACAGGTGTGTTTCTTTCCAAATCGTGTCCAATCAATTGAATTTACCACAGGTGGACTCCAATCTAGTTATAGAAACATCTCAAGGATGATCAATGGAAACAGGATGCACCTGAGCTCAATTTCGAGTCGCATTGCAAAGGGTCTGAATACTTATGTAAATAAGGTATTTCTGTGTTTCTTTTTAATACATTTGTATTAACTTGTTTTTACTTTGTCATTATGGGGTGTTGTGTGTAGATTGAGGGGTAAAACATATTTTAATCTATTTTAGAATAAGGCTGTAACATAACAAAATGTTGAAAAAGTCAAGGTCTGAATACTTTCCGAATGCCCTGTACTTACTTAAGGCACAAACATTTTAAAGACTTGACAGGGATAACACAAAAACATCTAACTTATTTCCATTGTGGTTGTTTTAGGGTTATAGTCACTAGTGGAATGCAGGTTAGCTGGTAGAGCTGAGAGTCTTAACTGGAACTGGGCTAATGAGATTCACATACTGTGGAGGGGAAGAGAGTAGGGAGGGATTCTCAGAGGATACACTAAAATGGAAGGAGAGCGATAAGAGGGACATTCTTGAGGAAGGGATATACAAACAGTAAGAGGGAGAGAGAGGCGGGGGGGAGGGGGTGTCTCTTCATATCCTCTGCTTTATGCTAAGCCCTTCCTCTGTGCTGTCATCAACTATTAGAATGCTAAACGCTAGCTAAAGTAGGAGAGTGTACCGGGGAGTGGGGGAAGAGAGAAAGTGCAACAGTAGCTCCTCACAGTAGATCACAGCTAGCCAGCCCGTCCTGTCCTCCCCCTGTTCCTCAACAGTAGTCTCCCACACAAACACATTGATATCACCCACTGTACTAGGGCCATATCGTTTTTTGCCATATTCCTGGTGCATAGAGGGGACAGGTGATACTATAAAAGGCAGAGTTCCGACAGGAGTGTGTAAACTTATCCTACACACCATGCCTTGTGCTCAAAGAACCATGGAGAGCATGGTCACTGTGGTAACCTAGAAACCTGACAAGCGTCAGGCGTGTGTATGTTTCTGTGAGGACAATACCTTGGAAGCAGTAAATAACCAGATTAGCTGAATGACTTTACTCTTAATTTCCAGCCCTTTGTGCTCATAACACCCCCTATGGGGTTGGCAGAGAACTGCATGAACCACAAAGGCACCCACAACGCTATACTGTATCGCCTCATGTATCACAAGCTCAGTGTAAAAGTTGCCTTTAACCACAGATCTACACGATGATATTACATTACCTTTCCTCTACCGACTCCTTTTCTACTACCTAGGAAAAGCCACAGGGGGTGTCTGATCTGATCCCACGGGGGGCCAGTATGAAAAGACACACACAAAAAAGAAAAAAGAATAATGTATGCACTAACTGTAAGTCGCTCTGGATAAGAGCGTCTGCTAAATGACGTAAATGTAAATGATCTCACTGGAGCTTTGTAATAATGAGAACGCTTTTCATTTTTCGGGCACTACAGTCTTAGGTTATAACATCCCTGACACTTGTGCTATGTGCTGTGAATACAGAGAGTAGATAGAGTGGAAATGAGGTGATAGCGGGAGGGAGGGAAGGAAGCAGAGATCGAAAGGCCATCCACCTTTCTCCTGCGGTCATAGTGGGAGAAACAGCTGGTTGGGATGGCCAAGGGGAGGCAAGTGAGGACAAAATCCCTAAAGTGACCACCCCAGTCTCCCCAAAGAGTATGATGATGTTCTTGCTCCAAGGTCAGTTTTGGATTCCCACCTAATGCTAAAAGCTAGGATTTTAAGATAGATCCCCTGGTGATATATCTGATCCTAGGTCTGTGGTTGGGGACAACTTGATCCTTCTCCTCAGAGGAAGATGAGGTGTTTATAAAGGAGGCCATCTGTTGTGGGGTTTAAAGGATTATGGGTAAATGAGTGGAGGAGGTAGAGGTTGCCTCTTACCACTGGTCCAGGGTCAGGTATTATTTAATCAGCCTAATGGTAAAGGTTAGGTTGGGGAGTTTAAAAACCTGATCTTAGATCTGTGATTAATGGCAACAATCCATTCTGCGTTTCCTGTGTCTTTGTGGGCGGGGTCTAACCCTGTCCATACAGCTGGTTAACAGCTACAGCCTGTCTCTACGGATACCGACGTCTTTCTATGGATACCAAGCGTGTGTGTGTGTGTGTTCAGGTGGTAGAGTGAGGATGTTATGATGGCCGCCGGGCCTGGGGAAGGGCCTGCAGGTGTGTTCAAGTTGTATTATTTCATTTGTAGTTATTTGGAAAACATAGGCGTGTGTAAGAGGGGTCACATGGTAGAGTGTGTGTCTGTTGTTCTGGCTGTAGAAGGAGGGTGACGGCCACAAGGCCGGTTAAGGGGCAGGCAGGATGATTGGCTGGATGGGATCTCTGATCAACAAACGCTGGCTGGACCGAGATCGAGACAAAGACCAGTACTACCGCTACACACAGGACCGCATTCCCTCCGGAGTCGCACACAGGGTATGGTTTCATTCAGGGACATAGGGTTGGTTCTTAGATTTAGTATAGACTGAGGGTAAAGTCTGATATACACACTCTATGGGAGGGTAGATGGAGGCCCAGAGTATGGTCCAGTTCATTTGGTGCATCTCCATAGTCTGACCTGAAGACACATGACAGGTGACAGCACCTCAGTAAATTAGGCATTTGCTTTTAGCTGCCCAGTTTCATCACATCAGTGTACATGAAGGAAATAAGATGAGGAAAGGAAAGGAAGACACATTAGACTTGAAATCCATCCATGTTGTTGAAGAACTCTTAAGACCTTTGTACGTTAAACCTCTGTTCTGGATATTCTGCTGTGGGAAACAGTACAACATACAGAACATTGATGAACACACACACTTGCTGAAGACTTTGTGTACAATAGAACACAAGGAACTGTGTGTACGTGTACAGTACTTTGGAGAACTTCCCGCTGTGAGAGATTAGACTAGCTAATACAGTGGCTCAGGACTGGACCTGCTGATCCACCATGTCTACGACAGAACGGTCAACTCTTGGTCACGGTCAGTACAACCACATACACACAAGGGTTGCACCAGACTGACAACACGATCCATGACAATGACTCTTCAGTGGTCACATTCACTCACACAATCAGGTGTGAGTTTGACGTTTCTGCACAGTTCTTTGTGCAGGCATTGCTATATTTGCACACTGGGTGCATTCACATGTATTGTATCCCACTCTGTAATGTGTCGCTATTGAAAAGAGTTGAATAGTGTTGAGTAATGAATTGATGTGGCCTGTGTGTGTGGTGGGGGAGTGTTATGTATACTGTAGTTGAATAGTGTCGTACAGTGCCTTGCAAAAGTATTCAACCCCCTTGGCGTTTTTCCTATTTTGTTGCATTACAACCTGTAATTTAAATGGATTTTTATTTGGATGTCATGTAATGGACATACACAATATAGTCCAAATTGGTGAAGTGAATTGAAAAAAATAGCTTGTTTCAAAGAATTCTAAAAAATAAGTAACGGAAAAGTGGTGCGTGCATCCCACGGAGCACCATTTTTAAATCCATTATTAAAAAATGGAAAGAATATGGCACCACAACAAACCTGCCAAGAGAGGGCCGCCCACCAAAACTCACAGACCAGGCAAGGATGGCATTAATCAGAGGCAACAAAGAGACCAAAGATAACCCTGAAGGAGCTGCAAAGCTCCACAGCAGAGATTGGAGTATCTGTCCATATGACCACTTTAAGCCATACACTCCACAGCTGGGCTTTACGGAAGAGTGGCCAGAAAAAAAGCCATTGCTTAAAGAAAAAAATAAGCAAACATCTTTGGTGTTCGCTAAAAGGCATGTGGGAGACTCCCCAAACATATGGAAGAAGGTACTCTGGTCAGATGAGACTAAAATTGAGCTTTTTGGCCATCAAGGAAAACGCTATGTCTGGTGCAAACCCAACACCTCTCCATCACCCCAAGAACACCATCCCCATAGTGAATGGTGGTGGCAGCATCATGCTGTGGGGATGTTTTTCATCGTGAGGGGCTGGGAAACCGTTCAGAATGATGGATGGGAAATTCTTGATGGAAAGTTGTTTCAGTCTTCCAGAGATTTGAGACTGGGACGGAGGTTCACTTTCCAGCAGGACAAATACCCTAAACATTCTGCTAAAGCAACACTGGAGCGGTTTAAGGGGAAATATTTAAATGTCTTGGAATGGCCGTTAAAGCCCAGACCTCAATCCAATTGAGAATCTGTGGTATGACTTAAAGATTGCTGTACAGCAGCGGAACCTATCCAACTTGAAGGAGCTGGAGCAGTTTTGCCTTGAAGAATGGGCCAAGCTTATAGAGACATACCCCAGGAGACTTGCAGCTGTAATTGCTGCAAAAGGTGGCTCTACAAAGTATTGACTTTGGGGGGGTGAATAGTTATGCAGCTCAAGTTTTCTGTTTTTTTGTCTTATTTCTTGTTAGTTTCACGATAAAACATACTTTTCATCTTCGAAGTGGTAGGCATGTTGTGTAAATCAAATGATACAAACCCCCAAAAAATCCATTTTTAAATCCAGGTTGTAAGGCAACAAAATAGGAAAAATGCCAAGGGGGGTGAATACTTTCGCAAGCCACTGTAAGTCTCTAAGAGCTTTCCACACCTGGATTGTTTAACATTTTCCCGTTATTCTTTAAAAAATGATTCAAGCTCTGTCAAATTGGTTGTTGATCATTGCTATACAACTACTTTTAGGTCTTGCCATAGATTTTCAATTAGATTTAAGTCAAAACTGCAACTCGGCCACTCAAACATTCCCTGCCACCTTGGTAAGCAACTCCAGTGTAGATTTGGCCTCCAGGTTTTCCTCTAGGATTTAGCCTGTGCTTAGCTCCATTCCGTTTTTTTTTATCCTGAAAAACTCCCCAGTCCTTAATGATTACAAGCATACCCATAACTTGATGCAGCCAACACTATGCTTGAAAATATGAAAAGTGATACTCCGTAATGTGTTGTATTGAATTAGCCCCAAGCATAACAACACTTTTTTGCAGTTTTACTTTAGTGCCTTGTTGCAAACAGGATGCATGTTTTGGAATAGTTTTATTCTATACAGGCTTCCGTCTTTTCACTCTGTCAATTAGGTTAGTATTGTGGAGTAACTACAATGTTGTTGATCCATCCTCAGTTTTCTCCTATCACAGCCATTAAACTCTTAACTGTTTTAAAGTCACTATTGGCCTCATGTGAAATCCCTGAGTGGTTTCCTTCCTCTCCGGCAACAGAATTGGGAAGGACGTATTTTTGTAGTGACTGGGTGAATTGAAATACCATCGAAAGTGTAATAACTTCACTATGCTCAAAGAGATATTCAATGAGTGTGGTTACATGCACACAATCATTTGATTATTGTGAATAGTCAGATAATATAATAGTTTGATTAAAACGTTTACATGCTTTGCAAGAAGAATTTCCCAAATAATCCTATTTACATGGACACATCAGAAATCAGGCTACCTGATGGCAGAAAATCGCCAATCAAAATAAGTTATACCACAGCGAACATGTTTGGTTCTGAGTTCGGACATATAAAGTTTGTATGTGAAAACTACCTCTAAGACGCATACATTCAGTTGTTCTGAACACACTTCAGTCACGCTAAAGAGGGAGGCTCGCTTGGCTGGTGCTAGCACATGCACAGATCAAATACACTGCTGGAATGCCGATTTTAAGGTGTTTTATAATAATTTGAAAGATTGCTCAGATTGCTTAATTGGCATATGCTTACTTTGATTTTGACCATATGCCAATTTAATATAAACAGAGTAAGGTGTTTGCATGAATATTGCATAATCTGCCTATTGCCATAATCAGTTTAATATCAAATTATTAGTGTGCATGTAAACTTACTCAATGTCTGCTTTCAAGATTTTTACTCATCTACCAATCGATTCCCTTCTTTGCGAGGCATTGGAAAACCTCCCTGGTCTTTTGTGGTTGAATCTGTTTGAAATTCACTGCTCGACTGAGGGACCTCACAGATAATTGTATGTGTGGGGTACAGAGATGAGGTATTCATAAAAGATTATTGCACACAGTGAGTTAACCCTAACCCTAACCCTTGTTAAGGAAACCTTTACTCATTTGTAAAAACTTCTAAAAACATAATTCCACTTTGACATTGAGGTATTGTGTGTAGGCCAGTGGCAAAACAATCTCAATTTAATCCATTTTAAATTCAGGCTGTAACACAACAAAATGTGGAAAAAGTCAAGGGGTGTGAATACTTTCTGAAGGCACTGTAGGTGATAATATCTCTCTAGGAGCTGATCCGTCGTCAGTATTGTGGAATAATTCCCAATGTTAAGGTAAGATTTGAATGGAGAAAGCTGATCCGAGAGCAGTGCTGCATTTTTTTTCCAATCCTATCAGTATCGACACATGCTCCAACGACCTACTTTGTGAAAGTTCTCCCTATGTGGTGTTTTGGGAAACGCATGTGAGTTATTTGGCCATTATAGGAACGATGCATCGTTAAAACACTTGTAAGCTTAAGTTCTATCGGGAAACCGGGCCCAGATCAGTATTCGTGTGGCTGTAGTAAACAGGTAACTGGTACCAGGGGTGTATTCACTAGGAACCAAGCTGAACCTATCGGAAGCAAACGGAATGAAACAGGGAGGGACCTACCTGAAATTGTCCAATAGTTGCAAAACATTTTCAGTTTGGAGGAAATGGTGTCTGACTAATGAATACACCCCAGTATCGGCTGTGAGTGTGGTTGTCAGTCATGCAGGAATGTTGTCCATCTCTTTCTCGTTTCTCCTGTGTTTATCATGAACTCTGAAGGCTGTTCCCACCGCCCACTGTGTAAACAGATGCGTGCGCACACACACACACACACAAATGCTCTCTTTCTCCTCTCTCCTATCACTCTCATATACCGTACTGTCGGTCTTTTTCTCTTTCAGTTACATTTCTGCTGAACTTTCAATTAGCTTTTTTGGCATGACAAGTCGTTATCTTATATTGCCAAAGCAAGAACCTATTAAATCAATAATAGCAATGAAATTATAACACAGGGAATATTGACCACAAGCTCTTGTCTCTCTCTCTGTGTATGTAATCCCATGTAGCTCAGTTGGTAGAGCATGGCGCTTGCAACACCAGGGTTGTGGGTTCAATTCCCACGGGGGATCAGTATGAAGAGAAAAAAAAATGAAAATGTATGCACTCACTACTGTGGATAAGAGCATCTGCTAAATGACAAAAATGTAAATGTACAGTATCTCTGTCTTTCTATCTCACGCTATCTCTGTCTTTTTCTGTCTCTCTCTAGCCGGTCCAGAGACCCAGTGCTTTGCTCAGCCCTGCGGTCATGTTCGGAACAAGAAAGACCTGGGACCTTGGCCACGCCCCCTGTCTGCAGGAGCTCTGGAAGAAAGACGTCTCATTGGATGGTGAGTGGATTCTGTAGGCCCACACCATTGGGCAGCAAGGGAGTCCCTCTGTGACACAGGGGTGGGACTAAACCAGTGTGGCCACATTTTTGGGATGACAAAGAGCGGGAGGGAGCATGAGAGGGAATGGGAGAGGTGTGTGCTGCCTGTCTGACGGGACTAAGAGTAGAGGAGTGTGTGACACATTCCCATGAGCTGTGCCTCTCAGTGAAACTGGGAGAGACAGGAAATATTGGAGAAGAGAAGGAATTCCTATATCTGACTGGAGAGGGGAAAGGAAGAGTCTGACAGTGGTCTGAGAAAGCGGTGAGGAGTTAGTGTGCCAGTCTTCTCTCTCTTTCTCTACCTCTCTCAGCTGAAGGAGTGCGTCTCTAGCAGGTACAGAGCTTAAAGCTGATCCCCTTACAGCCACAGTCCAGGGGCCAGGAGTGTAAACACTGGACCTATTGTGTGTGTTCGTGTGTGTGTGTGCATCTGTCTGTGGATGTGTGTTTCTCTGCGCTAATGCTCTTGCAGGACTGCTCAAGGTGACGATGGAGCAGCAGAACTGTGATTGTGCTAGTGCAGAAAAGAAAGCAAGAGAGTGACTGTCTGAGAAAGAAAGAAAGGCAGAGAGAGGGGAGAGAAAGGGACAGTGTTGCTAGCGAAACGGAGAACGGAAGTTAGAGAATGAGAGGAGGAGAGGATGGTAGCGTTTTACGTGTCCGGTCGTATAATACTTAACAATGTGTGTCCTAATGGTGTGTGAGTTTGTGTGTACGTTTTGTACGTGTGTGACTCCGCTGTGGGACTTAATCTGCTGTGTCATCAGTTACCGAACTTCCCTGAATAAGTGTATTTTTCTTGGTGTGTGTTTGCCTTAGTCTGTGATCCATTGTATGGATAAGGCGCTTTGTTCAGTTAAATTGCTCTTACGTGTGTATTAGGAAATAAACGTCTGTGTTTGAGTGTGAGCATGTGTGTTAATACAGGTTAATATTGTAGGGTTGATTTGTGTGTTTAATAGACCCAGTGTAGTAGTACAGTACACTGATTGTCCTCAGGTTGATAAGACTCTGGGCCCCCATACAGGTGACCATACACATACACACATGCATACACACATGTAAACAGGCCTGTATGCAGTTAATGCATCACCTGCTGGTTCCTGTGTTATCACACTGCTTATCTAGCTGTGCTGGTTTCCATGGGACTGTCTGTGTGAACCTTGGAAGGTTGGGCAGGGAGAATAGGGGAGAGAGGCCTAGAATCACTCTTGCCTGAGGGGAGAGGAGAGAATAATGGTTAGTAGAGGGAGAGGGGGGGAGAAAGGTAAGTGGGAAGAAGAGAGGGCAATAGCAAATTACCTCTGACACAGGTAGAGAGAGGGAAGGAGAGAGAGGGAGAAGATGGAAAAGGGTAGAGGGATAGAGGCTGTTTTCTGACTCAAGTGAATACAGGATCGTCTCTGCCACAGTGGATAAGAACATAATCAACCCATTTGGCTGAGGCTTGTTTGTGTACTGTGTTTAACTGTGAGTGTACAGTCCATGTTTGTGTTTCTAACTTTGTTTGTCCCTCCCGTGTGTCCGTAGCGAGCTCGGTGGACTTCTTGATGAGTGATGGTGAGGAGGACTGCTCCTTCCTGTCTCTACCCGCAGCCACTTTCCCACAACGCACCGCTCTGACCACTACTGACCAATTAGAAACCAGCCAGCACAACCACAACCAACAGCTACTCATACAGGTGAGATGACTGCACACACACAACTAATACTCAACTAACTAGGTCAATGTGGCTAGCGTATCGTTCATATTGGTGGGTGTTTTCCCAACATGATACTGGTTTGTCCTGGTTTCACTGGCTAAACTGGTGGGGGCGTTTCAGGTCAGGAAGAGCCCTGGGGAGTGGGACTCAGTCGATTTATCGATCAGGTTTTAATGAGCTTCTAACACACACCAATACAAATACACACACACACACACACAGCCTAGCTGTCATTATCCTGTACACTCTATATGTACTCTGCAGAACAGAGAATCTTGTGTGTCTGCATTGTATCCCTCCTGTGGTTTCATTTCATGTGTGTTCAGGATTGTGTTGCTTTGTCAGCATTTGGAGTAACATAGGGTAGAGCTCACACTGTTACAACAACACATACCTTTATAGTAATAAAACAAACAGATCTTCCTTCAGGAGGGTATAACGGACTGAACGTTGCATATAGAAATGTCACAAATAGAGCAGACCTTATTTTATCACATGACTGAGAGGCATGTCTGTTCTACATAGTATATTTCCGTTGGAACGTTCCACAATGTTGTGCCCCACTGAACACAGCACAGAGGGGTATACTACAAACCAGGATCAATGAGTTAACCAGCTAACTTGGATAAACAAACATAAATAAGTACTGATTTTCTGGTTCATTAGGAAAGATAAACTAAGATGTGTTTTTGGTTGTTGGGTCAATCAGACATGCCTATTTCAAGCTTATCTTTCTATAAAATAAAAGGTTATTTCAGAATATTTAGGAAAGTGAGCTGGCTAAGTCATTGATCTTACTTTGTAGTATACCCCTCAGGCGTGGGTATTCTACACTGTTCTGCCCAGCGTCTCGTGACAAGCGTTTCCTAATCTGCCGCTGTAACTTGGATTTGGACTTGCGTTGACAGCCCCAGTGCTAAGTCATAAAGCTCACATCAGCACTTCATAAAATGGCATTGGCGTCTCATAGCGACAGGTCTTGCAGATTAAAGATGACAGTGCTGTCCGTGCCTTTTGACACGTGGCTTTTAACTGGACGCGTACGCGCAAACTTACCCGCGTACACAAAAAGATGTCTCTTCAACAAATCGTTGCATTTCCTCCATATTCCTCTTTCGTTCATCGTTGTGCTGTTTCTCCTTTATCTCATCTGCCATTTCTCTTTGTCTTCCTCCACCCCTCTACACCTTTCATTGCTGTACGTCCTCTCATCCCTCTCTCCTCCCCCCATCACCCTTTCATCCACAGAAGGTCACCTGGTCCTGTTCCTGGACATCTGCCTATGTAATGTCCTCATTCGCTCTCTTTCACTTTCTCTACAGTCTCTAGCTCTCTCTCTCTCTCTCTCTCTCTCTCTCTCTCTCTCTGTCTCTGTGTGTATTTAGTATTTTAGTTTCTTTAGTCTGATTTGTATGGCTGTAGGTGGTTTCAGTTGGTAGAGTAGCAGTTTCATCTCTGCATCCGAGTCTATTTGTATAGACCATTGGTTTGCAAACCTCTTCTCGGGGACCCCATGCAGTTCAATGTATTTGATCTATTCCAGAACTAGCACACCTGATTTTAATCTTCAACTAATCATCAAACCCTTGATTAGGTGAATTACACTCACTGGCCAGTTTATTAGATACACCCATGTAGTACCGGGTCGGACCCACCTATTCCTCCAGAACAGCCTGAATTCTTCAGGGCATGGATTCTACAAGGTGTCAGAAATGTTCTACAGGGATGGCATCACACAGCTGCTGCAGATTGGACGGCGGTACATTAATGCTGCAAACAGCCCATTCCATCTCATCCCAAAGATGCTGTATTGGGTTTGGTCAGCAACAATGTTCAGATATGCTGTGGCATTCAATTGTTGCACAATTGACCTAACATGTGCCAGGAAAACTTTCCCCACACCAGTACACCAGGCAGGATGGGTCCATCGACTCATGCTGCTTATGCCAAATCCTGACTCTGCCATCAGCATGACACAACAGGAACTGGGATTCGTTGGACCAGGCCCTATTTTTTCATTCCTCAATTGTCCAGTGTTGGTGATCGCGTGCCCACTGGAGCCTTTTCTTGTTTTTAGTGGATAGTAGTGGAACCCGGTGTGGTCGTCTGCTGCGTTAGCCCATCCGTGACAAGGATCAACGAGTTGTGCGTTCCGAGATGCTGTTTCAGCGGCTGTTTCTGAGATACTGGATCCGGCAACCATACCAGACTCAAAGTCGCTTAGGTCACTTGTTTTGCCCATTCTAATGTTCAATCGAACAGTAACTGGATGCCTGTCTGCCTGCTTTATATAGCAAGTTACAGCCACGTGACTCACTGCCTGTAGGAGCGATCCATTTTCGCAAACTGGGTGGTGTACTTAATAAACTGGCAGGTGAGTGCAGATGATCTAGTTCGGGGCCACAACAAAATTGTGAAATGTCTGGGGGTCCCATAGGAGATGTTTGAAAACCACTGGTATAGGGGTATATCCATTTGAATTCAATCACTTTTTGACAGCACCTCTTGATTTGAACAAAACCTTCCATACACATTTGGCCGTTGTAGAAGTGCTCAGAAAGTGACTTTTTGGACCTGAATGCCAAAACATTCAAGAGATAAAGGTGCGCTCAAAGTTGACCCATTTTGCGTACCCCACCATACTATGAGACATCCATGTCTTCATCACTGGAAAAGATAATCGATTGAGATGTATATAATTTAAAAGCTTGCTAACAGGGTTGTCAAACTTCTATAATTTCTGGAAAATAAGATATTTTTACACAAGTTGTCAGGTTTTTTACATTTCAAGTCAATTGTCTAAAAACGCTTAACTCCAATTTTTTTGTTGTAGCTTAGAGCCCATTTTACATAAGGTTTTTGTGTTGTGCCCGCCATTGGTTGAGACTCTTGAATACAGGGTGGGTGTCATGAGTTTACACGTTTGTTGATAAATGACATTTAAGGTTGTTTTTTTATAACGTTTTATTTTTTATATATAATACAATTGTTTGAAAACACTGTTTTTAAATGATATCAAACTCAACCGTTTATCTTTTCCAGTGATGAAGACATGGATGTCTGTCTCATGGTATGGTGGGTTCTGCAAAATGGGTCAACTTTGAGTACCTTTTATCTCCTGAATCCCTTTCTGACCACTTCTTCCATGGGCAAACATGTATAATAAATGTTTAAGTCAAAAGGGATGCTGTCAAAAAGTGATTGAATTCAAATCGATTTACCTATAGACTGACTGGATGGGTCAGTTCTGATCGGACCTGTGAACATGGATGATGTTATAAACGGTCCAATCCTCCTTTACACATCCTCGTTCCCTTGGAATAGTGACGTTAACGACCTGTCTGGCTTCTAACCTTTGACCTTTGCCGTGTATGTGTGCATGTGCACGTGTCTAGACACTGCAGGAGAAAGTGTGTGAGTTCCAGGCGCGTCTGCGAAGCGAGGAAGCTTCCCGGTGTCTGCAGCTGCAGAGACTGCAGCAGAGTCACCTGCAGAGTCACGAACAGAGTCTGCAGGAGAAGACTAACGTCATACGCACTCTAAAGGAGGAGCCGCACACAGCACTGCCCAACGGTGAGAGAGGAACGGGGAGATGGATGGATACAGGGAGGGAGGGAGGGGATAGAGGGAGGAAGAAAGAGCAAGGGAGAACTGTATTAGAGTAGTAGGAAGGAGAACTGCAGCTGTAAAGAAAGGACGGAGTCGTGACTGATACATCAGTAATTACTGTGAAATCAATGACTCCAAATGGTCTCGTCATGGTGTGTGTCTGTCAGGACGGGGTTCACAGTACTGACACAAGCCAGCCTGTCAGCAAGAAGAGGGCTGTGTGTCACGGCTGTGACCGACTGTCAACATGCATTATCCACTACTGTGGGGCTGGATGGCGTGGGTGTCTGTTTTTAAATTCTGTTGGTGCGTGTATATGTGTTTATCACTGTGTGTGTTGCAGGTGTGAGGGCAGTGCAGAGGCTGGCTGAGCCACAGGAGCAGCAGCAGCAGCACAGCAACCGTCTCATTCAGGAAGGAGAGCAGCTCATCACAGCGCTGCGCACACAGGTGGGGGAGCTGGAGGAGAAGCTGCTAGACCAGACCCAGGAGGTGGAGAGACTGCGCTCGGAGCTGGTGAGGGGAGGGGAGAGGAGGGATGGAAAGAGAGAATGAGTGCAGAGCCCTGCTGGCCTACATTCTTGGGCAAGCCTGGGAAAGACGAGCACAAGATAACTGACACCTTTTCTTCCAGGTGTAAGATTGCACCGTGACACACTTCTGCTTCACAGGCATTCTAAGGTGTTGCATGTGAGTGAGAGTGTGTGTAAGAGGGTGAGATGGGGAGGTGAGGGAGAGGGGGCAAGTCAAAGTGCAATGGTATGTACATCTGTATGTGTTCTTTTGTTTCACTGTCTCCTGATGTTCGTGTCCGGGGGGCAGAGAAAAAGTGCTTGTGCATTGCTGTGTGTGTGAATACATTTTAATGTATTCCTGTGTATATTTATATCCCTCTGTGTGGTGCCTTTGTGTGATACTGACGTGCCTGTTCCTCCTGTCCTGTAGGGGGCGACCGACCTGGAGAAGCACCTGGAGCTGTTGGTGGTCGAGAACGAGCGGCTGAAGCAGGAGCTGAAGGCATGCAAGACCTCACTGCTCCAGGAGGCTCCTCCACCGGCCTGCACAGCCACTGACTGCCCCCACAGCCAGGTACGGGTGTGAATCAAGTGCAACAGAGGCTGTGAAAACCCCGTTTTTTTTATATGTGTCTATTATAAACTCAGCAAAAAAAGAAACGTCCTCTCACTGTCAACTGTGTTTATTTTCAGCAAACTTAACATGTGTAAATATTTGTATGAACATAACAAGATTCAACAACTGAGACATAAACTGAACAATTTCCACAGACATGTGACTAACATAAAAGGAATAATGTGTCCCTGAACAAAGCGGGGGTCAAAATCAAAAGTAACAGTCAGTATCTGGTGTGGCCACCAGCTGCATTAAGTACTGCAGTGCATCTCCTCCTCATGGACTGCACCAGGTTTGCCAGTTCTTGCTGTGAGATGTTACCCCACTCTTCCACCAAGGCACCTGCAAGTTCCCAGACATTTCTGGGGGGAATGGCCCTAGCCCTCATCCTCCGATCCAACAGGTCCCAGACGTGCTCATTGGGATTGAGATCCGGGCTCTTCGCTGGCCATGGCAGAACACTGACATTCCTGTCTTGCAGGAAATCACGCACAGACCGAGCAGTATGGCTGGTGGCATTGTCATGCTGGAGGGTCATGTCAGGATGAGCCTGCAGGAAGGGTACCACATGAGGGAGGAAGATGTCTTCCCTGTAACGCACAGTGTTGAGATTGCCTGCAATGACAACAAGTTCAGTCCGATGATGCTGTGACACACCGCCTCAGACCATGACGGACCCTCCACCTCCAAATCGATGCCGCTCCAGAGTACAGGCCTCAGTGTAACGCTCATTCCTTCGACGATAAACGCGAATCCGACAATCACCCCTGGTGAGACAAAACCGCGACTCGTCCCTGGTGTAACTCGGGCAGTTGTTGTTGCCATCCTGTACCTGTCCTGCAGGTGTGTTGTTCGGATGTACCGATCCTGTGCAGGTGTTGTTACACGTGATCTGCCACTGCGAGGACGATCAGCTGTCAGTCCTGTCTCCCTGTAGCGCTGTCTTAGGCGTCTCACAGTACAGACATTGCAATTTATTGCCCTGGCCACATCTGCAGTCATCATGCCTCCTTGCAGCATGGCTAAGGCACGTTCACGCAGATGAGCAGGGACCCTGGGCATCTTTCTTTTGGTGTTTCAGTAGAAAGGCCTTTTTAGTGTCCTAAGTTTTCATAACTGTGACCTTAATTGCCTACCGTCTGTAATCTGTTAGTGTCTTAACGACCGTTCCACAGGTGCATGTTTATTAATTGTTTATGGTTCATTGAACAAGCATGGGAAACAGTGTTTAAACCCTTTACAATGAAGATCTGTGAAGCTTTTTGGATTTTTACTAATTATCTTTGAAAGACGGGGTCCTGAAAAGGGGCTGTTTCTTTTTTGCTGAGTTTAGCTCTGTGTGTGTAGGATACGGACGCCCTGTGTGGGAAGTTATCTTGTTGGAAGAACCAGGCCAGAGAGCGAGAAGAGGCAGTGTTATAAGTGTGTGTGGTGTATTATAACTGTATGTTGTGGACCTCCCGAGCGGCGCAGTGGTCTAAGGCACTGCATCGCAGTGCTAGCTGTGCCACTAGATATCCTGGTTCGAGTCCAGGCTCTGTCGCAGCCGGCCGCGACCGGGAGACCCATGGGGCGGTGCACAATTGGCCCAGCGTCGTCCAGCTAAGGGGAGGGTTTGGCCGGCAGGGATGTTCTTGTCCCATCGCGCACTAGCCACTCCTATGGCGGGCCGGTCGCCAGGTGTACAGTGTTTCCTCTGACATTGGTGCGGCTGGCATCCGGGTTAAGCGGGCATTGTGTCAAGAAGCAGTGCGGCTTGGTTGGGTTGTGTTTCGGAGGACGCACGGCTCTCGATCTTCGCCTCTCCCAAGTCCGTACGGGAGTTGCAGCGAAGGGACAAGACTGTAACTACCTATTGGATACCACAAACTTGGGGAGAAAAAAGGGGGTAAAAAAATTATAATAAAAAAAGAACTATGTTGTGTTATATAGGATGCGGAGGCCCTGCGTGGGGAGGTGTCTCGCTGGGAGATCCAGGCCAGACCGAGGGAGAGGAGGCTGGCTGAGTTGGAGCAGCAGGTCCTGGAGAAGGCCGGCCGTGTGGAAACGCTCAGCCGACAGCTGGAGGAGTCCAAGCGCCACGCGGGGGAGATGCAGAGGCAATTGGAGGAGTCCAAGTGTCAGCAGGGGGAGGTGGAGCAGCAGCTGAGCGTCCGGCTCAGGGACTGTGAGGAGGAGCTGGCCAGACAGGCCACCCAGCCCCATCAGGTCAAGGTGAGGAATCGCAAAAACTGTCCCATTTCAAAAACAACCCCTTGCTAGCTCCTATGTTACTTAATGGTCCCTCATAGATCTGAAATGGTAGGATGGGTAAGCTATATGTTGGTAGCTTACCACCTATTCAATATTTTTGAGTTATATGAATGACTGGGATGTTACGAGAGCATTTGCTGCTGAATTATGTTCCCTGATGATCTTACGATATCAATCTCTCTCTCCTGCTCCCTACCTTTATCGCTCTCCTCCTACCTCACCTATCTCGCTCTCTCTATTCTCTATCCGTCCAGTATGTGACTGAGATAGTGGAGGTGGAGTCGTCAGAGTCTCAGCAGGCCGTAGCTGAGGCCCAGGCCAAGAGCGCCACCCTGCAGGAGCAGCTATCACTGCAGAGACAGCTGCTCCGAGAGCTGGAGACACAGCTGCACGAGTCCCAGAGGACCAGCACCCAGCTCCGAGCTCAGGTACACACATAAGGAGATGTACACAGACACACACACAACCATCTAACAACATGCACAACCATCTAACAACATGCACATACTACTCTCACACACACATACGCGTAACCCTCTGTGCCCCTTCCTAATCCCATATTATTTCTCAAGTTCTCCTCGTTCCTCCCCCTGGTACCAGCATTGGTACAATCCAACTCACCCCCTTGTAGTAGATTGTGGTGGTACGGTCCTTCACAAAAACACCCTTCCCTCCCAGTAGAGGTGATTGGTTTGACCCTCGTCCCATCCCCTCCCCTGTAGAGGCATGGTCCGTGTTAACCCCTCTCTCTTCGCTTACGTTTGGTTCCAGCTGCGTGCAGACCGCGGCCGTATCTGCGGCCTGCTCTCCAAGGCCGTCGGAAGGGGCAATGGCGAGGTCATTTGCAGGTTGTCTAAGGTTGGCCCCCCTTGATAGCCACATTAGGCCCCTCATAGTGCGTCCTGTTTTCCACTACATCACTTCCTGTGTCTCAGGCACCAGCTCCCCGAACATCTGTGTGGTTTCAACCCCCCACCAAAACCCTGTGTTCTGTAGTGACACGTATAAACTGTACCCTAAATCTGTTCTAGGGTCCTCCAGTCTTGTGTGGGGGGTGCAGTGTGTGGTTGTTTTGGATTAGCTTTTAGCTGTAATGATGGTTCACAACACATTGTGAACTCATTAATGTATCCTGTAGCTGAGAAGAAGCAAACCCAATGGTTTTGCTGGGAGCTAACTTTTAATTAGTTCCATCTGTTAGTTATAGGCTTCAGATTTTAGATGTTATGGGACATTTGAAGCCCTTAGCTCAAATGCCCTGGTAGCTATTAGATCTGAGTTCCAGTGTTAGCTTTTATGCTAGCTTTTAGCTCTCATCCCTTAGCTCCAGGTAGACCACCAAACACGCTCCAGTCCCCATCCAGACCAGTGTGTTGGTATGGTCCCAAGATCTACTCCAATCTCCATTTCCAACCCTCTCTAAACTCTCTCTCTGTCCCCTGTAGATACTGGTGTACGAGGGGGAGATGGAGCGAGCCCAGGGCCAGTTGGAGGCTGAAATGCAGAACCTGGAGGAGGAGAAGAACAGGGTGATAGAGGAGGCCTTCATCAGGGCCGAAAGCGAGATGAAGGCTGTGCATGAGAACCTGGCAGGTAAGCCGAACGTTTAGGACTATGTGCTTTTTGCATTTGCGTGTATGCACACCGCAGTCCTGGACGGTATTCATTAGGGCACACCGAAGTGAAACATTTTCCATCAAAAAACAAAAGTGATTTTCTTACTGGACAACATCAGGTTTTATTCTATTTTGTTGGCCTTCGTAATGAATATGACCCAGGAATTTTTGTATGCTCTGTTTTATTTTTGTCATTATTCACTGTTGTAACAAAATGTGTGTGTGTGTGTATCCCTCCCTGTCCCCAGGTGTGCGTATGAACCTTTTGACCCTGCAGCCAGCCCTGCGTACTCTCACCTGTGACTACAACTGTCTGAAGAGACAGGTGCAGGACTTCCCCTTAATGCTGGAGAAGGCCATCACCGAGGCCAAGCAGGAGATCTGCCAGGTGATAGGCGAGGTGAGCAGTGCCAACCAAGAGCTGCTGAGGAAGTACAAGAGAGAGATGAACCTGAGGAAGAAGTGCCACAACGAGCTGGTGCGCCTCAAAGGTACGACCCCCTTGACTGTGCATACTGAGAGGTGTGTGGGATATCAGTCGTTCATACTAGCTAGTACATCCAGTTGATTCCACAGGTGCATCTGTGTACATAACAGATCGATTCTGTTCAAAAGCAGTGTATCTTTGCATTTGTTGTCCCAAAACAGTATTGTAATGTGTCTCTTCTGCCTGCTCTTCCCAGGTAACATCAGGGTGTTCTGTCGGGTGCGGCCGGTGTGCCGAGGGGAGCGTGATTCTGCCGAAAACATGGTCAGCTTTGACCCAGACGACGATGCCCTTCTCTACCTCTCCAACAAAGGCAAACTGATGACCTTTGAACTGGACAAGGTGTTCCACCCTCAGGCCACACAGGAAGAGGTCAGTAGAACATCATGACTTGGAGTACATCTCAATAGTCTAAAGTGGCTCCCTTGCCGTCATCTTTAATGATCTGAAAACGCACCCCAGGTAAAAGCAACATAAGATGTTTCTCATCAGCACAGATGAAGGAAATGACATGAGGAAGCCCCTTTAGATTATCGCGATATACCACAAGGATGTTGCGGTCTATATATATTCTAAGGGTTTACTGTCACCAATCACAACAGCTGTAATCCTCTCTGATTGGCTAACCAGGTGTTCCAGGAGGTCCAGTCCCTGGTGACGTCCTGTATTGATGGCTTTAACGTGTGCATCTTCGCCTACGGACAGACGGGCTCAGGAAAGACCTACACCATGGAGGTACTCGCTGCTAATATATACACACACACACACACACTTTCACTCTCTCTCCTCCTCTCTCATGGCTACAGGAGATAAATTAAGGTTAGATAGAAATTAAGAGATGTGTTGTAGTGATTGTTAATAGCAAATGTCTTGTCTGTCCTTTTCTTTAGGGTGTGGCCAAGGACCCGGGCATTAACCAGAGGGCTCTCAGACTGCTGTTCTCTGAGGTGACTGAGAAAGCACCCGACTGGGACTTCAAGATCACTGTTAGCATGGTGGAGATCTACAACGAGACCCTACGGTGAGGACACACACACACACACACACACACACACACATATCAGTATAAGGTCAGAGAGGGTGAGTGGGTTTGGATTTGAGTGCAGGTGCATGTGCAGCCTTGCCTCAGAGGTTACACAATGACAGAGGTGAAGCAAGGGTGATGTAGTTACAATACGTACCATTATGAGAAGGCTTTTTTAGATCACGGCTCAAGCGTTATTTCATTGTAATTTAGACCTAAGCTGTCTTTCACACAGTTCCTGTGTGCATGTGTGTAAGCAATTTGAGTGCATGGGCCAGCAGTTATATAAAAGTGGATTATATATAATGTCCTTGATTCATCTGTTGAATACAAGAGCTCCTCTCCTCCCTCCCTCCCTCTATCCCCTTCCTCCCTCTATCCCTCCCTCTCTCTGTTGCATAATCTCTGAACATCTGTGTGTCCTTTCTGCCAAAGCATGACGGCAGGACGCACCACGAGAAGAGGGGTGGAATATCATAGCGCATGAAAGAAGCCATTTTGGCCCCACTTAGTTGGAGAGTCGACTACAGATTATCTTGATCGTTTTTGTTAATTTGAGCTATCTATGTATCTATCTAGTTATCCATCTATTGCTCTATCTGCCGAATGTTGTTGGGGGATATCATAGGACAAATATCAAACGTCACCATACACCCAAAGTAGTGCTGTATGCGTATCATTTTAAGACAGTATTTTTCTTTGAGTGGGAACCATCTTTGTGACAGTGCGTTGCTGTTGTTTTCTGTAGGAACCTTTTGGGGGACAACCAGGGTGAGAAGCTGGACATCAAGATGAACCCAGACGGTAGCGGTCAGCTCTATGTACCGGGCCTCACGGAGTTCACTGTCCAGAGCCCTGAGGACATCAACAGGGTGAGGCCACCGTTCAACTACTGCCACTTATACTATGCCTGCCACAGGGTAGCTTTGTGTCCGATGTCCATAAGTGTGCTCTGATCTGCAATCAGTGTGTCAATCAATCACATTTTGTTCATATGGTGTTACTTACCAGTCACAAAGTGCCAAATTGTATTCCTGGCCTAAACCCCAAAGCAATACTTTTCCATCAGTAGTGTTTTCCAATTAAATACAGATGTGTAGAGAAAGCTGTTATTGGGCATTGTTTACAATCATGCGTCAGTTATTAAGATGGCTCCCACGGTTCTTAGGCCTGAGGCTGAGTTCTCATCCTGAAATGTCTGACAGAGATCTTGTGTTCCCTGAGCCAGTGGAATGTGCCCAAGCCGGGATTTGCCTCTAGTCTACAGATTAGTTTGTGTGTTAATGATTGAAATCTGCTCCTGTGTGTTTGTGTGTTCTTCCATGTGCATATGACAGAGCAGTTATTCACTTCCTATGACCCCTGACCTCTAACCCCTGGCCTGTGCCCTCTGTGTAGGTGTTTGAGCTGGGTCACATGAACAGGGCCACGGCCTGCACCAATCTGAACGAACACAGCTCCCGCTCTCACGCCCTCCTCATCATCACCGTAGCAGGCTTCAACTCCTCCACCGGGCACCGCACGCAAGGTACACAAACACACAATTCCTGTACTGGACATTGCACACAAGGTACACACACATACACACACACACACACACACACACACACACACACACACACACACACACACTCATTCAGGATTTTATCTCTGTACAACCTCTGCTAGGTAAGCTGAACCTGGTTGACCTGGCTGGCTCAGAGCGGATTGCTAAATCCGGGGCAGAGGGCAGCCGCCTGCGAGAGGCCAAGTGCATCAATAAGTCCCTGTCGGCCCTTGGTGACGTCATCAATGCGCTGCGGAGCCGACACTCCCACGTGCCCTTCAGGAACTCCCGGCTCACCTACCTGCTGTCTGACTCACTGAGCGGGGACAGCAAGACCCTGATGATGGTGCAGGTGAGAGAGGGAGGGGTACAGGAGGGTGTGAGAGGGATTGGGGAGGGAGAGAGGGGTGGGGGGTAAGGGGTTTCAAATTAAATTGTTATTAGCCTACAATAAAACCATCGATGCTTGATGCCATCAATGCTAGCCTTCAGGCTAATATCAGAAGGTATTTTCTCTAGGTGTCTCCCCTGGTCAGTAACATGAGTGAGTCGGTGTGCTCTCTGAAGTTTGCCCAGCGGGTACGGACCATCGAGCTGGGCAACGCCACCAGGAGACAGTTGGAGAACTCCTCCACCTCCTCCTCGCCCACCCATGACAGCGTGGAGGTAACCTACACACACACCAACGAGAGAGTGAGGGATGCACTCACACATGAAATCTCACACACGTGTGCTAGGTCAGCCCAGGCCTTACGTCAAACCTTCCCCAGATCACTGAGCCCAATCTGGGGCATCAGATTTCATTCTGTCCCTCTGCCCTTAATGATCCAGGTCGGGAATGGGTTAGGCAGAGCTGAACACAAAGCAGTTGTTTTAGGAAACCCACTTTCTAGCAAAGAAGATCTAGTAGGCTCAGGATGTTTGAAAAGGTTATCTCCAAAAAGCATCTGGGTCATTTCTTTTTAGCAAGCAATGACACCCACCATCTCAGATTGTTCCGACATCGTTTCTGTAGATAGAAACAGATAAGATTAGCATTCCTGGTCATTCCACCTCAAAAATAACAAGAAAGAGGATTTCGACACCCACCATCTCAGATTGTTCTGAATTTGGTGATGGGATTTTTTCTCCTGTTCAGAGAAATTAGTGATTGAAGTTGTTAGGTTTATGTCCCATTCTACATATTCATATTACCAGGTTCTGACCACTAAATGGTGCAGAGATTTTACACATTCAGGAAAGGTGATGACGGATTATTATGGACCATTCCTGGTGACCACTTAGTTTATGATAAGTTATGCACTTTGTTCATTTAGTAGATCATTTCAACAGATGACCATTCAAAACACTGCTTTCATCAGATGAAAACTGCAGAGTTAATGACAGACAGAGCCTGCATTCAAATGCATAATAGATGCATCCAGTCTGGGTTTGAGAAGTGTTTACACCTGTATAGATAGTGGAACTATGTCTCCTGAGTGGCGCAGTGGTCTAAGGCACTGCATCGCAGTGCAAACTGTGCCACTAGAGATCCTGGTTCGAATCCAGGCTCTGTCGCAGCCGGCCGCGACCGGGAGACTCATGGGCGGCGCACAATTGGCCCAGCGTCGTCCAGGGTAGGGGAGGGAATGGCCGGCAGGGATGTAGCTCAGTTGATAGAGCATGGCGTTTGCAACGCCAGGGTTGTGGGTTCGATTCCCACGGGGGGCCAGTATATATAAAAAAATATATATATATATGTATTCACTAACTGTAAGTCGCTCTGGATAAGAGCGTCTGCTAAATAACGTAAATGTAAAATGTAAATGGAACTTGCAAGCTTGCAGCAGGGTCGTTCCATTTCAGCAAGTCATGACACCATCTAGTGGTCAGAACCTGGTAATGTCAGGTGTCTGCATCATTTTATTTTCATTAATTTTGGAGTAGAATGTCCTTTTAAAAAGTAACTAGAACTGATCTTCAGTCCTTCTACATTCAAATGATCCGGGGGAGTGCCCCGAACCCCCTAAGCAAGGGGACTGGAATTGGTCAAACTCGCATTTTAAATTATCCTCTTTCCCTAAAAGCATGATGGTCATGACTTTCTTACATGAAATGGGAGGTTAACTTGGCCCCAGACAATCGATCTGAGATCGACTTAAGTTGCAGTCATGGGATTTTGCTTTAACCCCTGACTGCAGTAGATGAGCGCGAAACAGAGAAGCAGAGAAACAATCGTAATCCAGTTAGACAGGATCCTTAGCGGAATGGGGTTGAATGAGGAACTTGAACTTTGGTATTGATGTTTCTATAATTTACCTTTGACCTTTCTGCAGCTGGACTCTCCCCCGGTGACTCCCGTGCCCCTCCCCATCTCCCGGGCCAGCAGTGCCGGCTCCACCCTCTCCGCCTCCTCCAAAACCCCAAACACACGACGGAGGTCTCAGTCCCAGCTCTCAACAGGTAAATGTATGTACACACACATACACACCCCTTAGTCCCAGGTCTCAACAGGTACACATGCCTCTCTTGAAATGTCCTCTGTCACCATGAACCCTGGGACCCATTAATATACAACAACACTAACATGTACACACACCCCATACACACACACACACACCACCTTATGCCACCATTATTGGGATGATATAAAAAAGATATACACAATATACACAAACAAAGTGAACTCAAGTGAGGTGTGAATGGTCAGTGTGAATCCGTTCACTCCTCTGTGTCCTGATCCTCTGGTCTGATTGGTTGGTTTGCAGACAGGCTGTTAGGCAGAGCCAGCCCATTGGTGGGAGACGGTGGGCAGGTAGGTGGGGTTTATGCTGATTGGTCGCTTGGCATGGAAAGTAAATGCTCAGCATGGCATGGTGCCCAGTGCCCACCTGTGTCACCTGGTCAATGCCCACCTATCTAACACACCCCGCCTCTAACATCAGGAAGTCGTGCGATTGTAAACTTTTTGTGTGGGTCTTGACTCTTGTCCCTTTGTCTGTGTGTGAGAGACTGCAAGCTTTGTTTGTCTATCTGCAGATCCATGTGTGTGTGGGTGAAGGTGTCCGTACAGGTCTGTGATTGTCTGGCTGTCTGACTTCTGACTGTCTGTCTGTAGCTGTCTGTGATTTTGTCTGTGACTGACGGTCTGAATGCAATTCTTATTTGTGTGATCTGCATATTGTATGATGTGATGGTGTTTGTGTGTCTTGTCTATATGGATTTGTTGTGTGTGTGTGTGTGTGTGTGTGTGTGTGTGGAATCTGTGGATACATCACCTCTTCCTCTTCCCCATCTGTGCTGCTCTCTGGCTGGGTTGTAGTGAGCTGTTATTAACACAGGGACACCACTCCCCACGATTCACAGTATTACTCTTCCCCTACAGGACGATTGAAACTGTCTGTCTGAAGGCTCCAATGGATCCAGAATGAACCCGGATCCTGACCCAGTCAGCCATTGGGCCGTCTGAACAGGAGGGTGTTAACCAGTACCTTGACCCAACAATAGAAACTCTCTGCTTTGGGAACAACCTGTCCGCTATCAGCCCTCTCTCCTTCTGCTGATCTCACTCAGCCAATGGGTGAGAGCAACTGGACTAGGCAAATTATCAGATCTGACCGATCAGATCTGATCAATCAGATTGAGAGAACGGTGACATTTCATTTATTTAGCTATTTGAACAGCAGAGGGATGAAGAGGGGGATAGAAACTTTGACCCCCATGGAAGGCCGCCTCATGCTGCATACCAAGACTGTCCCAATGCTCTAAAAATGGCCTCCAGGTCTCCTTTTCTTCATTACTACTGATAGCTGAAAGGAATGGACAGGTGTTAATTTTAGCCAGGATTGTTATACAGCCTCTATATCTTAACTACGTGTCCTCGTCTATACCCCTCAAGAAACACAACACACCAGACTGCAAGTGACTACAGGACAGTCTGTCTTCCACACCTGACTAGGGGCCAAAGGGGAGGAGCACCTGAGAGTAACACAGGCCCCTGTCCTAAAAACAACTCTCATAAAGAAACCCTTTACTCCTCACAGCCCAGAACAACTCCACCCCACCTTTCACTCCTTCACCTTTGACCCTTCAACCGGGCCTGTGATCTATTCTCCCATTGGCCAATGGACTTGCTCTCCCCACCCCTCACAATAACGCCACACCCACACCCCTAGTGCTAACCAATCCCTTCGTCCCATCATCAACTAACAGTATAGACCTTCCAATCACAGTATTTCTGGGTAAAAATGCACTTTAAACGAGGCTGTTACCTTCTTGATGTGTTTTCTAACAATGCTCCAGTTACGGATTATGATAATATGCATATACAGTATATATCTGTGTGTTTGAGATGTTTTTAATCCCTTTAGCCTCCGTTGTTTTTTTGTGTGTTTTTTACGAGTGTTCCATCCCGGTCTCCTTCCACACTTTCTCCCCCTCATCCAATCAGGGTACTCCACAGATATAGAGCTGGGCTTCTTTTACCCAATAGGATGCGAGCAATAAGAGACGTGAGTGCGGAGAGCTTTTAACTTCCTGTGTAGCCGTTTGTGTTTTAGATTAGATTTCTCCAGGGCAATACAGAGCCGCCTCAGCACTGCATGGAAACGTTCCTGGATATGTTGTCGTGTTTCTTGTACCGAGCGAATAAAGCTAGACCGATTCAAACTCCCTGCCAGACAGGAAATGCCATTCCTGTTATTGGATGCTGCAGGTTGAAGTTGCCCAGAAGCACAGATCTAGGATCAGTTTATTCTACCCAAATCCTAAGGTTATCCAATAGGGACACAAAACTGACCCTAGATCCGCATCCAGGACCACTTTATCCTACTCCCTATGGCTGACCACAAGCTGCCAATGACAACGGATCACCTCACTGAACAGACACATATGTAGCTGCAGAAACTGCTGCCCCTGAGGGAGTGATAAGCTTGTGAACTATGTTTGAAAATGCATCCAGTGTAAATAGGAATGCTTAGTACATTTGATCAACTGATCAATCAGTACATATCAGCTAATCGACAGTGTTTCTTCAATGTTAAACCAATGTTCCCTCCAATACCAGGATGTCTGAGGAATATCGAGGACACGCTGCATCGTGTTGATGGGTATCTCTGCTTGCTTTTGTCTTTGTTGTTGCCTCCGTAGGTTTCTACAGTGTTGTTTTTGTACACCCTTTTTAATAAACACTCAATACCAAATGAAACTCAACCGTCTTCTTATGCTGTCTCTAACAGATGTTTTTTGAAATATGCTGCTTTCTAGAGGTTATATACACTACCAGTCAAATGTTTGGACACACCTACTCATTCAAGGGTTTTTCTTTATTTTTTACATTGAAGAGTAATAGTGAAGACAACTATGAAATAACACATGGAATCATGTAGTAACCAAAAAAGTGTTAAACCAAAATATATTTTATATTTGCCTCGATGACAACTTTGCACACTCTTGGCATTCTCTCAACCAGCTTCATGAGGTAGTCACCTGGAAAGCATTTCAATTAACAGGTGTGCCTTCTTAAAAGTTAATTTGTGGGATTTCTTTCCTCCTTAATGCATTTGAGCCAACACTGTTCATGACAAACTGTTCACACCCCTCTTGTTGGTTTTGAGAATTTTGCAGGTTTAAAGCTTATTTCCTGCAATTCTACACATTTAGCCATGTCTGTGTGTTCATGTGATGTTTGAGTGACACTTTTCTTTTTTACTATATGGGCTAGTTGATCTGGACATTTCTGATAAGTTATCAATAGCTCTTTAAGCTATGTGGCAGGTAGCCTAGCGGTTAAGAGCGTTGGGCCAGTAACTGAAAGGTCGCTGGTTCGAATCCCCGAGCTGACTGAAATCTGTTGGTGCCCTTAATTGCTCCTGTAAGTCGCTCTGGATAAGAGTGTCTGCTAAATTACTAAAATGTAAATGTATGCAATGACTAACATGAAAAGAGGAACTGATGATGCACTACCCAATTTTTAAACAGTTGGAGTTGTGCCTGGTCACAAACCCTGCCTATTTCTACAATTTATCTTATTTTAAACCTAACCTTAACCACAGTTAACCTTAACTAAAAATTGCTTTTTGGTTTTAATTTTTCATGAATTACTATGATATAGCCAATTTTGACTGTGGAAACAGTTGTGCCTGTATCTGCCCTCTCATTGGCTAGAATGGTACCGCCTCCTCCCGACTGCCTTCCAGTTTAAGACGTTTCATTGTTAGAGCGGCCACTAGTATATCCATTATATTGACCAGATAATCTGTGGTGCCATTGAGGCCTTTCAACATTTTGAAGTAATCAACTGGGTGGGACTTCCTATGGGTTAAGTAAGGATCACAATTCCATCCAGGTCATCAGGAGGGATCAGCCAATGAATTATACTCGTGAGCAAACGTTCCATAACTGCAGGTGGCAGTAAATCGGCAACCTTGACTTGACACCTGTTTAAACACATTCCAGGTGACTGTATGCACCCTTTGTTTGTTTACCAACTCAGAAGAAAATGGACTCACAATGGAGATGGCGCTGCCCATGTGCTCACAGATGCCACAATGGGACCAATACAATGTTGCGATCACTGTAGAACTATGGTTGCAACTGATTCTACAAGAAACCTTAAACATTACCCTGTGCCCTATACATTTCACACTATGGAGTGGTGGATGGGCTAGTCTGCCTTGTTCTTTTAATTTTGGACATCTGTAGCACCTTTCAAACAGTACCTTCCCAACCAGCTAGAACAGTGCTGCTCTCTGTTAGAGTGGAATGACACACATCTTAACAAGTGTTGTTCCTTTCAATTCCGGAAGTCTTGTTGCTGATCAACTCCAGAAACATGCCTAAAGTTAAACTTTTTTTGAAAAACATGTTCTTTTAGTGTTAACAATACTTTCAAAGAGTGCATCTAGGGTCGACATCTCAGGTACAGAATGTAGAAAAAGATTGAGAGAATATTTCAATAGAAATCACACCGTACACCCATCATTGCTTCAATCACCTGAACACGTGCTGGGTTTCAATCCGATGGCAGGTTATAGGCAATTTCCGATTGAGCCGACATATGCAGCCTTTCCTGTGTATAGGATCTCCGCGTGAACATTGCGGCTTTTAAAGGCAATGCCTATAACCCACAAATGGATTGAAACCCGGCCCTAGTCAGGTCTGTGTGCCATAGGTGTTTGTGTGCGTGGAGGAATTATGAAAAGTGTGTGTGCTCATCTGTGGTGGGCAAGTCAAGGTCACAGAGGACATCATTTCTCACACAAATACATACTCTCACACAGATTAAGGAATCATAAGTGCCCAGTGTTTAAATAGGAGAGCTGCGTCCTGAGCACACAGCTACTCCATGAGTTCTAACATGGACTCCTTCTGGACACAGGACTCATATCCCGCTCAGTCCACTGCTTCAGTCCATCCACACACAGTGTGAATCTGTGATTGTCCCCTAATTTACCACTCCGGTAGATGAGAGAATGCAGCCATCAGTCAGTCGGACTTGAGTCCTCACAGCACAGTGCTCAGCCATTTTGGGTCTGTGGATCTGTGCGTGTCTCCAATTGCATAGTCGACTGTCAGTAGTCCAGTGGGGCCATGAGCAGTTGCAGCTCTTTGAAGGCGCTGCCGTGGCGACCCACCTGGTCGGCCTTGTTCTTCACCACATTGCTGAGGTTCTTCAGCTGCTTGTAGCATGCCTTGCACTTCTGGTGGCTGGGCTCAAACACAAATAAACCATTAATCACAATCTGCAATGGAAATGGCCTGTCTCACTGTGGCAGAGTCTGAACTCTATCCAAATGTATCGGAGTCTTTCTTAAAGCAATAAGGCCATCCAAAGCAATACTGGATGAATACGGAGCTAGAACCCTTAAGAACAATGATTCTTTAGTGATGGGCTGCATAGTTTAACTCTCCAGGACCAGGATTAGTGACCATTGCATTAACACACTACAGTTAGATGGTTAAAAGTACAAGCCAGTTTAGGATTTAAATGGGGCCGAAACTCACCGTTCCTCCCGTGTTATATCCACTCCGACAGAGGGGGGCGCTGTCAGGGTGTCTGAGATGAGAGGCCAGAAACGCTTCAGGATCAACTTCAGAGACATGCAACCCGTCTGCACATAACTGACCACACAGAGAGAGAAGAAGGTTAATACACATTTATACACACACAGATTTGTTATCACTCATCTCTGCTGTCTCACCTCTCATACTTGCTTTGCAGCAGCTCTTCAATCTGGGGCAGGATAGCAGTACACAGGTCCAGTTTCCATAGCGACCTGGGGGACAGGTCAAATGACTGTTAATGTCACTGTTAAGAGAGGACAGTCATGGTACTCATACCAACACCAAGAGAGACAGTGAGAGTATGCGTGTGGCCTCCTTAGCCAAATAAGATCTGTAATGGTTTGTGTGTGGACGTGCGTTTCAACATCCACTCACGGTTTGAGGTTAACGATGTTGAGGATGTCCACGACGATAGAGAGATCCTTCATCGAGACAGCCGAGTCCAAGGAGGTCTGAAGAGAGAGCAGCAACCAATCACAATACTCAATCACTCAAAAAACACCTAAAGGCAACCAGTAACATCTCTCCATACTTGACGCCACAAACAGCTGATCAAAAACTGATCGTCTGTCAGTTGAAGGATGTTGTCTGAGTTTAACATTGAAAGTCAAGTACAGTAAGGGAAAAAAGTATTTGATCCCCTGCTGATTTTGTACGTTTGCCCACTGACAAAGAAATGATCAGTCTATAATTTTAATGGTAGGTTTATTTGAACAGTGAGAGACAGAATAACAAAAAAATCCAGAAAAACGCATGTCAAAAATGTTATAAATTGATTTGCATTTTAATGAGGGAAATAAGTATTTGACCCCTCTGCAAAACATGACTTAGTACTTGGTGGCAAAACCCTTGTTGGCATTCACAGAGGTCAGACGTTTCTTGTAGTTGGCCACCAGGTTTGCACACATCTCAGGAGGGATTTTGTCCCACTCCTCTTTGCAGATCTTCTCCAAGTCATTAAGGTTTCGAGCCTGACGTTTGGCAACTCGAACCTTCAGCACCCTCCACAGATTTTCTATGGGATTAAGGTCTGGAGACTGGCTAGGCCACTCCAGGACCTTAATGTGCTTCTTCTTGAGCCACTCCTTTGTTGCCTTGGCCGTGTGTTTTGGGTCATTGTCATGCTGGAATACCCATCCACGACCCATTTTCAATGCCCTGGCTGAGGGAAGGAGGTTCTCACCCAAGATTTGACGATACATGGCCCCGTCCATCGTCCCTTTGATGCGGTGAAGTTGTCCTGTCCCCTTAGCAGAAAAACACCCCCAAAGCATAATGTTTCCACCTCCATGTTTGACGGTGGGGATGGTGTTCTTGGGGTCATAGGCAGCATTCCTCCTCCTCCAAACACCGCGAGTTGAGTTGATGCCAAAGAGCTCGATTTTAGTCTCATCTGACCACAACACTTTCACCCAGTTCTCCTCTGAATTATTCAGATGTTCATCGGCAAACTTCAAACGGGCCTGTATATGTGCTTTCTTGAGCAGGGGGACCTTGCGGGCGCTGCAGGATTTCAGTCCTTCACGGCGTAGTGTGTTACCAATTGTTTTCTTGGTGACTATGGTCCCAGCTGCCTTGAGATCATTGACAATATCCTCCCGTGTAGTTCTGGGCTGATTCCTCACCGTTCTCATGATCATTGCAACTCCACGAGGTGAGATCTTGCATGGAGCCCCAGGCCGAGGGAGATTGACAGGTCTTTTGTGCTTCTTCCACTTGCGAATAATTGCACCAACTGTTGTCACCTTCTCACCAAGCTGCTTGGCAAAGGTCTTGTAGCCCATTCCAGCCTTGTGTAGGTCTACAATCTTGTCCCAGACATCCTTGGAGAGCTCTTTGGTCTTGGCCATGGTGGAGAGTTTGGAATCTGATTGATTGCTTCTGTGGACAGGTATCTTTTATACAGGTAACAAGCTGAGATTAGGAGCACTCCCTTTAAGAGTGTGCTCCTAATCTCAGCTCGTTACCTGTATAAAAGACACCGGGGAGCCAGAAATCTTTCTGATTGAGAGGGGGTCAAATACTTATTTCCCTCATTAAAATGGAAATCAATTTATAACATTTTTGACATGCGTTTTTCTGGATTTTTTTGTTGTTATTCTGTCTCTCACTGTTCAAATAAACCTACCATTAAAATTATAGACTGATCATTTCTTTGTCAGTTGGCAAACGTACAAAATCAGCAGGGGATCAAATACTTTTTTTCCCCTCACTGTAATTATTTATTTCAAGTGATGTTAACATTGCATGAACATTGTCTGAACCTTGAGCATGGGGTGTTGCGCAATGTTAACGGTGTGTGAATGTTGTGTTAGCGTTGTCTGTTAAGTGTCATACCTTGACGTCCCCGCTGCCCCACACAGCTCTGATGGTGTCCAGGTTCTTGTGTCGGCTGGTGAGCATCACACACATGGTGTCATGGCCCTTTCTGATCTGGGCCAGAGCCTCGTCATCACCCAGCACACTGGGCCGGTTGTTCCGAGCAGGCTTGGACAGAGAGAGATAAACTTACATAACCTGGTAAATACACACACACACACACACACACACACACACACAATCATACCTAAACCTACATAAAGTTAGGGGTCAATTCCATTTCTGTGCATGTGTTAAATATTTAAAAAGCTGACCATCTTGTTTTTGTAATTTTTGATGCGTACCAGCATTTCTGAGTGAATTTAAACTGTACCACTATGGTGGGTTCAATGTTGAGCTGATTTTACATGTTGATCAGTATCAGATATGCATTAAATTACTATTTGTGTTCCATTTAATTCTATATCCAGTTTATCTTATGGGGCTTGTAGTCGAGAAGAAGTCCGAAGTTAAAGACAGTGGAGATGGCAGAGGTGTTCGGTGATGTCAGAGGCTAATAATAGGAGGACTATCATTCCACTCTGATCTACTGGCGCCGGCAGCAGCTGCCAGGGCATCATCCAGGTGGGTGCTACCTGTTGGCAGTGAAGGAGTAGCTAGCTAGCGGTCTTTCTACCTACAAAGTAAAGGCTAGGCTACGGGATAGCTGTGAGGACGGCAAGGTGCTCTCCTGAATCATTCCGGACCCGTCTCCTGACCCACTATTCCCCCCTGGCTGTGACCGTCATGCTGCTCCATCCCTGGGACCGTGATTCTGCCTCCCACCGCTCGATGCTACCAAAAGAAGCTGCTTCAGCTCCCATGCCGACTTCTTGACTTTGCTTCAGTAATTATTCTGGCTTCCTGATTCTGTTTACTTGTATGTTCTTTAGCTACTTGTATGTGTATTAATAAATTGTATGTTCATGGATTTCAGTTTGTATTGACTGCTATATGAGTGTAATAAAAACATTAACTTATATACTAAATTCCATTGCCATGACGATTCTAGATGGCAAAAACACTTTCATTTTAATATGATGACCTCACAAACAAATGTGTTGATTTGAAACAGTTCCATGACAATTCTAAACCATAAGAATACATTTGAATCTTATATCACAATTGAATGTATAGCAATCTTTGTTGTTAGGTGCCAACTCAGTTTTGGTGGCAACCAAGAATTCGTTCTTAATTGACTTGCCTAGTTAAATAAAATTAAAGAAAGAAATAATACATTCAAAAGACAACACATGCGACTAGCATCTGCTATCTAAGATTGATAGATTTCTCAAAAATCAGCTTCTGGCAACAGCAATTTGACCAGTCTATACCATGGATGACACAGGAGCATCACTATCTTCCTGGGTACACTCCTCACACAGTATGTTAGGTAGAAGTACCTTACCATCTACACTGGTTCTTATTAAATCAAATCAGATTTTTGTATGTACTTATGACTTTATTTAAATTTTACCCCTCCTCAGCCTGTGCAGGTGGCCAGGCAGAGTTTCTGGGAGTGCGAGCAGTACTGGAGGTACGAGCTCAGAAACATAGCGATTATCCGCTAGCACAGCCAGCACCTGCCTGAGCTGGAGCAACTCTGCCTGGCCAACTGGCACATGGAGGTGGAGCGCAGGGTTCACTTATACAGTGTGGGTGTGAGGGAAACCCTAGGCAGACTGATCAGTGACATCAGAGAGAGCCAGCAGGAGCAGAGGAGAAAGACTTGGGTGAGTGAAGAATGAGGGCCTCTACTGTGAATGGACTGTTGAATATTTTTTATTTTTTATTAGTATTAGAACTAAGATAAGAAAATATGTTTTTATTAATTTATAAATACATTTGATTTAACCATACAAATTGTGATGTCTTTGAGTGAAATTTCTCCATGGGAAATGAAACAAACAAGATTGTGTGTGGGTGTTATGCATGTATATACACACACTCACAGGCAGGAAATCTCCCACGTTGAGTCCTATTGGTTCATTCCTGGTGGAGAGGATGACGCTAGGCTGGGGTTTGGCCTTCGCCATGGCAACGACCAGTGGGGGGGCTGGGTGGGGTGCAGGGGGGTGGTTAGAGGTCGGAGATCGTGCGGTTACCACGGGGATGGGACGGGGCGCCGTGGCGACCACGGTAGGCTCCACCCTCAGGACCGGAGTGGACGAGGCCACTGGAAGGTTCTTCAACAGGCCGGGCTGCAGTGACACACACACACACACACACACACACACTAGAAACAAATCTAACGTATTTACATAGAGAAACTCACACACTGACAGAGCCAATCCCACATACACACTCAAGCATTACAAAACACAAATGAGTCACACATACAACAGTACAGCTATACAGTACAAACCTGCTGTCTGTCAGTCATAGGAGTCATGAGCTCCACCAGCCCTTGGTTAGCCCTCACCACAAAACTCTCTGAGAAAAAGAGGGAGAGAACTTGAATATGAGTGGCGGAGTCTGGTAAAGCAGACCCCACATGCCCCTTGACGACGGGGGTTCGAGCCCCGGCTCGACTGACTGTCTGTGCCCTTCCTTTCTGTATCCATCTCCATTACATGTCTCCCATTCTGTACTTCTATATAATACATGAATAATAAAATACACCAAATAAAAGAACTTGAATATGAAACGTCGGACAGCAACACATCTCATACACAACAGATCAATGTGATAGTTTTATCACAAACACATGTAATACTGCTCATACTAACAGCTTGGTAGAAGGTACTCACCATCTTCTAAAGGCGCAGGGAATGGCTCACTCTTTGGGGGGGTGCGAGCTGGAAGGGGGAAACAAGGAGACTTTTAGTATGAAATTCAAGCATGATTAAGACACTGCTAGATGTTCATGTAGTAATACATGCATTCTGCTGTTAGTGTGAACACTGAATAGATAGCAATAAAATGTAAGACGTAATATGAGACTACAGATGGCGCTCTTTGGCTGGAAGATCTCTTTGTAGTCCTCAGGGTTACGGATCTCGGCGGAGGACTCCTTCTCGTCCTCACTGCTGGGGCTCCTCCTCTCCCCCTCTGGACTGCGTCGGTCTGACTCAGAACTCTGCTTTACCCTGGAAGAGCACACCCCAAAACCACACATCAAATAGTGTGCTTATTGATACAATGGAAACCAATGGATGCTGTTTTGATGCAGTATTTGCTATAACATATGCCATTTAGCAGCGTGCATACATTTTATATATGGGTGGACCCGGGAATGGAAGCCGCCTGGCATTGCAAGCGCCATTCTCTACCAACTCAGCTACAGGAGGACCACATGATTTGAACCACTACGATTTTAATCAGCTCATATGGGATTTTGTTGAAACAGATTCTGTAGCATATAGGGCCAAATGCTAAATCTGAGTTAAGTGTGCCCATCTCACGTTAGGGTTAGGATTCGCTCCATAGAAAGTAGGTATAGCGGCGTTTAGAAGTGGGCAGTACCTCTGTGTGCTGCAGGTGGTCAGGGGTCGGTCGTAGTTGCGTCGCAGCGTGGATCCTTTCGGGGAGGGCTCTGTGAGCGGCTCGTCGTCCTGGATTACGCCTTGGATCACAGAGCCAGACTTCCTCACCCGCGTGAGATCCACCACGTAGGACGAAACATTCGTCAGATTGTACGACACGCCAATCTTGGAGAGAGAGCATCCATTGGTATTACTATGTAACACAGTAGTTAAATAATAATAATAATAATAATAATAATAATATGCCATTTAGCAGACGCTTTTATCCAAAGCGACTTACAGTCATGCGTGCATACATTTTTGTGTATGGGTGGTCCCGGGGATCGAACCCACTACCTTGGCGTTACAAGCGCCGTGCTCTACCAGCTGAGCTACAGAGGACCACTAAAATAGTAACTCCCCCCTCCCACAAAAAATTATAATAATAAACACTAACACTCGCAGTCATTGTAAATGTAATTACAATGACTGAAATGTGGTTGTCTCACCTAGCTATCTTAAGATTAATACACTAACTAAGTCGTTCTGGATAAGTGTCTGCTAAATTACTCAAATGTAAAACATTTAAAAAGTAAAATGTCATGCTCACACACCAGCTGGTGGTTGCAGATAGCCAGGTCTGCCACCTTGCCCCAGCCCACTGGCACCACGTCAAAGCAGCGGTCGGGCTCCCAGCCATAGACACGCAGAGAGTCCACAGCTCCACTGTACAGACAGCAGCCATCCAGGTTAAAGGCCAGACACCTGGAGAGAGAAATGGGGAAGAGGAAAAAGGATGTAGGGATAGTTTATATACAGTATAGAGTGTTAGTTGCATCTGAACTTCTAATATCGCGGTGTCCCACCAACTACACTTAGTGAAGGTAGCCCTTACCTGACTGGTCCCATCTCTCCCTCTGAAGAGCCAATCATCTTGAACTTTTCCAGATCCCACAGTTTGATGGTCCTGTAGGGAACAGACGTACACACACAGATAGAGCTGTGATGAAGCCAGTGGAAAACACAGCCATCCTTAAGGCATTCCGCTTTAGTAATGGAGTTGAAGCCATCGTAAGTACAGTTACCTCATACGTATTTATTTACCATATTTCACCCCCGAGTGTGTGTGTGGATACCATACCTGTCAGAGCTGCCTGACGCTAGCAGATACTCGTTGGGGTGGAACTGGATGATGTTGATGGCTCCGGTGTGTGCTGTAAACTCTGTGATCATCTTCCCTGCAGTCAGGTCCCACAGCTAGGACAAAGGTCAGAGGGCAATATGAGTTCCTGACTGGCACAGCTAGGAATATTATGATGTTGCCCTTAAGAATCAGGTAAGCTGATCCCAGATCTGTGCCTATAGAAGTAGAACTTCTATGCAGAGGTGTATACTACAAAGCAGGATCAATGAGTTAGCCAGCTGACTGATAACCAACCAGAAATAACTATTGATTTTCTGGTTCATTAAGAAAGTTAAACTTAAATATGTGTTTTTGGTTGTTGAATCAATTAGGCCATGCCCATTTCAAGCTTATTTTTCAAAAGTTATTTCAGAATATTTAGGCAAGTTAGCTGGCTAACTCATTAATCCTGCTTTGTTGCAAACCCCTCTGAACATAAGGTTGAGAGTTTACAATAGGGCTCTGCAACCTTGTTCCTGGAGAGCTACCCTCCTGTAGGTTTTCGCTCTAGACCCAGTTGTAGCTAACCTGATTCAGTTTATCAACCAGCTAATTATTAGAATCAGATGCGCTAGATTAGGGTTAGAGTGAAAACCTACAGGACAGTAGCTCTCCAGGAACAAAGTTGGAGAGCCCTACTTCACAAACTGACCACAGTCATGTGAGATGAGAAACATGTGAAAGCAAGCTTCTGACAATGTGTAGGTGCGTTCATACCTTGATGGTGCTGTCATCACTAGCAGAGGCCAACCATTTCCCATCTGGACTGAAAGCCAGGCACCTTACTGCCTGAGTGTGACCCTGCACAAACACACACAGATTGCATATGAAATTGATAAACACACACAGGCCCCCTACTCCTATCCAGACAGTCAGTCCCCAGCCCCTCCTCCCCAGGCCAGGGCAGACAAGACAGTGTTCGCCGTCTCACTGTAATCCCTGGCTTAGTCCTACTGCCAGACATAAACACACAGCATTAGTGCTGATTAGCAGACCCACTCCCACGGCTAACAAGATAATCAGCCACTGACCAGACAGCAGGCCTCTAACAGAGAGTGAGAAGGTCGGTAAGAGGGGAGGTTGGGAGGGAAGGGCCAGTGAGACAACAGCATCTCCTTTAAACAGGATCCCTGCCAAACTAAGGGGGCTGGGTCAATATAGTACAGCGCTTTCTAACCACAAAAAGGCTTTAGCCAATAATTAACCTTGGTGCTCTTCAGTTGGGTATGAATTACATACGGCTGCAAGTCTTACCTTGTACCTGAACACACAGCCCTTTCTCCGTACATCCCACAGCTGAAAGAGAAAAAGTATGTTTAAACACAGATATCACATAACAATCCACATACATAGTAGAGTTCTTAACAACACTCACTCATGCAGCACACATACACACCTTGATGTTGGTGTCCATGGAGCCTGATGCCAGGTATTCCCCAAACGGGTGGAAGTCCAAGCTGCAGATATTGGCCTTGTGTCCCATTAAAGTTCTTAGGACTGGGATAAAATAGCAAAACATTGTTATGGCATTCTCAGAACAACTGGTAGCCTAGGTCTAAAGCTAACTCTCTCTCCACTGCTCTTGTCCTTCTAGACCTGTCTGCTGCCTTTGATACTGTGAACCATCAGATCCTCCTCTCCACCCTCTCCGAGCTGGGCATCTCCGGCGCTGCTCACTCTTGGATTGCGTCCTACCTGACCGGTCGCTCCTACCAAGTGGCGTGGCGAGAAGCTGTCTCCGCACCACGTGCTCTCACCACTGGTGTCCCCCAGGGCTCAGTTCTAGGCCCTCTCCTATTCTCGCTATACACCAAGTCACTTGGCTCTGTCATATCCTCACATGGCCTCTCCTATCATTGCTACGCTGACGACACACAACTAATCTTCTCCTTTCCCCCTTCTGATAACCAGGTGGCGAATCGCATCTCTGCATGTCTGGCAGACATATCAGTATGGATGACGGATCACCACCTCAAGCTGAACCTCGGCAAGACGGAGCTGCTCTTCCTCCCGGGGAAGGACTGCCCGTTTCATGATCTCGCCATCACGGTTGACAACTCCGTTGTGTCCTCCTCCCAGAGTGCGAAGAGCCTTGGCGTGACCCTGGACAACACCCTGTCGTTCTCCGCCAACATCAAGGCGGTGACCCGATCCTGTAGGTTCATGCTCTACAACATTCGGAGAGTACGACCCTGCCTTACACAGGAAGCGGCACAGGTCCTAATCCAGGCACTTGTCATCTCCCGTCTGGATTACTGCAACTCGCTGTTGGCTGGGCTCCCTGCCTGTGCCATTAAACCCCTACAACTCATCCAGAATGCCGCAGCCCGTCTGGTGTTCAACCTTCCCAAGTTCTCTCACGTCACCCCGCTCCTCCGCACACTCCACTGGCTTCCAGTTGAAGCTCGCATCTGCTACAAGACCATGGTGCTTGCCTACGGAGCTGTGAGGGGAACGGCACCTCCGTACCTTCAGGCTCTGATCAGTCCCTACACCCAAACGAGGGCACTGCGTTCATCCACCTCTGGCCTGCTGGCTCCCCTACCTCTGCGGAAGCATAGTTCCCGCTCAGCCCAGTCAAAACTGTTCGCTGCTCTGGCACCCCAATGGTGGAACAAGCTCCCTCACGACGCCAGGACAGCGGAGTCACTCACCACCTTCCGGAGACATTTGAAACCCCACCTCTTTAAGGAATACCTGGGATAGGATAAAGTAATCCTTCTACCCCCCCCCCCCCCTTTTACTCCAACCCACCCCCCCCAAAAAAAAAAATATATATAAAATAAATAAAAAAAATTATATAAAAAAACAAACACAAAAAAAAAAAAAAAAAAAAATGTAAAGTGGTTATCCCACTGGCTATAAGGTGAATGCACCTATTTGTAAGTCGCTCTGGATAAGAGCGTCTGCTAAATGACGTAAATGTAAATGTAATGTAAATGTCTAGTTGACTCTAGTAGAAATACATCTCCACATCCCACACGCCTAACCTCCCCATACACACACAATATAGGAGAAATGCAGTCTCACTCTTTGCAGCCTCCAGGTCCCATACGCGCAGTGATCCAGACTGTGAGCCAGCCACCACCTGCTCCTCAGAGTTATTAAACTTTACACACTCCACTGGGTTATTATGGCCTGTCAGACTCTGTGAGAGAGACAGGGAGAGAGGGAAAGCAAACGGGAGAGGAGAAGAGAAAGGGAGAGGGGACAAGAAGGTGAGAGAGAGGTGGAAATACATGTTTTAGTGACAGGCAGCATCCACCAGAAATAAGCAGAGATCAAACTGTACACACACACTTCTTCCCTAAAGGTCTGGCTAGTCTGTACCATGATGCAGTTGGGTTTGCTGACTGCCCAGATGTTGACTCGGCAGTCCTCTCCCCCAGTGGCTAGCAGACGGCCTGAGTTCTTCCCCAGGGCCAGACACGCCACATTACTGGAGTGGGCTACAATCTCCTCTGGAACAGAAAATGATGCACAACACACCAGGATTCATCTCTTGGTCCATGAAACCAATAAGATTAGGGGCTTGAATTTGGGTCTTGAAAGGGTGAGTGAAATGGAGACTCTACTCACGTAATCTCCATGATGTTTTGGTGGTGTTGGCCACAGCCATGGTGATTCTTGGGCATCCAACACTCAACAGTGTTATTATTCACACAGAGCTAGTTGCTTCAGGTGTGTTGACTGTATGATGAGACTTTTAGCTTCTCTCCAATGAATGAACAAGAAGCAACTAGCTCTGTGTGGCAGAAGAGACAGATAAAATGTCAACTTCTCCGCTTCATGTCCACTGTCGGCTTCTCTTGGAGCTGAGGGAGGATGCAAACAAAATAGAAACTGTTTAAACCAGCTAATTATTACGAGCTAGATAGTCGAATCTACGCTGTTGGCGTTAGCTAGCTGGTTCGCTAGCTAGTTAGCAGGCTTAGTTAACTTAGTTAGTTAGCTTAAACAAAACAAAGTAACAATTCATTTCGGGCTGCAATTTAGGCAAATACAAAGTCATGCAAATTCTAATAACTGTTAGCTAGCTAGCTAGTAAACGCCATTTCGATGGTTAAACAGTTTGGTTGAACTTTATTAGCTAGCTACTAGCTAGCAAATTAGCATAGCTTGCTAACGTTAACAACAGCTCAATTAGCTAGCTACTGTACAGTAGCTAGCTAATTAGATTGCTTGTCCTGGGCAGGGCAAAATATAATACAGAACATACCTGCATTTTAAGCTAATTGCCAGTAGAATATCTCTAGCTATGATTGGTGAAAATAGAATGGTTAAAACCGGAATCAATAGCTAGCTAATAACAACTACTAATCTGATTCTGTCTGGCTTCTTCAGTCCTTGTTGTTGATTTCATGTTGCTTGCGACCACAGTCTACACTTGCAGCTTAGCAACTGGCCTTGCGATGAGATCATTTATTCACTTCCGGATGGCTGAAGTTCAGTGGACACACTCAGGGTTGCCAGGTCTAGCTAAAATGTCAACGCAACGACTACTAAAATACGCAAACAAAGCCTGAAACTAGCTCAATTTTTCAGCAGCAAGAGAAGAGTTGCCACTTTTAGCCAATAAACCCTTTCCCCATAACGTTATCGAGCAAATTAAGCAAGAATATCGACGTAACTTGTAACGGTGAAAGAAGAAAAAATCGGTTTTCATTGCACGAGAAATGATAATTCGCCCTTATTTTAAACTCGCCAGATCGTTTTCCATGAATGGATGTCGAATTAACTCGTTTCATTGTAAATATGTTTGAGGGATGAAAGTTGAACAGAGGATCTCAAAATCTCTGTGCAAGAAACACTTGGACAACCTTCAAAAGAACGTTAGGCTATTTTCTGGCAATTGTGCCATTATTATGCCTGATGTTAAGACTACAAACCATTATAAATGGCCAATTTGCAAGATTTACTTGTCATTTCAATAGGCATTGTGTTAAGTTGCATCAATTCAAATCTGGTATTGGGAACAAAAGAGGTCAACACGACTTCTAAGATATACTAGTATTTTAATTAATGCAAACACTTAAATGGTAAATATGATGTTCGTATAAATGGGTCCACTGAAATACCACACAGGGCACTCAGAGAACTGATCCATTGTTCTAAGTTCTTCTCCAAATACTCTGACAGAGATAGTTCCCGCTCCCTGCTGGCCAATCAGAGTAGAGTCTGAGCGTGGTTTAGACTTACTCAGCCTATCGTTGGCGCACAGGCTGGTCCCAGCCCCTTGGCGCTTCACTGTTGCCAGGTGTCTAGTTGTTTTGCAACTTCAGACATAGTCTGTTCCTCTCCACTGTAGCAGAACACATGTCCTTGAGCACGGTTTAACAAAGAGGCAGTGTGTATGTGTCTGTGAGAATCACAAGTCTGTCTCACCCTACTCCCTAACATTCCTCACATGAATCACAGCTTGTTATGTTAAGCAATTTATATCAGTACAGTACAAACCTATTATGTTTAATCATTAATGCATTCTTTCTATGCTAGGCATCACATCCAGTTATAAGAAAATAGATCCCCACAATTGGCTAGGCCTACTAAAATCTGGGTTTATGATTGTAATTCAACTTTACCATGGTTTGGTTCGCTAGATGCAGGTAGCCTATAGCCCCTGATAGCCTACAGTAGCCTAGGCATGATGTAAATTGACAGACTCATTTATTTATCATGAATAGTGAGGCCATTTCAAGGTAAGAAGTGCTTATGTTGCCCAATAGCCTGCTGGAATAGGCTACTGAGGTCTACAACAACAATACACTGAAGTTATAGGCTATTTATTAAATCCGTTTGCCAGCTCCCGGTAGGCTACACAAGTGGCAAAAATTGATTTGCAATGACTCCAGTGATATCATTTCAACATATTTATTGTTTCAAATGGTAGGCTACAGTAGCCTGCACAGAAATTAATAGGCTACTTAACGGCCAACAGGGGCGCAACTTTGGTTTTAGAAGTGGGGGGGGGGGGGGGGGGGGGCATCACTTTTATTTATTTTTATTTTAATTTTTTATCCAGTCGGATAAACACTCCAAACAGCCTACCCGACAGCTCGGAGGCGTCCGCATGGCCCTAAAGCATACAGTTGCCTCGTTTTGTGACACATTCCAATGCTAAAACTGGGGGGGGTACAAAAATGCAATTTCAGAATGTGGGGGGGACATGTCCCCCGTCCCCAGTGAAAGTTGCGCCCCTGGATATATCACTCTCCACATTCAATGTCAGCTTCATTGTGGCCTTTTCCCCATATCGGAAGCACGCCAGGGAGTTCCATAACTTCCATTTAAAATGTCCACCCGCGCAGCACTGCAGACCCAATAACTGAGGATTCGTAAAATCCTTCGCTTGATTTGGTTTTCTATAAGCAAAGTCGACATTAGAATGCAGTTTAAACCACCTCCAAGTGAATTCATATAATGCGCTTTAGAGCGCCTAGTCGTTTTTCTGTGCATTATCGCCTTATTTCTTGATGATCAGTTCTAGTGCGTTAATTTGTTTTATGGAAAGAGGGTTGGAAATATATGTCTCCATAATTACAATCTAAATAGCCTACCAAGAACTGGTAAAACGTTGTCATGACAGTCTCCTCTAACTCACGTGACTCAACATACACACACCCCTCCGGCCCTCCCACCGCTCACTCAGCAACAGGCTGCCTCACTAGCTGATAGTCATCAGCAGCAGGTCACAGTTACATATTTTAAATAAAAATTCCATGACGGCCGCGATGCAATTTAGAAGTAGCCCAAACACCCGCGACTTCGTTTTCAAAGTGATTTTCGTAGCAGGTTAGGAGAGCATTTTCGCAAACCCCTAACCCTATTCCTGACCTTAACATCAGTCTCCTAACCTGCTACGTTAATTATCCTAACCTGCTACAAAAATGCAACTTCGGTATCGAAGTGGCCTTAAGAGTGTTTCCCTGAAGTTCAGACCAAGTTCATGTTCAGACTATGAACAGAGGAAGAGGTCCATAGAAATATACAGTCGTGGTCAAAAGTTGAGAATGACACAAGTATTGGTCTTCACAAAGTTCGCTGCTTCAGTGTTATGAAATATTTTTGTCAGATGTTACTATGGTATACTGAAGAATAATTACAAGCATTCCATACGTGTCAAAGGCTTTTATTGACAATTACATGAAGTTTATGCAAAGAGTCAATATTTGCAGTGTTGACCCTTCTTTTTCAAGACCTCTGCAATCCGCCCTGGCATGCTGTCAATTAACTTCTGGGCCACATCCTGACTGATGGCAGCCCATTCTTGCATAATCAATGCTTGGAGTTTGTGGGTTTTTGTTTGTCCACCCACCTCGAGGATCGACCACAAGTTCTCAATGGGATTAAGGTCTGGGGAGTTTCCTGGCCATCGACCCAAAATTTCGATGTTTTGTTCCCCGAGCCACTTAGTTACCACTTTTGCCTTATGGCAAGGTGCTCCATCATGCTGGAAAAGGCATTGGTCGTCACCAAACTGTTCTTGGATGGTTGGGAGAAATTGCTCTCGGAGGATGTGTTGGTACCATTCTTTATTCATGGCTGTGTTCTTAGGCAAAATTGTGAGTGAGCCCACTCCCTTGGCTGAGAAGCAACCACATGTTTAACAGAGGAAGAACAATGATTTCAAGCACCACCCTCCTTTTAAAGCTTCCAGTCTGTTATTCTAACTCAATCAGCATGACAGAGTGATCTCTCTGATTTTTGGGATTAAGTTCATTTTCATGCAAAGCACTCTTCATGACATTCTGGAGTATATGCAAATTGCCATCATCAAAACTGAGGCAGCAGACTTTGTGAAAATTAGTATTTGTGTCATTCTCAAAACTTTTGACCACGACTGTAAATACAGGGATTGTGCAAAAATGTGTACACTCTTTTTGAATTGGAAGCATTGTGATGCAAGCTCCATTAAAGCGGCAATCTGCCTTTGAAACAATAAAAGAGGGCACCCGTTTCGGTAAAAAGCTGAGGGATGGGGCTGGAGCAATGTAACCACTCAAATTCATAGACAGCGCTAAGGATGCAAGGACTTACCATCCATGATATCAACATTCTAGTTTTAACCATGTGTTGAGGCTATATAGTGTTTCTTTACAATTGCTTTGGAGTTAAACAAGCTTATATTTTGGGTTCTGTGATACGGCAGTTGAATTAAGCTCATGAGGCATTTATGAGTTATATTCTTCAAGAATCAATGGGTACATATAATTCATTTAAGAGTCCAAAAATGGATGTAGCAACGGCCTTTAAGGTCACGTGACCATACCGATCATTTTCCAAATAAAAGTCCCCCGATTTGTTTTTTACTTGAACGTTATCAAAGTTCTAAAATACGTTTTTCTGATTCTAAATTGTGAAAAGGTTGCTTTAATATACATTTATTGATAACACAAACAATACTTCGACTTTTGGACACAGATGTTTGCTCTCTACAATGAAATAACAGATCAAATCTAGTTAACGTACTTGTTAAATCATTATGAAAAAAACATTGACATAAAATGAGACCTAAGACAGGTTATTGTTTTCATACTGAAATCAATTTAATCATATGTACATTAAGACTTTGTAGCAACAGTATCTAGGCTTACATAGTTGTTGGCTGATAGTAAAAAGGCAGACATTTCTGAAGCGATCAACGACCATGTTACCCCTGCTTTGACATGCTTACATTGTATAGGCATATTGATCACACAAATTGCTGGCAACTAACTACCAGTGCATCAATATATACTTCCATTTCATTTGTGTATTATTCAAAGATGATTTTGGCAAAGCCAGAGCAGCAGTCATAGGTCTTAGTCCCATTCCTAGCGCCTTGTCTATGCTTGTCAATGACACAGTGGGGAATTCAGGCAATAACTCACTGGGGATGCATTAGCTACAGGAAGCTGTTTTCTCCAATCTACCCTCCATCCCTCCCCTTTGCGGATCTGAGGCGACAGTTCGATCACATCCGCAAAAGGGAGTGATGACACAGCCTGGGTCATTCGGTTGGGAGATATGGAGAAAGAAACAGAACAAACGACTGATTTCACACCAAGATGGCTACACATCACAAAAGGTATACTACTAAAGTGACTTTAGAAAGTATTCATACCCCTTGACTTATTCCACATTCTGTTGTGTTACAGCCTGAATTCAAAATGGAATAAACAGATTTGTTCCCCCTCATCCATCTACACACAATACCCCATAATTACAAAGTCTAGGTCCAAAAGACTTCTCAACAGCTTCTACCCCCAGGCCATAAGACTCCTGAACAGCTAATCATGGCTACCCGGGCTATTTGCACTGCCCCCCCACCCCCACCACATATTTTTACGCTGCTGCTACTCTGTTAATTATTTATGCATAGTCACTTTAACTCTACCCACATGTACATATTACTTCAACTAGCCGGTGCCCCAGCACATTGACTCTGCACCGGTACCCCCCTGTATATATAGCCTCCCTACTGTTATTTTATTTTACTTCTGCTCTTTTTTTCTCAACACTTTTTTGTTGTTTTATTTTACTTTTTTATAAAAAAAATTAATGCACTGTTGGTTAAGGGTTGTAAGTAAGCATTTCACTGTAATGTCTGCACCTGTTGTATTCGGTGCATGTGGCCAATACAATTTGATTTGAAAACATATTTTTAGACATTTTTGCAAATGTATTGAAAATGAAATACAGTAATATCTAATTTACATAAGTATTCATGCCCCTGGATCAATACTTTGTAGAAGCACCTTTGGCAGCGATTACAGCTATGAGTATTTCTGGGTAAGTCTCTAAGAGCTTTCCACACCTGGATTACGCAACATTTGCCCATTGTTCTTTTAAAAATTCTTCAAGCTCTGTCAAATTGGTTGTTGATAATTGCTGGACATTCAACAACCATTTCCAGATACTGCCATAGATTTAAGTAAATTTAAGTCAAAACTAACTCGGCCACTCAGGAACATTCACGGTCTTCTTGGTAAACTACTCCAGTGTAGATTTGGCCTTGTGTTTTAGGTTATTGTCCTGCTGAAAGGTGAATTCATCTCCCAGTGTCTGGTGGAAAGCAGACTGAACCAAGTTTTCCTCTAGGATTTTGCCTGTGCTTAGCGACATTCCATTCCCAAACATAACACATTTAATTTATTTAGGACAAAAAAGTGAATTGCGCTGCCACATTTTTTGCATTATTACTTTAGTGCCTTGTTGCAAACAGGATGCATGTTTTGGAATATTTTTATTCTGTACAGGTTTCCTTCTTTTCACTCTGTCATTTAGGTTAGTATTGTGGAGTAACTACAATGTTGTTGATCCATCATCCATTTTCTCCTATCACAGCCATTAAACTATGTAACTGTTTTAAAGTCACTCTTGGCCCCATGATGAAATCCCTGAGCGGTTTCCTTCCTCTCCGGCAACTGAGCTAGGAAGGACGCCTGTATCTTTGTAGTGACTGGGTGTATTTATACACCATCCAAAGTGTAATTAATATCTTCACCATGCTCATAGGGATATTCAATGTCTGCTTAAAAAAAAAACACAAACACATTTGCCCATCTACCAATAGCCGCCCTTCTTTGCGAGGCATTGGAAAACCTCCCTGGTCTTTGTGGTTGAATCTGTGTGTGAAATTCACTGCTTGACTGGAGGACCTTACATATAATTGTATGTGTGGGGTAGAGATGCAAGGTAGTCATTCTAAACTCATGTTAAACACTATTATTGTACACAGAATGAGTCCATGCAACTTATGACTTAAAATGATTTAGGCTTGCCATAACAAAGGGCTTGAATACTTAACTCAATAATTTTTGTATTAATTTGTAAAAATTTCAAAAAACATAATTCCACTTTGACATTATGGGTGGGGTATCATGTGTAGGGTGACAAAATCTCAATTTAATAAACTTTAAATTCAGGCTGTAACAACAAAAACGTGGAAAAAGTCAAAAGGTCTGAATACTTTCTGAAGGCACTGTATATTTCCTATTGCTTATTTATGTTGTGAAGAAATGCACTTGAAATGTTAAATGAATGTATATGATACTTGAGAATCTGAGGATTGTTATTTTTTGTAATCAAATCATTTTTCAGCATTATGAAGGATGGGAGCTATAACGATTAGGGCCGAGATACAATCTGATCGCGGATTTAGACAATGCGCCATTTATACTGAACAAAAATATAAAAACGCAACAATTTCAAAGATTTTACTGAGTTGCAGTTCATATGAGGAAATCATTAGGCCCTAATCTATGGATTCCACATGACTGGGAATACAGATATGCATCTGTTGGTCACAGATACCTTTAAAAAAAAAAAAGTTGGGGCGTGGATCAGAAAACTAGTCAGTATCTGGTGTGACCACCATTTGCCTCATGCAGCGTGACACATCTCCTTCGCATAGAGTTGATCAGGCTGTTGATTGTGGCCTGTGGAATGTTGTCCCACTCCTCTGCAATGGCTGTGCAAAGTTGCTGGATATTGGCGGAAACTAGAACACGCCATTGTACACGTCGATCCAGAGCATCCCAAATATGCTCAATGGGTGACATGTCTGGTGAGTATGCAGGCCATGGAAGAACTGGGACATTTTCAGCTTCCAGAAATTGTGTACAGATCCTTGCGACATGGGTTCATGCATTATCATACTGAAACATGAGGTGATGGCAGTGGATGAATGGCATGACAATGAGCCTCAGGATCTCGTCACGGTATCTCTATGCATTCAAATTGCCATCGATAAAATGCAATTGTGTTCATTGTCCGTAGCTTATGCCTGCCCATACCATAACCCCACCGCCACCATGGGGCACTCTGTTCACAACGTTGACATCAGCAAACCGCTCGCACACACAAAGCCATACACGTGGTCTGCGTTTGTGTGGCCGGTTGGACGTACTGCCAAATTCTCTAAAATGACGTTGGAGGCGTATTATGGTAGAGAAATGAACATTAAATTCTCTGGCAGCAGCTCTGGTGGACAGTCCTACAGTCATCATGCCAATTGCGTGCTCCCTCAAAATCTGAAACATCTGTGGCGTTGTGTTGTGTGACAAATTTTAGAGTGGCCTTTTATTGTCCCCAACACAAGGTGCACCTGGGTAATGATCCTGCTGTTTAATCAGCTTCTTGATATGCCACACCTGTAAGGTGGATGGATTATATTGGCAAAGGAGAAATGCTCACTAACAGGGATGTAAACAAATTTGAGCATAACATTTGAGAGAAATAAGCTTTGTGTGCGTATGGAACATTTCTGGGATCTTTTATTTCAGCTCATGAAACATGGGACCAACACTTTACATGTTGCGTTGATATTTTTGTTCAGTGCAAGTCATTTCCGATTGAGCCGACATATGCAGCACTAACAGTGAATGTAGTCTCTGCGAGAACATTGCCTTTAAACTGTGCATTGCGGACAAAGCAGAATCGGAATTAATTTCAACCTTCGTCACATAGGCCCAATTCCAAATCAACACCTAGCCCCTAACCCTAGGCACTTCATGTAGATCTGAAATAAATAGCTGTAAAAGTTAGGTAATAGTTCCCCCTTGGTCTAGATTAGCACCTAGGTGGTAGTTGCTAGTGGTCTATTTGGAATTGGGCAATGAGAGTGAGATCTGATGAGCAGTGTCTAAAATAAAAGGCCTGCCATAGGGTAAAATCACCACATCCTTTTCACTAGTTCATATGAAATTGATGTGATACATAGACCTAGATTACGAACAATTGGATGTAAACACAAATTACAGGCCAAGGTATATGACAACATGTATTGGTGATGATGACATCAGCCCAACAAGGACGATTTCCTCTCCAGATGTAAAGAAAGAGGGATAAGGATAGAGGGGCGAGGAAGAAAGGGAAGGATGAAGGGATAGGGAGCGAGAGGAAAACCAGATAACCCCCAGGGTCCGGTTCAGTTCTTTATCCATACCTGGACGTCTGAGCACACATCAAAAGCTCCTCCTGAATAACTTAACTGTAGAGTTCCTGGCTGTCTGTATTTAGATTCATTCTGTGTATAGAAATAATGCGACAGTCTGCCAAGTTAGAATCTCTTCATCTGTCTGCGCTCCTGTCGTCTCTGCTTCTTCTCATTCACCTCCTCTGGGGCGGCACCAGAGTTCTCGGCCGAAAACCAGGGGCTTAGGAAGTTGACCCACAGCAGGAACATTGCACGGGCCGGGGCCTGACACACACACAGATTGATTAAGAGATCAATAATGGCCACGAGAAAGGGAAAATAAACAACCAAAGAGAGCGAGTACAGCAAGTATGGGATAAACTCTTACCAGTAGCCAAAGGTACCAGAAGTAGGAGGAGATGGTGCTGAGCACTTGTACTATGGCAGTTAGCAGGATAACATCCTTCAGATGCCTATAATGACAAAGAATCCATCATAAACGCACCACACTACCATTATAGCTTTGAGAAATCTACCCTTGAAGGGAGATAAGGGCACCATTGTTACACGCATTTTGAACATGCTGTAATACTCACCAATTCTCTCACACACATACTGTATGTTTGCACACTCATGTTCACGGAAATAAACACACTCCTGCAGTGTGAGCACTCACTCTGCCATCCCCTGCTCCATGTTCAGATCTATTCCTCCGTCCAGCAGACTTCCATCCTCACCAAACACTGCTTTGGCCATGGCAGTCATGGAGCGGTAACTGCCCACATACACTGCCAGGGCAAACACCATTGCAAACTACAGGGGTGGGAGAAGGAGATGGAGGAAGGAAGAAGAGAGAGACAGGGGGAATGAGACCGTGGGGGAGAAACCAAGAAGGGAGGAACGAGAGAGAGGGAGAAAATAAAGTAGAGAGCGTTAGTAATCCGCAATCATCCCAGTTTCACTGCTCAACAGTAGAGGAGCCATCAATGTCAATAACATACACAGAATGAACTCACCCATGTCCAAAACGTTGAAGAGCTATAGAAGACCAAGAGGTTTAACGCAGTGTATATCGCCTAGGAGAGAAAGAAGTGTCAGGTGCTGTACTAGTCACAATTTCCATTCAAAAAGTAACATTGGCAAGGAAGATGATGTCTTACGTTAGCTCCCAAGATTACTCTGGTGTAGAACTTGAGTGTCCCCTCATTCTCCTCGTAGATTTGCTTCTTGCCTTTAGTGCCGACCTTACCTTTGGGCTGTGTGCATTAGAAAGGTGGGCTGTTAGTGTAGTCAACATTGCATGGACTTCAGAAATAAGAAAGCTTACCAGCAATTAACTTACTAGCATCAATATGGAGACAGGCTGTGTAGGGTTTGTTAACTAACGTTGGCTCAAGCTAATTAATTGGCTTTGATACACATTAGTTTATCATTCTATCAAATTAATTAGCCAATAGGTACACATAACTGAAGGTGAGTTAGTTGCTGTTATAAAACTTAGTAGGCTCGTTATCCTATGCAGTCAGCTAGTCTGCCCAACCTGTCTGAAACATACGCAGGTGAAAGATCCACCTACCGCCATTAGTTCCTTAACCCTGTGCTGCTGTTCCCTTCACGTACGCGTAGTAGGTCCTTTTTTGACATCGACTTGTACAGTATTCGAGCAATTTAGATGGACTGTTATACCAAACACAGGCTTGAAGTTCAACTGTAACGAGATCTCAATGAAGGTAACACATCAGCGTTTACGAATTACACTTCCGGCGCAGGTAAGACGTCACTATTTAAAAGTGCAAAATGACTTTGTCGCCACCTGGCGTCATGAACGTGAATGCATTCAACTACAGCGTTTGTAGTTGTACAATTTTTGAAAATGTACCAATATAACAATAGGCCCGCTCAACCAGAACCATTTTGACAGCCATGCCTGATAATAACTATATAGATTCAAAATAAAACATAAGCAAATCAACCATATGAACCTGCTTCAAACATGGGGCCAGGTAGATGGTGATGCGGTGGTCCTCTGTAGCTCAGCTGGTAGAGCGCGGCGCTTGTAACGCCAGGGTAGTGGGTTCGATCCACGCGACAACGCATACACAAAAATGTATGCACGTATGACTGTAAGTCGCTTTGGATAAAAGCGTCTGCCAAATGGCATATTATTATTATCATGAGATCAGCTCCACTCCATACCAGCAGTGAAAGAGCAGCTTCACTGGGCTCCTGGCCTGCAGAGTTCAGTACTACTGCACTCTGTCCTGTTGGGTTAGGTCTGACTGGTTCTAAAGTATTTCCATACATTCACCACTTGAGGTCACGAACTCAAAAGACAATCTTTGAATTATCACATTTTGATGAAGCCCTGACCACTGTAGTGAAATAAAAACAATAGTGCCCATGTAAAATTTATTTTAACCATTTCTAATCCCTGAAACCAAAGATTTCCCAAGGGCTCAGGATTTAACCATGTATTCAAAGTCAGACCATAGCAGGGCACAGGGATGAAGCCAGTCATCTCAGGAGCGGTAGAAACCTGGGTCAACAATGCATAATGAGCAATAAAGTATAACCTCATCTAACATTAGGAATTTACCACCTTCATTTTCATTTTATTTCACTGGTATTTTATCACCACCATTACCTGCAACACTTGCACTTGACTTACACCCCCTTACTAGCTCTGACTTTGCTGATAGCTACTTTATTGAGGGAAAGTGTACTTACTCTGGATAAATTACTCAAATGTAATGCTGGTGCGGGCAGTTGCACTCTGAGAAGTGTTAACACTGGGTGGATATGTGGTTGTTGGGGGACTAGTGCTTCCGGTGGAAGGGTTGAAACCATGTGGACCTAACTTCTCATCTTCAAATTGGTCAGGCTTGTCGTTTGACAAGGCTCTGCCCTGACTAGGTTTACTTGAGTCATCATGTTCAGTGTCACTGATGTGTTTGGGAACAGTCAATGAGCTCATAGAAGAAGTGTCACTGATATGACGGCTGTTTTGGGAAGGTTTAAACCTGCCCTGAACAAGGCTATTTGGGGTATTAGTAGGCTCAGGGTGCCAGAGGCCTAGTCTGATACCTCTTAGACTGTAACTCTCCATATAAACATGCTCAAAAGCGCTAGGGCAGGGATCCCTAACTGGCGGCCTGCGGGTGGTTTCATTTGGCCCCCCAAGTTTTCTGAGCAAAATAAAACAACCTTTTTTTATTTATTTTTATTTTTATTGTTGGACATAAAAGCACCAGGAAATGAGTTCCAAGTGATTTTAATTTAAGAAATCTGTTCCCAAGTATTCCCATGAATAATAGAGAGACGCATGATCATATATAAATGCAAGTAAGGTTTGAAATGATTATGTTTTAGTCAAACATCATATCTGTTTGGGCTTCTTGCAGTCAATTGCAGTCTACAAATTATTTGTAATTATAAACTAGGTGGTTCGAGGCTTGAATGCTGATTGGCTGACAGCCGTGGTATATCAGTCCGTATACCACGGTTATGACAAAATATTTATTTTTCCTGCTCTAATTACGTTGGTAACCAGTTTATAATAGCAATAAGGCACCTCGGGGGGTTGTGGTATATGGCCAATATACCACTTCTAAGCGTCATGCATAAGAACAGCCGTTAGCCATTGGCCATACAGTGCATTCGGAAAGTATTCAGACCCCTTCACTTCTTCCACATTTTGTAACATTACAGCCTTATTCTAAAATGTATTACATTCATTTTGTCCTCATCAATCTATATACACAATACCCCATAAATGACAAAGCGAAAACAGGTTTTTAAACATTTTTGCAAATGTATTAAAAATAAAAAACAGAGATACCTTATTTACATAAGTATTCAGACTCAAAATTGAGCTCAGGTGCATCCTGTTTCCATTGATCATCCTTGAGATGTTTCTACAACTTCATTGGAGTCTACCTGTGGTAAATTGAATTGATTGGACATGATTTGGAAAGGAACACACCTGTCTACAGTGCCTTCGGAAGGTATTCAGACCCCTTGACTTTTTCCACATTTTGCTAGGTTACCGCCTTATTCTAAAATTAATTAAATTGTTTTTTTCCTCATCAATCTAAACAATACCCTATAATGACAAAGCAAAAACAGGTTTTTAGATTATTTTGCTAATTTGTCATTTAAGAATGATGGAGGCCACTGTGTTCTTGGGGACCTTCAACGCTACAGAATCTTTTTGGTACCCTTCTCCAAATCTGTGCCTTGACACAATCCTGTCTCGAAGCTCTACGGACAATTCCTTTGACATCATGGCTTGGTTTTTGATCTGACATGCACTGAACCACCAAGACTCTTCCTAGAGCTGCCGCCCGGCCAAACTGAGCAATTGGGGGAGAAGGGCCTTGGTCAGGGAGGTGACCAAGAACCTGATGGTCACTCTGATAGAGCTCCAGAGTTCCTCTGTGCAGATTGGAGAACCTTCCAGAAGGACAGCCATCTCTGCAGCACTCCACCAATCAGGCCTTTATGGTAGAGCGGCCAGACGGAAGCCACTCTTCAGTAAAAGGCACATGACAGCCCACTTGGGACTCTCAGACCATGAGAAACAACATTCTCTGGTATGATGAAATCAAGATTGAACTCTTTGGCCTGTATGCCAAGCGTCACGTCTGGAGGAAACCAGGCACCGCTCATCACCTGGCCAATACCATCCCTATGGTGAAGCATGGTGGTGGCAGCAGCAAAAAGGACACTCCTGAAGTGATGCTGCTAGGATCATGAACTGCTGATCTGAAGATTGTTTCCAGTGACTACAGTGCTGGCCGTCCAGTTTTGAACATTTTTGTCTGATGCAGAATCGGATGTGTTCAAGAGAGGATTATGAGGCCCCCGTGTAGCTCAGATGGTAGAGCATGGCGCTTGCAACACCAGGGTTGTGGGTTCGATTCCCACGGGGGGCCAGTATGATATATATATATTTAAATGTATGCACTCTGGATAAGAGCGTCTGCTAAATGTCAATTATGTAGGGCAGCCCCCGAAGTGACTCTTCTTATCGACTGTATGCAAGAATTTCCTGTGTTGTCTTAGGAATTGAACATTCTCTATGATGATCTTGCCAACCCCCTCTGAGAAGCAGTTCTGATATCTGATTTATAGTAATACTATTGGTCAACAATTCAGATTTTGAATCCAAACAACTCAGATGCTTATAAAAGGGTCTTAGATTGCATTGTCTCTTTCTTTCTCTCTCTCCCATGAGCTATGTGCCATTGCCATTTCTCTCTCTCCCTCTCTGACCATGCTTAGAATAATGCCTTGTAATGCTTTGTAACTTAAGCTTATGCCTTGTATAATGTTATTATTCATTTGACAAACTAATTAAATACACTTGTATTTAGAATTCCATTCTCAGACATTTCTTCATTGCCTATTACTGTAGCTCATCTATAGTGTTCTTGCATATTGCTATTTATCTTATGGAGTCAGATAATTCAGTTAATAGGCTAATTACACTCTTATTATGAGTCACATGTGAGGTATATATTACATTTTAGTCATTTAGCAGACGCTCTTATCCAGAGCGACTTACAGTTAGTGAGTGCATACATTTTTCATACTGGCCCCCCGTGGGAATCGAACCCACAACCCTGGCGTTGCAAGCGCCATGCTCTATCAACTGAGCTACAGGAGGCCTGTATAATATACTGTACGGTATATACGCATATCAAGTATTACTGCCTACTACAGATGTACATCTTTTAACGTAACACAGAAGCATAGTCGACTTGAAATGGAAAAATACATAGAATTTACATAACATCACAATTAAAATGTATACAAATCCAAGTCAATAGGAGTATGAACAACATAACCCTTGATTCAATTACATGCTTAGCATTGCTCAGAAAACAAAAGTGATCAAAGACAATAAAATAACTCAGACATATTGCCTTAAAATCCCTCTCCAATGGTTCAGTATAGTGGAAAATAAACTCTTGCTTCAAGTAAGTGCATCATTTTTCAAAGTGGTTAAGGATGTGGTCTTATATAAAATAGCATGAACCTTGTAGGTTGGATGGCAGACCTTCTACTAACTAAACCGTTTTGAGGAGGTAATGGACCCAGAAGAACCAGTCAAATACATTTCCCTCTTCACCTAATATATTAAACTGATTCTAGCCTCGGTACCAGTCTGTTTCCTCTTCAGCCAACTCCTTCTTGTTGACCACAAAAATAGTCTGCACTCAGAAAAAGCACTTGGGATACAAAGACTTTACAGAGAAGGCAGATTTCAGTATTCATAATGACGTCATAATTTCCCAATCATATCTTATTTGCATTACCCATGAAGAGCTTTAATGGCACTTTTCATGATAAGGAAATATTCCCCTTTGGACTCATTCCCACAGAGTCATTCCCAAGTCATAGATGGCTTTATTCTCCAGGATCTCCACTTTCTCCCCTGCAGGGATCAGTGTGTTGGCCAACATGGCCCTGGTCACTGATTGGATGGGGATGGACATCGCCGTGGGAAACATGGAGGAAATAGGCCCCAGGACCTTCCTGGCAAACCACTCAGCAGGCCGGCTCTCCTGCCTGTCGACCATCAGCACCCTGGGAGGAAAAACAAGAAAGAGAGGAAGAATTCAGTTGTGAGTTGTTACGAGTGAAATAAGTTACAGCTATAAACACAGTATCATAATATCTCAGAGTGTATTTATGCAATGAAAGTGAACACTATGTGTTTACATCGTGATCACTGGAGAAATTTGTATATTGCTAATCATGACACTATTTGTTTTGCCATGACTGATAAGGTAATGAACAAGTGAGTCATTTCTGCAAAGGGACATTTTTACACATGACTAATGCAAATTAGACTTACGCAGGGCGATAGATGGAGTATCTCTCGAAGTCCAACGGCTCGATATCTGCCTCCACTTGTCCCTGGAGAGGCAAACATTTGCATTAACCAAACAATATACAGCACTTCATCAAATAGCTTTATGAGAGAGGCTGAAAGAGGCCTTATTTATGAAAGGATATAAATGAGGTATCTTTACTCAGGTGAACATTTTGTGTATTACCTTCACTTTGAGATAGAGAAAACCACTGATTTTGTCAGCCCCTTTAGAAGACTCTAGGTTGAAGTGTGAGCAGCCTCCTGCCTTGGCGAGCTCCGCTGACTTCAGGACATAGTCATGGTCAACGCGGATGAATCCATCCTACAATGACAGAAAAATAAGAGAAAATATGTGTACATTAATCTACCTTTGACCACAACATCAAATCAAATTGTATTTGTCACATGCGCCGAATACAACAGGTGTAGACCTTACAGTGAAATGCTCACTTACAAGCCCTTAACCAACAATGCAGTTAAGAAAAATAAGTGTTACGTAAAAAAATTGATAAGTAAAAAATAAAAATAACTAATAATTAAAGAGCAGCAGCGGGGGCACAGGTTAGTCGAGGTAATTGAGGTAATATGTACATGTAGGTAGAGTTTAAGTGACTATGCATAGATAACAAACAGAGAGTAGCAGCAGCGTAAAAGAGGGGGTGGGGGGGGGGGGGGGGGGGGGGACAATGCAAATAGTCCGGGAAGCCATTTGATTAGCTGTTCAGGAGTCTTATGGCTTGGGGGTAGAAGCTGTTAAGAAGCGTTTTGAACCTAGATTTGGAGCTCCGGTACCGCTTGCCGTGCGGTAGCAGAGAGAACAGTCTATGACTAGGGTGGCTGGAGTCTTTGACAATTTTTAGGGCCTTCCTCTGACAACGCCTGGTATAGAGGTCCTGGATGGCAGGAAGCTTGGCCCCAGTGATGTACTAGGCCGTACGCACTACCCTCTGTAGTGCCCTGCGGTCGGAGGCCGAGCAGTTGCCATACCAGACAGTGATGCAACCAGTCAGGATGCTCTCGATAGTGCAGCTGTAGAACTTTTTGAGGATCTGAGGACCCATGCCAAATCTTTTCAGTCTCCTGAGTGGGAATAGGCTCTGTCGTGCCCTCTTCATGACTGTCTTGGTGTGTTTGGACCATGATAGTTTGTTGGTGATGTGGACACCAAGGAACTTGAAGCTCTCAACCTGCTCCACTACAACCCCGTCGATGAGAATGGGGGCGTGCTCGGTCCTCTTCTTTTTCCTGTAGTCCACAATCATCACCTTTGACTGATCCAAGCAGGTTGTGTATGGTGGGTCGTTCAATGTCATTTCAGCAAGCCATGACACCCACCATCTCAGATTGTTCTGAAATAGTTTCTGTAGTTAGAAGTCGCTCTTGATAAGAGCATCTGCTAAATGACTAAAATGTAAAAATGTAGAATTTCTGCATCATTCTTTTGTTGAAATTTATCTGAGAAATTAAGCTGATTGATTGCACCCAAATTGGCCATTTTAATTTATAGGATTCATGTAACATTCAATTAATACAGCATCTAACATCTGATTTGAACTTTTTTCTAACAATGAGTAAGACATGAGGAATCTAAAGAAATAGTCAAAAGCCACCCACGGACCCCCCACACCCCACCCAACAACGACTATACAGTTTCAGTTCTCTACGTCTGAGAAGTAGTATTGAGCTGTGGTCGGAGTATTGTTTCTTCATTCTATGTAATGTATTCTCAGTCAATTTGGTGGTGTTTCTTTTCTTCCCTGTTCAGAGAAATTAGTCATTGAAATTGTTTATGTCCCATCCTACATCCTGATATTACCAGGTTCTGACCACTGGATGATGCTGTTCCTGCTATTAGGTGATTTAAACCCCCCCCAAAACTCGGTTCTCGGGACCCCAAGGGATTGCACGTCTTGGTTTTTGCCCTAGCACTACACAGCTGATTCAAATAATCAACTAATCATCTTTGATCATTTGAATCAGCTGTGTAGTGTTAGGGCAAAAACCAAAATGTGCACCCCTTGGGGTCCCGAGGACAGAGTTTGGGAAACGCTGGGGTAAGGAAACCGATACCTACATTTGTAATTTGGTCCATGGAAACCAATGCAATTTTGTAATTTGGGTGAACTATCCCTTTAACATTGGGTGTCATGGCTTGTACATCTGCATTGCTTTCTGTTTGGGGTTTTAGGCTGGGTTTCTGTATAGCACTTTGTGACATCTGCTGATGTAAAAAGGGCTTCATAATTACATTTGATTGATTGATTGATTGATGGGGGGGGGGTCTTAACTTTTTTCACCTAATAGCAGGAACAGCACCATCTCGTGGTCAGAACCTGGTAATATCAGGATATAGGATTGGACTAAACCTAACAACTTCAATGAATAATTTATCTGAGCAGGGGGAAAAAAACATCACCAAATTCACTGGGAATACATTACATAGGATGAAGAAACAAACATACTACTAGAAATATATTACTTGTCAGACACAGAAAACGGATATTATATACACTACCGTTCAAAAGGTCACTTAGAAATGTCCTTGTTTTCGAAAGAAAAGCAATTTTTTTGTCCATTAAAATAACATCAAATTGATCAGAAATACAGTGTAGACATTGTTAATGTTGTAAATGGCTATTGTAGCTGGAAACGGCTGATTTTTTATAGAATATCTACATAGGCGTACAGAGGCCCATTTTCAGCAACCATCAGTCCTGTGTGCCAATGGCACGTTGTGTTTGCCTAGAAGGTCAGCATCCCGGAGTCGCCTCTTCACTGTTGACGTTGAGACTGGTGTTTTGCAGGTACTATTTAATGAAGCTGCCAGTTGAGGACCTGTGAGGCGTCTGTTTCTCAAACTAAATACTAATGTATTTGTCCTCTTGCTCAGTTGTGCACTGGGGCCTCCCACTCCTCTTTCTATTCTGGTTAGAGCCAGTTTGCGCTGTTCTGTGAAGGGAGTAGTACACAGCGTTGTACGAGATCTTCAGTTTCTTGGCAATTTCTCGCATGGAATAGCCTTCATTTCTCAGAACAAGAATAGACTGACGAGTTTCAGAAGAAAGTTATTTGTTTCTGGCCATTTTGAGCCTGTAATCAAACCCACAATTGCTGATGCTCCAAATACTCAACTAGTCTCAAGAAGGCCAGTTTTATTGCTTCTTTAATCAGCACAACAGTTTTCAGCTGTGATAACATAATTGCAAAAGGGTTTTCTAATGATCAATTAGCCTTTTAAAATGATAAACTTGGATTAGCAAACACAACGTGCCATTGGAACACAGGACTGATGGTTGCTGATAATGGGCATCTGTACGTCTACGTAGATATTCCATTAAATCAGCCGTTTCCAGCTACAGTAGCCATTTACAACATTAACAATGTCTACACTGTATTTCTGATCAATTTGATGTTATTTTAATGGAGAAAAAAATTGCTTTTCTTTCGAAAACAAGGACATTTCTAAGTGACCCCAAACTTTTGAACGGTAGTGTACTTGTCGTTGGGATGGGATTGGTGTGGGGTGTCCGTGGGTGGCTTTTGACCATTGGATAAATCATTGTTAGAAAAACTTTCATCCAAATCGGATGTTAGGTACTATATTTATTGAACATTATATGAATCCTAGAAATTAAAAATGTCAAATGTGGATGCAATCAATTAGCTGAGATCAAATGATATTTAAACAAAATAATGTTGCAGGAATGCTAATTTTATCTGTTTCTAAAAACAACAATTATTTCACAAAAATCTGAGATGGTGGGTGTCAATCTTCTTTATTTTCTTATGACCCTTGTGGTACATTCCCTATCATATTCATATGAGTACTCATCCAGTTACAGTATACACAGGGGTCTCTATATCAGTGACCATGAACTCACAGCCCCTGCTTTGGCTTTGGTCGTTCCCAGGCAGCAGTAGCCAACATCATGCCCTTGGAATGCTGCAGCGTAGTCATCCAGTTTCTCAAAGTCCACCACCTCCTGCACCTGAAAGAGGACAGAGAACAATACACAAGGCCAATCTTTAGAATGGAATAATGGATGTAGGCTTCTTGTAGGCTTTGTTGTAGTCTGCACACACATTTAAATGGTATTGAATGTTTAAGTTTATTCAAAGCTCATGGTATGGTGTTGGGTGACGCGACAAACAATGGACGCTATATGAGAATTCTACCAAAAACACAGTAAACAAAACTGTTTTCACTAAATGTCAATAATGTGGTCATCAAAATACATAATAAATCATTTGAAAACATACATGTGGCAGTTGTTACCTATTTCAAAAAATCCCAATACTGTACGTTAAGATATTTACGCAATATGAGCCCAAATGTAAAGCAAGTGCCGTGCAAAGAATGTTCAAATCTGTGGGACAGCCCTTTTTGTGAAAAACGCGAAATCGGTGTGTTCTTATTTGCTCTTTGCGATGGGTATTACTCAACCTATCAGAGTAAGATCGCATTGCCAAGAAGTATGGGAAAGTCCTGAGGGTATTTCACGGTCATCGGACGTATTTTGACTGAAATATAAGGTAAAACATTTTTCCTTCACTTCTGTCATCAGATGTTTTCAGAGACACTAAAAAAATATAGCAGGCTGCAGGTCACAAAGTAGAGCTTCGTAGCTACGTTTTGATGTATGGGTTGTCAGGGATTGGTCCTAGCAGCTGGCAGCTCACTCTGTCTCTTCTGTGCCTAGCCTAATTATTTGCTGCAGTTTATCCTCCCATCACCAGAGTAACTCATTAACACCAAAACTAACATTACAATGTAACCCAACTCAAGGGTAGGCCTACCTTAGAAGTAAGCTATCTTATTAGACTAGTAGCCTTCAGTGTTACAGTTCAGACTTTGTGAGAAGTGTGCGTCTATGTTAGGCTGTGTGTGTCTGTGTTAGGCTGTGTGTGATGTGGTGTGTGTGTGTATGTGTTGGTGGGGGTGCTGTGTGAGTGTATGGGGATGCTGAGAAGTGTGTGTCTGCATTAGGCTGTGTGTGTGTGTGTGTCTCTTAAGTATCTAATTTGCATAAAGTAGTATAAAAAGTTGTATTCTAATTTCATAAATTGTTACAATCTCCTAGTTTTGCATAAAGCATGAATATTTGTTAATGATATGACCACCCTTCCTTAAATTATTTGGCTGTAATTATGTATAGCATTTTAATTGAAGAATTTGTACTTTTATTTAAATAATCTCTGTTCTACATCAGCCCTAGCCCTTGATCATTAACAAGCATTGCTTGTGGTACGGTTTTGGAAGCATAAGGAGATTGATTATCTTTCATATCGGTGAGAAATTATATAAAAAGGTGAAAGGTGAAATTGATACACCTTTATAGGGTTAGGGTTCCCACACGGCCATATTTCCACCTTACAGCGCTTGTTTACGGAAAACAGATGGAAGACAGAGTGGACTACCTGTGCTAATTAGCTATCTGCGTCTCTGAACCCCTGTGTGTAAACGGAAGACAGACGACACAAACTTGTTGTCACTGACAAATACTGTCGGCTGCAACTGTGTTAAAACCGTGTACAGTAAGTGTGTATTTTGCATTTGTGAAATTATTTGGATGTGATATGAAAGTAGAGGGATTTATATTTGTAGAACTGTACCGCAATTGAGAATCGATTCATGTTTAGATGGAGTATTGGGCTATTTTGGCTTCCAGAGCCAATTCGCCCTTTAAACAGAACATGTAAGGTCCTTGGACTAAGGAGTAACGTTAGGCTTCTTTAGTCCAACATTGGGCTACATCAGCCCTGAAAATGTCATAACAATACTACCGCCCTATCTATAAAACAGGTTATTTGGTGTCATTATTGACTAGGGATGAACATTTACCTTTACGATAACTTGAAAATAAGATCTCAGCAATGGTAAATCCTGTCCTCATGAAATAAAGTGTTCTGTGTTCCTGACAAGCTTATCTATAACACCAGAACCAAAGTTACATTTTTCCCCTAACACCCTAATCATGGGTGTGTGTTACTTTGCCAAATAGAGCTGGGACCGGTTTCCCAAAAGCATCTTAAGGCTAAATTCACGATTAACTTAGCCTTAAGATGCCTTTGGGAAACCGGCCCTGCTTGAAAATACAACAATACATTGACAATAAGACAAGTCGCACACCTACCAGGTTCTCATATGCTTCGTCTTCAAATGTGAGCTGCCTCCTTCCGATGAGAGTGATCTTCGAGAAGAGCTTCATCTCCACAATTTCTTTCAGTAACTCCTTGCCTGTCTCGCCAGAGGCACCCAGGATAAAACAACTTTTATTCTTCTGTCTGAAGTCCTCTGACAGTGTTTTCAGGTCGTGTGCCATCCTGAAGGAAAAAAACAAGACAGTGCTTCACCACTGAGGAGAGACCTAATGGTTTGATCGCTATTTTACACAGAAGCAGCATGATACAGCAGTTTTATTGCAACACAGGTGTGTGTCACGCCCTACAACGGTCTCTTGACTACTAGCTAATTTTCCCCTAACTTTGGACACTCTCTAGCGGTTGGAGGACTAAATCACCTCGAGCTCAACATTTAAATGGACAGGAAAATAACGGTATGTTTTGCGACTAAAGACACCCTTCTAGCTAGCTGACCACCGATTTTCAGTGCAATTTATGTAAGTTAAGTTAGGTTTTGAGAGTTTTCAAAAAAGTTATATGTACACATTTTGTGGGACACGCTGCATATTGTAAAAATCGACTGCGCGACAGACCACACACAATTTAATATCCAACTTTTTACCTCTGAAATATAGCTAACGGATTTTCTAATGTTGCTAGCTTAGTTGCTAAATGTTGATAGAACTGCTAAGACTGCAAAAAGGAAATAAATTGTAAGCGTTAGATAATACATATCACGAAAACAGCTGAATGTTGTCAAGCTTTACCGTATAAAAATTGGAGTCCTCTGACGGGGGCGTTTTGCACAATCTGCAAAATGTTATTTGGAACTTTGAACCATGAACTTTTTGACACCTATCACTGTTGGCTATGTTTCATCTTACAACAGCTACATAGAGGCAGTATTTAGTCAAATGTTACAATGTATGCATCAATATTAAACTAATTGGGACACTAATTTTCATTACAGATAACATCAAACAAAAAACGTGGGTACACTTTCATTTATTGTGAAAACTTTCATCACCTTTCAATGCCTTAGCTTTGAAATGTAAATGTTTATACATATTCAGATTGAGTTATCTTTCTAAAATGTGTATAGTATTCCATGTTATTTAGCTACATGTATTTACCACCACAGCATGGAGAAAGTCAAGAGGAAGCAGTGGAGTGAGGAGGACATGTTCCATGCCATGGAGGACTGCGGGGCAGGGATGGCTATCCGCCAGGCTGCCAAGGTTAGGCATCTTTTGTTTTTAGGAGATTACCATGTGTATGTGAATTGTATCTGCTAGTAACAGTTTTCTTTTCTTATCTACCAAGGTGCATGGTGTACCTCGGCAGACCCTGGCGGACAGGCTGAGCATCCGGGTGACCCATGGTTGTCGCAGTGGACCACCCACATTGCTTGCACCAGAGGATGAAAATTATCTGGTGCAGTACTGTATCTACTGCGCCAGCCATGGGTTCCCCTTCACCAGACAGAGGCTGATGAAATACGCCGACAAAATACGCAGGTATTTTGTGTTCTATGTGTTTATGTATGTAGATTGCTGGACTGACTGTTCTCAATGTGTTCAGGAAGTGGTTTCAGCACTTCATTAAGCATGAAGTGAAAGAGCGCCCTCTCCTTCTCCTCTTCGATGGGCACAAGAGCCACATGGACCCGGAGGTGCTCAAGGCGGCACTAAGGGAAGGGGTTATACTTCTTTGTCTTCCACCACACTGCACCCATGTCCTGCAGCCGCTGGATGTGGCATACTTTGGCCCTTTAAAGGCTAATTTCTCCAAGGTAGCTGGAGACCTTAGCCATTTTGACCACTCCTACATGGTAAACAAATCAGAATTTGCCAGAATATTCCGCTACCCGTACCAGCGCTGCAAGGACATGCGCTATGTGGTGGAAGGGTTTAAGAAGTGTGGCCTCTTCCCTTTTGACCCTTCAGCCATTGAAGGGTCCCGTTTAATGCCGTCTCGGTCCCTACCGGCTCCCACCACCGCCTCTCCTGGAACCAGCAGCACTGTGCCGTCCATCAGCACCTCCTCCCCAGTGACCACAGGAGGGCCCTCAGCCCCTGCTCCAGTCACATCCCCTGCTCCAGTCCCAGCCCTAGCTCTAGAAGAGCACCTCCTAATAGAGGGGGGACTGATAGCGAAGGACCTGGGGCACATCCTTACTGTTCTGAAGTATCGGCTAGACCGATACAGAAGACTCCCTGTGGTCGCCACATGCCTCACAGGGGAGGAATACACGTGCCAGTGGCAGGAGAGGGGTGAGAAGGAGAGGGCCGAGGCAGAGGAGAAAGAGCGTTGGGCAGCCCTCAGAACACAGAGGGCACAGGAGAGGGCTGCCATGGATGAGACCATTGACGCCATCGCCTCTGCTGGAACCCCTGCAGGGATGTAGCTCAGTTGGTAGAGCATGGCGTTTGCAACGCCAGGGTTGTGGGTTCGTTTCCCATGGGGGGCCAGTATGAAAAAATAAAAAATGTATGCACTAACTGTAAGTCGCTCTGGATAAGAGCGTCTGCTAAATGACTAAAATGTAAATGTAAATGTAGAACCACTCCGGACAGCTGCATCACCACTGCCAGTGCCTCTCAGTGTGCAACACCTGTAGGAGCCATCGGAGTCCCCAGCTGCAGAAGAAGGCCACGTGCCTACTCTCCCGGCCACACCATCGTCGGCCCCTCAACCCCACCATTACAAACACCAGCTCCTCCAAGCCATCGTCAGCGTTTTTGTCCACCACCACCATGATGCACACCACCCCCCTGTCTGTCACCACCAACACGGCCTCCTCCTCCGTCTCCCCTGGTCACACCACCATAGCAGCCTCGTCTGGTGTCCCTGCCCGCTGCAATTTGAATACAGCCACCTCCACAGGCAAACACATGTTAAATTACAAAAAAATGACTGTTTGTTATCTGTTTTATAAAACAGCAATGTAAAAAAAAATATATCTTTACATATCTACAGTCCATAGCACCAGCCCTCAAGTCATCTCCACCTCCTCCAAAGCTTCTGCGGCTTCCTCCAGAGGTATTGATGTAAAAAAGTTGAAAAGGGTTTTTATGAAACATGCTCTGTCTAACACTACTTTTTCTCAAGCTACAGCACAGAAAAGGACGAGAAAAGCTCCACCAGTCACGTCTGTCACGCCACCCATGGCACCACTCTCAGGTACTTCATAATCTGTTTTTCTGGCTCTCAGTTGTATCAATTACTATTGTTGTTGAAGAACTTCTAAATTTTGCAAAACCATGTTAATCAATTTTATTATTATTTTATATAAAAAAAGACGCCACCTGCTGTGCTCGCTGCGGGGAGCATGATACGCCTGCAAGCTCCCCTCAGGAGTGTAGATCCAAGGTGCCATGGGTGTGCTGTGACTTCTGCCAGCACTGGTTCCACTGCAGGTGTGTGCAGTGGGATCCAGAGGTAGCGGTGGAGCTGGATTTTTATTGTGATTTTTGTGATAATATAGGGATGGAGGTCGAGATTTAATTGTTTGTGTTCATATGAAATCATTTATTTGTACAAAAAAAATACATGTCTAAAATATGCTAAACCGCTTATCAAAAAGTTGATAATAGTATTTCCGCTGAAATGTCAAACATGCTAATTGCTAACCCGTTAACTAACATTTTTACGACACCAATAATTACAAAATATTGATGACTTGATCACAAGATAACACTGTTGAAGGTAATATATTTCTTAAACGCTGTTGAATATGCCGATTATAAGGGGTTCCACGCTAGCTAGCTAACTAGCAAGCTAAATAAAGCAATTAACCTTTCTTGCAAGCCTCCCTCAAAGGCAATCACTCAGCATTAGAACTAGCTGTAAAACAGACCAGTAGGCTAATAGCTAGTACCAGTAGCTAGTTACTGTACATGCTAGCATTCCCAAGCCTGATTGCAGACTGACATGGTAAACTGTCAACAATCTGTCAGTGTAGTTCGAGTAGCTAGCTAAGCTAGCTGGTTAGCTTCTGCCTCTCACCTGGTGTATATCGTCCGTTCGCTGTTTTCTATATGGTGTAAAACGGCTGCAATGACAGCGACCAGAACGGCGAAGAAGCCAAGAGCTTTTCCCCAGCTGCTTTCCAGTAGTTTCATAACAGATCAGCGAGATAGCTAAACAAATGGATGTGCCCATGGAAACATACATCCGGTTTCTGCTGTCATTGGTGATAGGCATGCGCAGTAGAACAGATTAACATTACCTATCAAGCATTTTCAATCGTTAAGCACTGCCAAATACACTGTCAAAAATATTCTGTGAAGATAATACATTCTGAAAATGTTTTGAATAGTTATTGTTTTATTGAAACACAAATATATCTAATGCCTGTATTCAATATGAAGCCTAGCTTTGACAGTTTTATTTGCTGGTTGCTAAGTAAAAACCATCATCATTGTCATCACCATGATTACTTTGCACTTATCAATAGGCTAGGCAGAGGACAGTAAAGTTACAGGTATTGATACACACGGTCACAGTGGCTATTTGTCAGGAGGTACCAAAGAGCATTTGGTAACACTATATTTCTGTCAGTCTTTGTCATAATGTGGTCAGTGTCTTTAGTTGTCAAAATACATTTACATGGGATATAAAATGACATCAAACACGGTTTTGTCACAGTATAAACCATGTATTCCCAATCACCTGTTCACATTCAGAAATGAAATAAAAACAAAGTAAGCTGTAGCTTCTGTGTCTGTGTACATGCATTATCTTATATCCGTTCATCTGTTACCATCCTTTCATAGTTAATTCACAGCTAGTGGTTCAGACCAACTGTTCAGACTCCTCCTTGTCACAAAAGAACATGTGTCATTGATGACTTCAAGCCACTGTTAGCAAGTTTGATGGCAGACCAACCAAGTCATTTTAATTTCACCCTTCTATGGAGCCACAGACACCCAGGCGAACCACTCATAGTTTTGTCATGAAGCTCAATGTGTTGGTGACTATTTTGGTTTAATTTGCAATTTTGTCAATTGCAGTTTTGGTTGAATTTGTCCCTTGTCATTTGTATAATAGTTTCGGTAACATAGCTTTCACACTGATGCAAGTTGTAAAATTAGATTTAAAAACAGATTTAAAAAACACCTTATGGAACAGCTGGGACTGTGAAGCAACACAAACATAGGCACAGCCACATGCATACACACACACGATAACATATGCACTATACACACACGTACACATGGATTTTGTACTGTAGATATGTGGTAGTGGTGGAGTAGGGGCCTGAGGGCACACTGTGTGTTGTGAAATCTGTGAATGTATTGTAATGTTTTTAAAATTGTATGAACTGCCTTAATTTTGCTGGATCCCAGGAAGAGTAGCTGCTGCCTTTGCAGCAGCTAATGGGGATCCATAATAAATACATATACAAATACACTATATTGATTTCAATGACAAATCAGAGTGGCCTGTACTGATTAAAAGATTAAACAGAAGAAAACAAATAGTCACATAAACCATTGCCACACACACACGTACACACGCACACACACATAAACACAAACAGAATAGTTTTTCAACCTTTAATCAAGTTTGTTTGATAAATATCAAATTACATTTTATTTGTCACATGCGCCGAATACAACAGGTGTAGACCTTACCGTGAAATGCTTACTTACAAGCCCTTAACCAACAATGCAGTTTTAAGAAAATAAGAGTTAAGAAAATATTTACTAAGTAAAAACTAAAGAAAATAGCACAATTGGTTAGGAGCCCATAAAACGGCAACCATCCCCTCCGGCTCCATTCCATTTTCATCTATTTCATCCATTTTCCATGGAGTAATATTAAAACAAAAAAAGATTCAGTCCTCCCACGCCCAAGCCTTTCTCTTCTGCTCCTGCTCACTCTCTGATGTCTCTGGTCAGTCTGCCCAGGGTCTCTCTCACTCCCACACTGTAAAAGTGAACCCTGCGCTCCACCTCAATGTGCCAGTCGGCCAGGCAGAGTTGCTCCAGCTCAGGCAGGTGCTGGCTGTGGCAGAGGATCATGGCTTTGTTTCTGAGCTCGTACCTCCAGTACTTCTTGTGCTCCCAGAAACTCGGGATGTCTGCCTGCACAGGCTGGGGTGGAGTAAACTGTAAATTAATGATAAGTACATTTGAAATAAAATGTATTGATTTAAAAAGAGAACCAGTGTAGATAGTATGGTATGTAGAGGTACTTACTGTGTGAGGAGTGGACCCAGGAAGATACTGATGTTCCTCTGTCATCCATGGTACAGACTGGTTAATAAAAAAATGAAAAAATGACTCCGTTTTCATCTTTTGAGCTTCTAGTCATGAAATCTATGCAGCCTACTCAATCACTTTTTATAGCTACTGTTTACAGGCCTCCTGGGCCGTATACAGCGTTCCTCACTGAGTTCCCTGAATTCCTATCGGACCTTGTAGTCATGGCAGATAATATTCACATTTTTGGTGACTTCAATATTCACATGGAAAAGTCCACAGTCATACCCTGAATCTAGTTTTGTCCGGTGGAATAAATATTGTGGATCTAAATGTTTTTCCTCATAATCTTGGACTATCTGACCACCATCTTATTACGTTTGCAATCGCAACAAAATAATCTGCTCAGACCCCAACCAAGGATCATCAAAAGCTGTGTATAAATTCTCTGACAACCCAAAGATTCCTAGATGCCCTTCCAGACTCCCTCCACTTACCCAAGGACGTCGGAGTACAAAATTGGTTAACCACCTAACTGAGGATCTAAATTTAACCTTGCGTAAAACCCTAGATGAAGTCGTACCCTTAAAAACAAAAAACATTTGTCACAAGAAATGAGCTCTCTGGTATACAAAAAATACCTGAGCCATGAAGCAAGCTTCCAGAAAATTGAAACGGAAATGGCGCTCCACCAAACAGGAAGTCTTCCGACCAGCTTGGAAAGACAGTACCATGCAATATCGAAGAGCCCTCACTGCTGCTCGATCATCCTAAATAAGAACAATCAAAAAATATATATACTGTCGCAAAGCTAACTAAAAAGCAGCATTCCCCAAGAGAGGATGGCTTTCACTTCAGCATTGATGAATTCATGAACTTCTTCTTCGACGAAAAGATCATGATCATTAGAAAGCAATTTACGGACTCCTATTTGAATCTGCGAATTTCTCCAAAGCTCAGTTGTCCTGAGTCTGCACAGAACTGCCAGGACCTAGGATCAGTAGAGACACTCAGGTTATTGAATCCTGTATCTCTTTAAACATTCATGAAAATAGTCATGGTCTCTAAACCTTCAAGCTGCATACTGAACCCTATTCCAACTAAATGACTGAAAGAGCTACTTCCTGTGCTTGGCCCTCCTATGTTGAACATAATAAATGGCTCCCTATCCTCTGGATGTGTACCAAACTCACTAAAAGCGTTAGTAATAAAGCTTCTCTTGAAAAAGCCAAACATTGACCCGGAAAATGTAAAAAACTGTCGACCTATATCGAACCTCCCATTCCTCTCAATAAAAATTGAAAAAGCTGTTGCACAGCAACTCACTGCCTTCCTGAAGAGAAATGATGTATACAAAACGCTTCAGTCTGGTTTTAGACCCCCTCATAGCACTGAGACTGCACCCGTGAAGGTGGTAAATGACCTTTTAATGGTGTCAGACCAAGGCTCTGCATCTGTTCTCGTGCTCCTAGACCTTATTGCTGCTTTTGACACCATCGATCACACATTTATTTTGGATAGATTGGAAACCCAAATTGGTCTACACGGACAAGTTCTTGCCTGGTTTAGATCTGATCTGTCGGAAAGATATCAGTTTGTCTCTGTGGATGGTTTGTCCTCTGACAAATCAATTGTACGTTTTGGTATTCCTCTAGGTTCTGTTTAAGGACCACCATTGTTCTCACAATATATTCTACCTCTTGGTTATGTAATTCGGAAACACAATGTCAACTTTCACTGCTATGCAGACAACACACAGCTGTACATTTCGATGAAACATGGTGAAGCTACAAAGTTGCCTACCCTGGAAGCCTGTGTTTCAGACATAAGGAAGTGGATGGTGGCAATATTTTTACTTTTAAACTCAGACAAAACAAAGATGCTAGTTCTAGGTCCCAAGAAATTAAGAGATCTGCTGTTGGATCTGACAATTAATATTGATGGTTGTACAGTCGTCTCAAAGAAAACTGTGAAGGACCTCGGCGTTACTCTGGACCCTGATTTCAGCCTCCAGTATCTATGCTGCAATATTCTATGTATTCTGTATTTTATTAGGATCCCCATTAGCTGTTGCAAAAGCAGCAGCTACTTTTCCTGGGGTCCACACAAAACATGAAACATTACATAAAACAGAACATTAATAGACAAGAACAGCTCAAGGACCGAACTGCATACAGTCGTGGTCAAAAGTTTTGAGAATGACAGAAGTTTTGGTCTTCACAAAGTTCACTGCTTCAGTGTTATGAGATATTTTTGTCAGATGTTACTATGGTATACTGAAGTATAATTACAAACATTCCATAAATGTCAAAGGCTTTTATTGACAATTACATGAAGTTTATGCAAAGAGTCAATATTTGCAGTGTTGACCCTTCTTTTTCAAGACCTCTGCAATCCGCCCTGGCATGCTGTCAATTAACTTCTGGGCCACATCCTGACTGATGGCAGCCCATTCTTGCATAATCAATGCTTGGAGTTTGTCAGAATTTGTGGGGTTTTGTTTGTCCACCCGCCTCTTGAGGATCGACCACAAGTTCTCAATGGGATTAAGGTCTGGGGAGTTTCCTGGCCATGGACCCAAAATGTTGATGTTTTGTTCCCCAAGCCACTTAGTAATCACTTTTGCCTTATGGCAAGGTGCTCCATCATGCTGGAAAAGGCATTGGTCGTCACCAAACTGTTCTTGGATTGTTGGGAGAAGTTGCTCTCAGAGGATGTGTTGGTACCATTCTTTATTCATGGCTGTGTTCTTAGGCAAAATTGTAAGTGAGCCCACTCCCTTGGCTGAGAAGCAACCCCACACATGAATGGTCTCAGGATGCTTTACTGTTGGCATGACACAGGACTGATGGTAGCGCTCACCTTGTCTTCTCCGGACAAGGTGTTTTCCGGATGCCCCAAACAATCGGAAAGGGGATTCATCAGAGAAAATGACTTTAACCCAGTCCTCAGCAATCCAATCCCTGTACCTTTTGTAGAATATCAGTCTGTCCCTGATGTTTTTCCTGGAGAGAAGTGGCTTCTTTGCTGCCCATCTTGACACAAGGCCATCCTCCAAAAGTCTTTGCTTTACTGTGTGTGCAGATGCACTCACACCTGCCTGCTGCCATTCCTGAGCAAGCTCTGCACTGGTGGTGCCCCGATCCCGCAGCTGAACTTTCTTGGGCGCCCTGACGCCTTCTTCACAACAATTGAACCTCTCTCCTTGAAGTTCTTGATGATCCGAAAAATTGTTGATTCAGGTGCAATCTTACTAGCAGCAATATCCTTGCCTGTGAAGCCCTTTTTGTGCAAAGCAATGATGACGGCACGTGTTTCCTTGCAGGTAACCATGGTTAACAGAGGAAGAACAATGATTTCAAGCACCACCCTCCTTTTAAAGCTTCCAGTCTGTTATTCTAACTCAATCAGCATGACAGAGTGATCTCCAGCCTTGTCCTCGTCAACACTCTCACCTGTGTTAACGAGATAATCACTGACATGATGGCAGCTGGTCCTTTTATGGCAGGGCTGAAATGCAGTGGAAATGTTTTTTTGGGATTAAGTTCATTTTCATGGCAAAGAGGGACTTTGCAATTAATTGCAATTCATCTGATCACTCTTCATGACATTCTGGAGTATATGCAAATTGCCATCATCAAAACTGAGGCAGCAGACTTTGTGAAAATTAGTATTTGTGTCATTCTCAAAACTTTTGACACAAATTCTTAAAGGCAGACATTGTCGAAATATCAATACATACACACAAACTATCTAGGTCAAATAGGGGAGAGGCGTTGTGCCGTCAGGTGTTGCTTTATCTGTTTTTTGAAACCAGGTTTGCTGTTTATTTGAGCAATATGAGATGGAACGGAGTTCCATGCAATAATGGCTCTATAAAATACTGTACGCTTTCTTGAATTTGTTCTGGATTTAGGGACTGTGAAAAGATCCCTGGTGGCATGTCTGGTGGGGTAAGTGTGTGTGTCAGAGCTGTTTGTAAGTTGACTATGCAAACAATTTGGGATTTTCAACACATTAATGTTTGTTATAAAAAGAAGAAGTGATGCAGTCAGTCTCTCCTCAAATCTTAGCCAAGAGAGACTGGCATGCATAGTATTTATATCAGCCCTCTGATTACAATGAAGAGCAAGATGTGCCACTCTGTTCTGGGCCAGCTGCAGCTTAACTAGGTCTTTCCTTGCAGCACTCGACCACACGACTGGACAATAATCAAGATAAGACAAAACTAGAGCCTGCAGAACTTGCTTTTTGGAGTGTGGTGTCAAAAAAGCAGAACATCTATTTTTTACGGACAGACCTCTCCCCATCTTTACAACCATTTAATCTATTTGTTTTGACCATGACAGTTTACAATCTAAGGTAATGCCAAGTAATTTAGTCTCCTCAACTTGTTCAACAGCCACACCATTCATTACCAGATTCAGCTGAGGTCTAGAATTTAGGGAATGATTTGTACCAAATACAATGCTCTTAGGTTTAGAGATGTTCAGGACCAGTTTATTACTGGCCAAAACAGACTGCAACTCTTTGTTAAGGGTTTCAGGGACTTCATTAGCTGTGGTTGCTGATGCGTATATGGTTGAATCATCAGCATACATGGACACACATGCTTTGTTTAATGCCAGTGGCAGGTCATTGGGAAAAATAGAAAAGAGTAGAGGTCCTAGAGAGCTGCCCTGCGGTACACCACACTTTACATGTTTGACATTAGAGAAGCTTCCATTAAAGAAAACCCTTTGAGTTCTATTAGATAGATAGCTCTGAATCCACAATATGGCAGAGGTTGAAAAGCCATAACACATACGTTTCTTTACAGGTTATGGTCAATAATATCAAAGACTGCACTAAAATCTAACAGTACAGCTCCCACAATCTTCTTTCTATCAATTTCTTTAAACCAATCATCAGTCATTTGTGTCAGTGCAGTACATGTTGAGTGGCCTTCTATATAAGCATGCTGCAAGTGTGTTGTTCATTTGTTTACAGAGAAATAGCATTGTATTTGGTCAAACACCATTTTTTCCAACAGTTTGCTAAGAGCGGGCAGCAAGCTTATAGGTCTGCTGTTAGAACAAGTAAAGGCCGCTTTACCACTCTTGGGTAGCGGAATTACTTTGGCTTCCCTCCAGGCCTGAGGACAAAGACTTTCCTCTAGGCTCAGATTAAAGATATTTACATTTACATTTACGTCATTTAGCAGACGCTCTTATCCAGAGCGACTTACATGAGCAATTAGGGTTAAGTGCCTTGCTTAAGGGCACATCGACAGATTTTTCACCTAGTCGGCTCTGGGATTAGAACCAGCGACCTTTCGGTTATTGGCACAACGCTCTTACCCACTAAGCCACCTGCCGCCCAGATATGACAGATAGGAGTGGCTATAGAGTCAGCTACCATCCTCAGTAGCTTTCCATCTAAGTTGTCAATGTCAGGAGTTTTGTCATTATTGATCGATAACAATACTTTTTCCACCTCTCCCACACTAACTTTACAAAATTCAAACTTGCAATGCTTTTCTTTCATTATTTGTTTTTTTATGCTTGAATATGATGGCTCACTGTTCGTTGTTGGCATTTCCTGTCTAAGTTTGCCCACTTTGCCAATGAAGTAATCATTCAAATAATTGCCAACATCAAATGGTTTTGTGATGAATAAGCCATATGATTTGATGAAAGATGGAGTTGAATTTGTCTTTCTGCCCATAATTTCATTTAAAGTACTCCAAAGTTTTTTTCCATCATTCTTTATATCATTGATCTTGGCTTCATAATACAGTTTCTTCTTCTTTTTGTTGCAGTAAGTCAGCCAGTCAGATGTGCAGTCAGACTTATTAGCCACTCCTTTTGCCCCATCTCTTTCAACCATACAGTTTTTCAATTCCTCATCAATCCATGGAGCCTTAACAGTTCTGACAGCCAGTTTCTTAACAGGTGCATGTGGATCAATAATTGGAAGAAGCAATTTCATAAATTCATCAAGTGCAGCGTCTGGATGCTCCTTATTAATCACATCAGACCAACAAATATTTTTAACATCATCCACATAAGAGTCACAGCAAAATCTTTTGTATGATCTCTTATACACTATTTTAGGCCCAGCTTCTGGGTTTCTTCCTTGGTTCCTGCCTTTCTAGGGAGTTTTTCCTAGCAACCGTGCTTCTACATCTGCATTGCTTGCTGTTTGGGGTTTTAGGCTGGGTTTCTGTATAGCACATATCTGCTGATATAAAAAGGGCTTCATAAATACATTAGATTTGATTTGGTGCCAGAAGCTCATTCTTGAGAACTCAATCTTAGATTGTAGATTCTAGTGCACCTGTTGTCTTGTTGATTGTTGCCATCAAAACTGAGTTGTCGCCTATCAACCAAATATTCTAAACTCAAACATTCTACTGACGTTGCTATACATTTAATTGTGATGTGGTCAGATTCAAATGTAATTGTATTCTTATGATTTACAATCACCATGGAAGTGAAACAGAATGTATGTTAACTATTTCAAATCAACACATTTGTTTGTGATATCATCACATTATAATGAAATACTTTTTGCCCTCTAGAATGATCATGGCAATGGAATTTAATGTATAAACTGGACATAATGTAAAATCAGCTCCATATTGAACCCACCAATATAGAGGGACAGTTTAAATTCACTCAGAAATTCACCAATCCCCCCGATATGTAATGGTATGAAAACAATTACTCATATTAAGGTATGCTGTAATAATGTTACAAAGTGTTGCAAAATATGAATGTGTTAGACACTGTATATTTAGATACGGTATGTGAAAGTACTGAAAACATGGCTATTGAGTGTGGTCACTTCCTCTGTGAGCAATATGCAACCTTTCAAGACAAGCTGTTCCTTTCCTCAGACCTCCAGGGGTTTTCATGAACTCAACCCCACTAAAACACAAAAAGCAAGTCAGTCACATGCTATGAATTAATCAACACCCCATGATTTCAACACCCCTACCACTTAAAACACAAGACATCGACTCCATACTGGCCACAGCCATACAAAACACAAAGCGAGAAATTATCTTTGAGAGATGCCAGCAGAAAGAGACAGAATGTGACAGAAAGAGAAAGAGAGAGGTTGATAGAAGAGGCCTTTAACTGGCACTGCTGAAATGAAATGAAAGTGACATATCTCCTCTTTGTTCCTTAGCAGTGGGTGCTAATTGGAGCTAGCGGTGGGGTGGAGGGCTGCCGCTGGGCCCCTGTCTGTCACACCTGTTGAGACATTGTCCCCTGCATTGATCAGACAGGAAGTCGAATGGAGGAAGCAGCGGCTTACGCCACAGTGGATATATGGCAGCAGCGTGGATCCATTTCCTTTTCAGAGACCTGCGGTTGGATATTGGAACTGGAAGTGCCATTGATGGTCAATGCCAGTGGTCAGTGATTTTGACCATCGACTAGGTTGCCTAAGAGGGCTTTGTGGATTATGAAAATATTATTTCCGTTGGGTAAGTCATATGGCTAACGTTGAAATTTTGAATTTAAATCAAATAAAATGTTTTTGACTGTCAATCAACAGCTATGCCTGTAACATGTCTCAGGGGCCAAGTAATTGATTGGTTCTTGAATTTATATCGCTGAGTAGTAGGATGATGTAATAAGACACGGTTTGATGTTAACCACTGTACTTTTTTGTCCCCATCCTCCCCCACTGACACACACACACAAACACACACACTCAGCTTAGGGTTTAGGAAGAACACAGCTCCTGTGACTCCAGAGTGTGATGCTAACGATGTCAAATAATGGACCCTGACAGCACAATCTGCTGCCCATTGTCTCCCAATCAGTAGCTCTGCTGACCACATGGGCCAGAGATGAGACTGGAGGCTTGTTGTCAGGGTGTGTGTGTTCTGTATGTGTGTCTGTGTTCTGTGTGTGTGTCTGTGTCTGTGTCTCTCTGTGTGTGTGTATGTGTGTGTGTGTGTGTGTGTGTGTGTGTGTGTGTGTGTGTGTGTGTGTGTGTGTGTGTGTGTGTTTGTGTGTGTGTGTGTGTGTGTGTGTGTGTGTATGTGTCCATGCCCCATGGGACAGGGATTAGCGCAATTAGAGTGAGCCTGTCGAGACGAGGGGTTTGATGGTCTAATGGTCCACTGGTCCCTGTGGCAGTCAGTGTGTGTGTGTGTCGTGAGACGTACATCATTAGACTTGACTGTTGCCTTTATTTGTTGCTGTCACTCCTGATTCAGTTTGTGGTAACAATAGTCAATATGATGCCCTGTGCTTTTCTATAGCAGTGACCTTCTGGTGGGATATCCATTCATTGTCATAAATTTCAATTCTAATTAATCTCCATTTCGTCACCTTTGAATGGATTTATTCCTCAAAAGGAAACAGGGGCCAAGCAGCCACATGAATGTGTGCAAGCTTAAGATCACAGAAGAACACATTATTTAACTGTCAATAACCTGATAATTTTCCTAAATCCACATTTCTCTGTTTTTCAGTTTACACATAATCTCTGATGTCACTCAGAAGCTGATTATAGGTGAGAAGCATTCCATTTTGAACCATTCAGTGAAATGATTAATCATCATAGCTAGGTCGCATCAAACTCACAAAGCGACCAGCTGCATAACTTCTGATTGGTCGAAACAGCATCTCAATAGAAAGACTCCAGAACTTTCCTCCTTTCTTACAGGCTCAGACATCAGGCACAGTGACTGCATATTGTGCCCAGAGCTAAGCAGAGTATCAATGCAGCAAGGATGAGCTTTCCTGCCCATAGAGCCTGGACTAAGCAGCACTGAGACCTGCTTTTCTTGGCCTAGGAAACAATAGGGTCATTAAACGAGCAAACAGATTAGAGCAGTTTTCAACAGGGGGATCCAGGAAGGGTCTGGAGAAGGATAGGTCTCCTACCAGCTCCCAGCAGGTAGAGATAATACTAGGGGAAACACTGGCACATCTGGCCTGCCTGCTACTATACAGTGTAACACTATAGGAGGATGAGATGGAGGGGTTTCTTATCATTCAGACCTGCTGATGTTAAATCCCCTCCTATTCTGTGTAGGACGAATGTCAAAGACAAGCTTCCCAGCCCATAGTGTAAGTGGATGCATATTGGCCCACTGGATTGCCTATTAGATGGAGTTTGGATATAGTGTATTGCTGTCTGGTGTTGTGTTGGACCTGTGTGGCTCAGTTGGTTAAGAGCATGGTTCTAGCAAATCAAATCACATTTTATTAATCACGCGCTGAATACAATGGCTGTACACTTTACCGTGAAAGGTTTGCTTACGAGCCCTTCCCAACGATGCAGAGTAAAAAATTATAATAAAATAGTAACACAAGAGGAATAAAATACACAAGAATGGAGTTACAGTGAGGGAAAAAAGTATTTGATCCCCTGCTGATTTTGTACGTTTGCCCATTGACAAAGAAATGATCAGTCTATAATTTTAATGGTAGGTTTATTTGAACAGTGAGAGACAGAATAACAACAAAAAAATCCAGAAAAACGCATGTCAAAAATGTTATAAATTGATTTGCATTTTAATGGAAATAAGTATTTGACCCCCTCTCAATCAGAAAGATTTCTGGCTCCCAGGTGTCTTTTATACAGGTAACGAGCTGAGATTAGGAGCACACTCTTAAAGGGAGTGCTCCTAATCTCAGTTTGTTACCTGTATAAAAGACACCTGTCCACAGAAGCAATCAATCAATCAGATTCCAAACTCTCCACCATGGCCAAGACCAAAGAGCTCTCCAAGGATGTCAGGGACTGTCACACCCTGGCTCTGGGGATTCTATATGTTGAGCCAGGGTGTGTAGTTTCTATGTGTTTTGTTCTATGTTCACTATCTAGTTTTGATTTTCTATGTTGGCCAGAGTGGTTCCCAATCAGAGGCAACGAGTGTCAGCTGTTGCTGGTTGTCTCTGATTGGGAACCATATTTAAACAGTCTGTTTTCCATTCGTGTTTGTGGGAACTTGTTCCGTTTGGGTTGTGTTTCCCGTAGGACGTCACGTTTTCGTTTTGTTGTTTTGTTCGTGCATTCATTATATAAATAAATATGTTCGTTCATCACGCTGCGCCTTGGTCTACTCTCTATAACGATCGTGACAGAAGATCCCACCATACCAGGACCAAGCAGCGTGTCCAGGAGCAGGCAGCCTGGACGTGGGAGCAGATCTTGGACGGGCAGGGGTCCTGGACCGGGGAGGAAATCCAGGCCGGGATGGATCGCCGTCCATGGAGGGAGACGGTAGAGGCGCGACGTAGAGAGGAGCAACGGCGTAAACAGTGTCGTCGTCGGTCGGACGAGAGGCAACCCCAAAAAATTTTTAGGGGGGGGCACACGGCATGGGCGACTGGGCAGCAGGAGGCTGCCACAGGGCGATTTGGGAGATTTGGAGAGGAGGCCACCGGGTTTGGGGGGCCAGAAGGCAGGTTGGCGGAGCCTGGATGGAGAGCAGAGCCAACTCCCCGTACTCAGGCATGGCAGCATGGGACTGGGCAGGTTCCGCGGTATGCGGAGCTGCGTACTGTGCCACGAGTGGTCCGGCATAGTCCGGGTACATCCTGTGCGAGCACCCCGCACGTGTCGTGCGAAGGTGGGCATGCAGCCAGGACGGAGTGTGCCGGCTCAGCGCTCGTGGTCTCCAGTGCCTCTCCTCAGTCCCGGATATCCTGCGCCAGTGTCACGTGCTGTTATGCCACTACGGGTACACAGCCCTGTACGTCCTGTGCGGATGCCTCACACAGAGTGTGTGAAGGTAGGCATTCAGCCAGGACGGGTTGTGGCCGCTCTTCACTCCAGGCCTCCTATCCGTCTCCACAGCCCGGCCCGGCCTGTTCCTGCCCCTCGCACCAAGCCTACGGTGCGCGTCGCCAGCCCGGCCCGGCCTGTTCCTGCTCCACGCACCAAGCCTACGGTGCGCGTCGCCAGCCCGGCCCGGCCTGTTCCTGCCACTCGCACCAAGCCAGGGGTGCGAGTCGTCAGCCCGGCCCGGCCTGTTCCTGCCACTCGCACCAAGCCAGGGGTGCGAGTCGTCAGCCCGGTAAGGCCCGTTGCTGCTCCACGCACCAAGCCTACGGTGCGCGTCGCCAGCCCGGCCCGGCCTGTTCCTGCTCCCCGCACCAAGCCTACGGTGCGCATCGCCAGCCCGGCCCGGCCTGTTCCTGCCACTCGCACCAAGCCTACGGTGCGTGTCGCCAGCCCGGCCCGGCCTGTTCCTGCCACTCGCACCAAGCCTACAGTGCGCGTCGCCAGCCCGGCCCGGCCTGTTCCTGCCACTCGCACCAAGCCTACGGTGCGCGTCGCCAGCCCGGCCCGGCCTGTTCCTGCCACTCGCACCAAGCCAGGGGTGCGAGTCGTCAGCCCGGCCCGGCCTGTTCCTGCCACTCGCACCAAGCCAGGGGTGCGAGTCGTCAGCCCGGTAAGGCCCGTTGCTGCTCCACGCACCAAACCAGGGGTGCGCATCGTCAGCCCGGTCCGGCCCGTTCCTGCTCCACGCACCAAGCCAGGGGTGCGCTTCGTCAGCCCGGTCCGGCCCGTTCCTGCTCCACGCACCAAGCCAGGGGTGTGCGTCGTCAGTCCGGTCCGGCCCGTTCCTGCTCCACGCACCAAGCCAGGGGTGTGCGTCGTCAGTCCGGCACAACCCGTGCCTGGGTCACCGGTGCCTGGTCAGGTACCGGTCAGCTGCTCCACACCAGAGCTTAAGCAATCCGCTCCTACGATGTCCAGTCCAGCTCCAGCCAGCGGGGCCAGACCGGACCAGGGGCGCTACGGGGGGATGGTTGGAGGGTGGTGGGCAAGCCCGGAGCCGGAACCGCCTCCGAGGAGGAATGCCCACCCAGCCCTCCCCTGTTTGGTTCATGTGGAGGCGCGGTCGCAGTCCGCGCCTTTGGGGAGGGTACTGTCACACCCTGGCTCTGGGGATTCTATATGTTGAGCCAGGGTGTGTAGTTTCTATGTGTTTTGTTCTATGTTCACTATCTAGTTTTGATTTTCTATGTTGGCCAGAGTGGTTCCCAATCAGAGGCAACGAGTGTCAGCTTTTGCTGGTTGTCTCTGATTGGGAACCATATTTAAACAGTCTGTTTTCCATTCGTGTTTGTGGGATCTTGTTCCGTTTGGGTTGTGTTTCCCGTAGGACGTCACGTTTTCGTTTTGTTGTTTTGTTCGTGCATTCATTATATAAATAAATATGTTCGTTCATCACGCTGCGCCTTGGTCTACTCTCTATAACGATCGTGACAGGGACAAGATTGTAGACCTACACAAAGCTGGAATGGGCTACAAGACCATCGCCAAGCAGCTTGGTGAGAAGGTGACAACAGTTAGCGATTATTCGCAAATGGAAGAAACACAAAATAACTGTCAATCTCCCTCGGCCTGGGGCTCCATGCAAGATCTCACCTCGTGGAGTTGCAATGATCATGAGAACGGTGAGGAATCAGCCCAGAACTACACGGGAGGATCTTGTCAATGATCTCAAGGCAGCTGGGACCATAGTCACCAAGAAAACAATTGGTCGTGAAGGACTGAAATCCTGCAGCTCCCGCAAGGTCCCCCTGCTCAAGAAAGCACATATACAGGCCCGTCTGAAGTTTGCCAATGAACATCTGAATGATTCAGAGGAGAACTGGGTGAAAGTGTTGTGTTCAGATGAGACCAAAATCAAGCTCTTTGGCATCAACTCAACTCGCTGTGTTTGGAGGAGGAGGAATGCTGCCTATGACCCCAAGAACACCATCCCCACCGTCAAACATGGAGGTGGAAACATTATGCTTTGGGGGTGTTTTTCTGCTAAGGGGACAGGACAACTTCACCGCATCAAAGGGACGATGGACGGGGCCATGTACCGTCAAATCTTGGCTGAGAACCTCCTTCCCTCAGCCAGGGCATTGAAAATGGGTCGTGGATGGGTATTCCAGCATGACAATGACCCAAAACACACGGCCAAGGCAACAAAGGAGTGGCTCAAGAATAAGCACATTAAGGTCCTGGAGTGGCCTAGCCAGTCTCCAGACCTTAATCTCATAGAAAATCTGTGGAGGGAGCTGAAGGTTCGAGTTGCCAAACGTCAGCCTCGAAACCATAATGACTTGGAGAAGATCTGCAAAGAGGAGTGGGCAAACCTGGTGGCCAACTACAAGAAACGTCTGACCTCTGTGATTGCCAACAAGGGTTTTGCCACCAAGTGCTAAGTCATGTTTTGCAGAGGGGTCAAATACTTATTTCCCTCATTAAAATGCAAATCAATTTATAAAATTTTTGACATGCGTTTTTCTGGATTTTTTTGTTGTTATTCTGTCTCTCACTGTTCAAATAAACATACCATTAAAATTATAGACTGATCATGTCTTTGTCAGTGGGCAAACGTACAAAATCAGCAGGGGATCAAATACTTTTTTCCCTCACTGTATATATAGGGAGTACCAGTACCAGATCAATGTGCAGGGGTACGAGGTAATTGAGGTAGATATGTACATGAAGGCAGGGTAAAGTGACAGGCATCAAGATAGATAATAATAAGAGTAAAATAAAGAACAGACTAGCAGCAACATATGGTGAGTGTAAATGTAGTGTATGTGAATATGTAGTGTATGTGAATGTGTGTGGGTTTTTTGTGTGAAAGCATCAGTGTAGTGTGTGTGAGTGAGTGTGTATATGGCATGTATACCACCCCCCTCCCCTTTTTGCCCTCAGAACAGCCTAAATTCGTGGGGGCATGGACTCTACAAAGTGTCGAAAGCATTCCACAGGGATGCTGGCCAATGTTGACTCCAATGCTTCCCACAAATGTGTCAAGTTGGCTGGATGTCCTTTGGGTGGTGGGTCATTCTTGATACACACAGGAAACTGTTGAGCGTGAAAAATCCAGCGCCGTTGCAGTTCTTGACACAAACCAGTGCACCTGGCACCTACTACCATACCCCGTTCAAAGGCACTTAAATATTTTGTCTTGCCCATTCACCCTCTGAATTGCACACATATACACAGTCTCTCAAGGCTTAAAAACCCTTATTTAACCTGTATCCTCCCCTTCATCTACACCAGGGGTCGACAATCTAAGGCACGTGTGTATTTGCCTTGGCACGCCAAAGCTTGGCAAGCCACCCCCCCCCCCCCCCCCAATAAAAAAAAGCAAATGGATATATATATAAACTGTAGAAAATAATTGAAATTGCATGCACTGTTCGTTAGGAGAGAAAGGCCAGTGCATGTTGCGCACCGCAATATCACACATCTTGCAATCTGAGCGGATGCAGTCAACATTTTGAAACTATTTAACCATAAACATAATTGTTTAAAACCTGGATGTTTTTTTTGTCATTTAATGGGGCATTTGTTAACAGTTTGTTTAATGCACAGTGATTGTATGATTTTGGAATCTATTATCCCACAACAGTCCCAGAGTCTGTTTGGAATATTTGTTTCTGGCACAGAATGACAAGCTGACCAATTGAATAGGTAGGCTAACTAAACTTTTGTACTATGGGGGATAGTAGATTGACATAGGCTAGTGCTTTTGCTGTTCATTACTCATTTTGTTGGCTGAGGAAAAGTAAATGTGGACAGTTCTTGGAATTCGATAAGAAGGACGCGCGCCATTGCCTTCCGATGTCACTGTCTTCACTTGTTCTACAGCTGCACCATCGAGAGCATCCTGACTGGTTGCATCACTGCCTGGTATGGCAACTGCTCTGCCTCCGACTGCAAGGCACTACAGAGGGTAGTGCGTACGGCCCAGTACATCACTGGGGCCAAGCTTCCTGTCATTCAGGGCCTAAATACCAGGCGGTGTCAGAGGAAGGCCCTAAAAATTGACTCCAGCCATCCTAGTCATAGACTGTTCTCTCTGCTACCGCACGGCAAGCGGTACCAGAGCGCCAAATCTAGGTCCAAAACGCTTCTTAACAGCTTCTACCCCTAAGCCATAAGACTCCTGAACAGCTAATCAAATGGCTTCCCGGACTATTTGCATTGTTCGCCCCCCCCCATCCCCTCTTTTACGCTGCTGCTACTCTGTTTACAACAACATCTCCCTCAACAGTGACAATGGTGGTCAGTTTGAAACATGTTGGGATTACAGACTGGGACAAGCAGAGATTGAAAATGTCAGTGAAGACACTTGCCAGCTGGCAATAGTTCTTGTAAGGCCTTGAAATACATTTGAAATAATAGTTTTTCTGCATTCTTCGCTTCTTTCACTGTTTTCATGGAAGGTACTCTACAAATGTTATTTATCCATGCATATTAAGTTCCCACCAGCAGCTAGTTACAGCTGATGGCTGAGATACAAAGTCGTTTCGTGTCAAATGTAATTCTAAAAATGTCTTCATTTGCTCACTATTTAGAAACTCTGGTAAGTGTAATTTCCAACAAAGTTTTCTGACTTTTTGTTTACTTACTACGAGACAAAAATCTGTCTCAAGGACAGTCCACCTTACAGAATTGGCTGCTGGACTCAAAAGTCCTTACAAACAACACAGGACGAGACATGATAAGACTTTCTTAGGAGAAAAAGAGCAAGAGGGAGACACATTTGAATCTGTGGTTTTGTATGGGGACAGAACAGCATAATACACCAAAGCCTCTTAGTGGATATGTGTGTTTGGCTTTGAGTTTTCCAAGATCTGTTTCTGTTTGCTGTTTTAAATCTCCTCTTTGTGACGGTGCTGGAGAAGACTAATGACTTCTTTGAACCACCGACATCCCCGACAGAATGGCTCTAGGCATGTTAGGTCACCCAACTAACCTTTCCCACATGTCCTACACTTGGCAGGTACACACGAGTCCATTTTCTCAGAACTATCTATTCAATGTCACCTCACAATTTTATTCATTCAGAGTTATCTCCAACTCTGTCTCCCTTTCTTTCTCTCAACACACAAACCACCTGTTATTTATATATTACATGGTCGTAAAAGATGGAAGATTCTACAAGCACATTTGTCATCATTGGTGCCAGATTTGCCAATCTAATAACAACAATAATGAAAGCAAAAATGGTAGTCCTCAATGAAAGGGGAAAAAAGAAGAGGAGAATAGAGAGATGTAGCAGTGAATCAGTGGTCAGAACAGACGATCTGTGTGATCCCTGCTTCTCCTCAGTCCTCTTCCGGCCTCTGGTTCTCTTTAGACCGCCTGAGCATGTCTCTGTCTCTGGGATGAGTCCTGCTGTCCAGGATACTACAGAAAGAAGAGAGAAGAAGAGAGTGAAAGAGAGAGAAGGGGGGATCTAGTCGGATCGTGATGGACCCACCACAGTACAGAGAGACCTCCCTGCTGACGAGCAAACAGCGCTACAAATGGCAGAGCCGGCCAGACAATCACTCTCTGAATGGGGCTAATTAGCTGGTGGCTAATGCCAGTTTACTAACACCTGTATTAGTGCGCTACCACGGCGGGGAGCCAACAAGCCCTAATCCTCCATAAGCCAACAGTGCTCCTCCCTCCAAACTAGCATTAGCATATTCTCCATTAGCTAGCTATGAGTCCAACCTGGAGGAGACAGGTTTTCACAGCTGGGGGGTCTAGTGAAGAGAGAGGGGGGGGGGGGGGGGTAGTGTGTGTGTGTATGTGTATGTGTATGTGTCTGTGTCTGTGTCTGTGTCTGTGTGTGTGTGTGTGTGTGTGTGTGTGTGTGTGTGTGTGTGTGTGAGTGAGTGCATCCATGCATGTGTACGTTCATTTATGTGAACATACATGTGCGTTGTGAGTCCCATTCCATCACTCTCACTCTCTCACACACTCTCTTCCACTGCCTGGGTGGTGGAGTGATTATCTACTATCAGTGTGTGAGTCAGTGAGTATGAGGCCTGTGTGTGTAAGGGATTAGCCAGCTTTAGCATCAGTCTTATGACTGGCCGGGCTGCATTCCCCTGCTTTGCTGATAATGTGAGGGGAGGAGAAGACAGCCGGTCCATTAGCTGTCTGTTTGCTCAGGAGTCTGCCCGCTCTGATCCCCAATTTCACTCCCTGATTCCGGGAGAATCTGTTTCTTTTGTGAACGGAGGGATGGAGGGATGGAGGGATAAAGGGTAGGACAGAGGGGCACGTTGATTCAGAGATCACGGGTTCTTGGGAGATTCTGTCCCCTTACAAAACTAATCAGGGTGTGTAAACAGAGGGAACGGCATGAAGGTTTAGCTGCTAAAAGGAAGAGAGAGTTGGTGAGGTCTGGAGTGTTGATTGAGAGATGTTCTCATGGGACCACCATCAGTCTGACCCAAACAGACCAAAGACAGTTGGCATCTAAGAACACCCTGAAACTCACTGTCTATGTTTCTGGTTCAACAGTGGAGATATTTGGAAAATTCAGTGGCCTGACAGCCAGTTTGATGTAGTTTGATATAGTTATCCAGCCTAGTCACTTGGAAGAAATGTGCAGATCAACACGATTCTGTAGTAGGGTGATTCCGAGTGATATTTGTATGATTTTTCACAACATTGCAGAGAATAAATTTGGGTTACTTCTAAGTAACTTTGGGTTACTCCTAAGTCGTCATCTCCAACATTGTCTCCATTACAGAGCTTTTCTTTGGTGTAAGTTGAGGCCTATCCATTCATATCAGCAGTTCCTCCTCTGTATTCACCTGTCCTTATTTCTATTGGGAATTGTTTTTCTACTTGGTGATGAAAGTCTACAAACCTGTAAGCATTGTGATAATATTGAAGAATGCACAATGTGCTTATTTTCCATTTTCGTTTTGATCAGGAACAATGTTTGACAATATTTGATGTGTATGAAATTGTTTGGTGAAGTGTGCATAAAATGATAGTAATTGCCCAAAATGCTGCACCTTTTGATAGTTGTATTTCCAATTTTGATCAACATGATTTAATGACTGCAAAGAAAATACATTGATTCACCTTTCCAGAAATAAGTCTCTCACTGTTGCCGCTTGCTACAGACCCCCCTCAGCCCCCAGCTGTGCCCTGGACACCATATGTGAATTGATTGCCCCCCATCTATCCTCAGAGTTTGTACTGCTTGGTGACCTAAACTGGGATATGCTTAACACCCCGGCCATCCTACAATCCAAACTAGATGCCCTCAATCTCACACAAATTATCAAGGAACCTACCAGGTACAACCCTAAATCCGTAAACATGGGCACCCTCATAGATATCATCCAGACTAACTTACCCTCTAAATACACCTCCGCTGTCTTCAACCAGGATCTCAGTGATCACTGCTTTATTGCCTGCATCCGTAACGGGTCCGCGGTCATCACTGTCAAACGCTCCCTAAAACACTTTAGCGAGCAGGCCTTCCTAATTGACCTGGCCCAGGTATCCTGGATGGATATCGATCTCATTCCGTCAGTAGAGGATGCCTGGTGGTTCTTTAAAAGTGCTTTCCTCTCAATCTTAAATAAGCATGCCCCATTCAAAAAATTCAGATAGCCCCTGGTTCTCCTCAGACTTGACTGCCCTTGACCAGCACAAAAACATCCTGTGGCGTACTGCATTACCATCGAATAGCCCCCGCGATATGCAACTTTTCAGGGAAGTTACGAACCAATATACACAAGCAGTTAGAAAAGCGAAGGCTAGCTTTTTCAAACAGAAATTTGCATCATGTAGCACTAACTCCAAAAAGTTTTGGGACACTGTAAAGTCCATGGAGAATAAGAGCACCTCCTCCCAGCTGCCCACTGCACTGAGGCTAGGAAACAATATCACCACCGATAAATCTACAATAATCGAGAATTTCAACAAGCATTTTGCTATGGCTGGCCAGGCTACCACTACCCTGGCCACCAGCTCTGCACCCTCCGCTGCAACTTGCCCATGCCCCCCTCGCTTCTCCTTCACACAAATTCAGACAGCTGTTGTTCTGAAAGAGCTGCAAAATCTGGACCCCAACAAATCATCTGGGCTAGACAATAATAATAATAAGCCATTTAGCAGACGCTTTTATCCAAAGCGACTTACAGTCATGTGTGCATGCATTTTTACGTATGGGTGGTCCCGGGGATTGAACCCACTACCCTGGCGTTACAAGCGCCATGCTCTACCAATTGAGCTACAGAGGACCACAATCTGGACCCTTTCTTTCTAAAATTAGCCGCCGAAATTGTCGCAACCCCTATTACTAGCCTGTTCAACCTCTCTTTCGTAATGTCTGAGATCCCTAGAGATTGGAAAGCTGCCGCGGTCATCCCCCTCTTCAAAGGGGGTGACACTCTAGATCCAAACTGTTACAGACCTATATCCAACCTGCCCTGCCTTTCGAAAGTTTTTGAAAGCCAAGTTAACAAACAGATCACCGACCATTTCGAATCCCACCGTACCTTCTCCGCTATGCAATCCGGTTTCCGAGCTGGTCATGGGTGCACCTCAGCCACGCTCAAGGTCCTAAACGATGTTATAACCGCGATCGATAATAGACAGTACTGTGCAGCCGTATTCATCGACCTGGCAAAGGCTTTCGACTCTGTCAACCACCGCATTCTTATTGGCAGACTAAATAGCCTTGGTTTCTCAAATGACTGCCTCGCCTGGTTCACCAACTACTTCTCAGATAGAGTTCAATGTGTCAAATCGGATGGCCTGTTGTCTGGACCTATGGCAGTCTCTATGGGGGTGCCACAGAGTTCAATTCTTGGGCCGACTCTTTTCTCTGTGTATACAGTGGGGGGGGAAAGTATTTAGTCAGCCACCAATTGTGCAAGTTCTCCCACTTAAAAAGATGGCCTGTAATTTTCATCATAGGTACACGTCAACTATGACAGACAAAATGAGAATTTTTTTTCTCCAGAAAATCACATTGTAGGATTTTTTATGAATTTATTTGCAAATTATGGTGGAAAATAAGTATTTGGTCAATAACAAAAGTTTGTCAATACTTTGTTATATACTCTTTGTTGGCAATGACACAGGTCAAACATTTTCTGCAAGTCTTTACAAGGTTTTCACACACTGTTGCTGGTATTTTGGCCCATTCCTCCATGCAGATCTCCTCTAGAGCAGTGATGTTTTGGGGCTGTCGCTGGGCAACACGGACTTTCAACTCCCTCCAAAGATTTTCTATGGGGTTCAGATCTGGAGACTGGCTAGGCCACTCCAGGACCTTGAAATGCTTCTTACGAAGCCACTCCTTCGTTGCCCGGGCGGTGTGTTTGGGATCATTGTCATGCTGAAAGACCCAGCCACGTTTCATCTTCAATGCCCTTGCTGATGGAAGGAGGTTTTCACTCAAAATCTCACGATACATGGCCCCATTCATTCTTTCCTTTACACGGATCAGTCGTCCTGGTCCCTTTGCAGAAAAACAGCCCCAAAGCATGATGTTTCCACCCCCATGCTTCACAGTAGGTATGGTGTTCTTTGGATGCAACTCAGCATTCTTTGTCCTCCAAACACGACGAGTTGAGTTTTTACCAAAAAGTTCTATTTTGGTTTCATCTGACCATATGACATTCTCCCAATCCTCTTCTGGATCATCCAAATGCACTCTAGCAAACTTCAGACGGGCCTGGACATGTACTGGCTTAAGCAGGGGGACACGTCTGGCACTGCAGGATTTGAGTCCCTGGCGGCGTAGTGTGTTACTGATGGTAGGCTTTGTTACTTTGGTCCCAGCTCTCTGCAGGTCATTCACTAGGTCCCCTCGTGTGGTTCTGGGATTTTTGCTCACTGTTCTTGTGATCATTTTGACCCCACGGGGTGAGATCTTGCGTGGAGCCCCAGATCGAGGGAGATTATCAGTGGTCTTGTATGTCTTCCATTTCCTAATAATTGCTCCCACAGTTGATTTCTTCAAACCAAGCTGCTTACCTAATGCAGATTCAGTCTTCCCAGCCTGGTGCAGGTCTACAATTTTGTTTCTGGTGTCCTTTGACAGCTCTTTGGTCTTGGCCATAGTGGAGTTTGGAGTGTGACTGTTTGAGGTTGTGGACAGGTGTCTTTTATACTGATAACAAGTTCAAACAGGTGCCATTAATACAGGTAACGAGTGGAGGACAGAGGAGCCTCTTAAAGAAGAAGTTACAGGTCTGTGAGAGCCAGAAATCCTGCTTGTTTAGTAGGTGACCAAATACTTATTTTCCACCATAATTTGCAAATAAATTCATAAAAAATCCTACAATGTCATTTTCTGGAGAAAAAAATTCTCAATTTGTCTGTCATAGTTGACGTGTACATATGATGAAAATTACAGGCCTCTCTCATCTTTTTAAGTGGGAGAACTTGCACAATTGGTGGCTGACTAAATACTTTTTTCCCCACTGTATCAATGATGTCACTCTTGCTGCTGGTGACTCTCAGATCCACCTTTACGCAGACGATACCATTTTGTATACATCTGGCCCTTCATTGGACACTGTCTTAACAAACCTCCAAACGAGCTTCAATGCCATACAACACTCCTTCCGTAGCCTCCAATTGCTCTTAAACACTAGTAAAACGAAATGCATGCTCTTCAATCGAACGCTGCTGGCACCCGCCCACCCGACTAGAATCACTACTCTCGACGGGTCTGACCTAGAGTATGTGGACAACTACAAATACCTAGGTGTCTGGTTAGACTGTAAACTCTCCTTCCAGACTCACATTAAGCATCTCCAATCCAAAGTGAAATCTAGAATCGGCTTCCTATTTCGCAACAAAGCCTCCTTCACTCATGCTGCCAAACATGCCCTCATAAAACTGACTATCCTATCGATCCTTGACTTCGGCGATGTAATTTACAAAATAGCCTCCAACACTCTACTCAGCAAATTGGATGTAGTCTATCACAGTGCCATCCGTTTTGTCACCAAAGCCCCATATATTACCCACCACTGTGACCTGTACGCTCTTGTTGGCTGGTCCTCACTACATATTCGTCGCCAATCTATTTTAGCTCATTGGTCACCATAGCAACACCGACCCGTAGTATGCGCTCCAGCAGGTATATCTCACTGGTCATCCCCAAAGCCAACACCTCATTTGGCCGCCATTCCTTCCAGTTCTCTGCTGCCAATGACTGGAACGAACTGCAAAAATCTCTGAAGCTGGAGACTCTTATCTCCCTCACTAACTTTAAGCATCAGTTGTCAGAGCACCTTACCGATCACTGCACCTGTACACAGCCCTTCTGAAATTAGCCCACTCAACTACCTCATCCCCATATTGTTATTTATTTTGCTCATTTGCACCCCAGTATCTCTATTTACACATCATCTCTTACACATCTATCATTCCAGTGTTAATACTAATTGTAATTATTTTGCACTATGGCCTATTTATTGCCTTACCTCCATAACTTGCTACATTTGCACACACTGTATATATATTTTCTGTGGTATTTTTGACTTTATGTTTTGTTTTACCCCATATGTAACTCTGTGTTGTTGTTTTTATCGCACTGCTTTGCTTTATCTTGGCCAGGTCGCAGTTGTAAGTGAGAACTTGTTCTCAACTGGCTTACCTGGTTAAATAAAGGTTAAATAAAAATACAAATAAAAAGGTAATTTTTAAAAGACAGATTAACTTTCTGTTTTGTCAGCTTGATTCAAGAGGTATGTATGGTTGTGTGTATTTGCAATTGTTACGGTATCATATAGTTTTGAGGAATGTGTTTGCTGTTTTGAGAAGACAAATACATTTTGAAAATGCATTTAATGTTTTTCAAAAGGCCAAATGGTCATGTGTCTTGTGTGCAATGTTTTGAAAATCAACAACATTGTTCCCCAAAACATGTTGTATGTGATTGAGAAAAACTGCAACCGTTGTTTTAACTATCCTAACCATAACCCTATAGCTTCATATCCACATCCCAGTTCAACCATAACCCTCAACCACAACCCTAACCCTAAACCTAACCCTAGCTTCATGTCAACATTTCGGTTCAACCCTAGCCTCAACCACTATCCTAACCCTAAGGCTAGCTTCATGTTCTGTGCAACAAATACATCTTTCGTCACAGTCAGGTGTTTTTCCTGTAGACAACACCTTCTCCTTTCACATTTAAACTGTGATTCTGTTTCTATAATGACCTATCAATCATCCAATCAAAGCACTATGCCCCTACAGACTACCTCTTGTGACACAACAAAGTAGCAGCTCAACATTATTTTGATTTTAAGTGGACATCAGATCAGATGTCACCATCTATTCCCTGTGTCCCGGCCCTCTCTGAATCCCCTTACTGCCAATTAGGGAGGAGAGAGGGGGGCAAATCTTCAATGGGAGGGCCACTAAGGCGATAGAGGGGGGTAGAGAGGGGTACACATGCTACCCTGCTAGAAGCCAGTCAATAGGGACCAGGGCTAATGGGTAATCACTAGGGGGCTTATGCTGCAAATCAACCCTGATCTGGAGGGCCCTTCTGGGGATAGCTGTCCAGTGAGAGCTGGGTCTGGAGCTAGGATGCCGTAATGGGTGCTGGGGTGGAGATCTGGAGGGGCCCAGAGGGGAATACGGTGTCAGACTGGCACAGGCGTCACCAGGCTCAAAGTGTCTTTGATAGGCAAAGTAGTCCCATATGGGGAACATAAAGGAATAGGTTCAGAGTCAACTTGTACAATAGAGACTCTTGGTTTCACATGAACAGATTATGTTTTGGGGGTTCAATTGCAGGGGATTTGTGGTAATGTGTTAACTACTCAGATAAAGGTTTGAGTTGCAATTTCAACTGTTGTGGTAAAGAAGGGGTACACTTTAAACCTTACAGGAGCAAATAAAGTTAAGTGCCTCACCTAGTCGGCTCGGGGATTCAAGCCAACAACCTTTCAGTTACTGGCCCAACGCTCATAACCGCTAGGCTACCTGCCAAGCTCTGTTTCTCTACTGCTTTGTCTTCAATGTGGGTCAGAATGAGTTTCCCTATAGATTTCCCTGTCTCTGTTGGAGTATCCTATATGCAGCGTGCAAATTACAGGGAGGCCAGAGGGGAGTTCAGCCCCCCCAAATGAGACATGAGCTCCCCTAATTGCAATACAAATAAAATAAAAGCTTATTCCAAATTAAACGAACACCCCCACCTCTCTCTCATGGTTTAAACTTGCCTAATAAACCAGACATGTATACCAATACTTGATAAATAGTCTGAAACATAGCAATGCAAAATTGTTGAAGTTTTCCTTACAAGGCAGAATGTTGAATAAAATTACATTTGAATTTACTCTACCGGTTGTCTGTGTGGTTGGTCCTTCAGCCGCTCAAAATCTGAGATCAAATATCCACAGGAAAGTATTGATTACCCGACTTCTTAGAGCGCCGGTACTGCCGTTGAAATGTATATCACCTGGCACATGCACAAAACCATGTAAACACCTGCAGACTTCGGTTGCATGCATCCCTCGTGTGCATGTACTTCTGCTTTGTGCACGTGCCTTTGATCACGAGCAAACAAATCTAGATTGCCACACATAAACCCACGGTTTGAAGTTGGGTTAATAACACTTTTCTGTGAACATTTTGTCTCAAATTCCGACCAACTGAAGGACCGACACCACTGACAATCGGCAGCGTAAATTCAAATGAAATGCATTTAACATTCTGAAAAATAAAGGGACTATTTGGAGAAAGAAATTACGTGGTGTTACCTACATAATTTGAAGGCATCTCCATGTTTCATGCTTAGGTTTAAACCAGTGACAGTTTGTTAAGGTTCTTTCAATCACATTTATCTCTCTACTCCGCCTGTCTCCCTCTCTCTCTGTCTGTCTTGAGCTTTCGCTAGCAAAGTTGCAACATTGTATCGACTTGGTCCAGCTCGCTAGCGAACTTGCAACATTGTTTTAACTGGGCCCTCACAGTTTCCCGCACTAATGAGCTCGGGACAGACACAGCTGTATTTGCGTCCTGTATTTCAACCCCTTTTCAGGTGTCCTGATTATTATGTATTTTTTGTAAGGTTTATTTGTCAGCAAGACGCATTAATTAATAACAATCGTCGAATGCCATTACACTTTTTGTCGTTTTGTAACATGTCTCTTTCCCTCCGTCAATTGGAGCGTGCACAGTGCACTGTTTGGATACAGGATTTATTTTGGAGTGGATGAACGTGCGCAGGTAGCCTACTTTTTGAAGTGATTTGTTTGACAGTCAGGTGAAAACATCATGACTGGTTGTGTTCATGCCACATTAAAGGTTAATACATGTTTACCGTTAAAATACATGTCTTTACTATTAGGCCCATAAAATAGGATATCCCCTGAACAAAAATAGAGACCCCCGAATGTCACGGTATAATTTGCACTCTGCCTGTGGGGGGAAAAATGAACAGGTCTCCCTGACTTGAACCAACTCTTACACACACCCTCTGCCTTTCACTATCAATCAAGGTATTGACCTATAGAAAAATTTATAATGATCACCAACTGATTGGAACACTATTGATTATTGATCACTACAATACGCCAAACAGGGACATGATTAGTAACTAAGTTTATCTCTTTCTCTTCTCATTGACTACTGCTGAGTGTCTTCTCAACTATCATCCTCCAAAGCAGGATGTGGTTGGATCGGGCTGGGGAGGTTCGAAAGGAGGGAGGTGAGTGGGGGGATCTCCGTCTGTTGGCCTTGTCAGAGGATTGGTGGATGTGTGGTGGAGGCAGGTGGTGTGACTAAAGTGAAGACTGGTCCGAACGGGGCGGATACCGGGTCTTGGACGTGGGAAGGGGGCAATAGGGGGCGAGGGGTAGAGATGGGACAGGGGTGTCACCACCACCAACCAGGCCCTGTCCCAAACGGTTCTGCCCACCACACCCACCACAACTGTTCCTCATTCATGAAACCTTCTGCCTTCTGTCCCCCTCTCCCCCTCTCTCTCTTTATCTCTCTTCTCCTCCTCTTTTCTTTTCTTTTCACAATACAATTGTTAACAAAACGGTTTACAAACCTCGACTGGTACATTATCCATGACCGCCTCCTCCTCAGATTGATTTAGGCAAATGGATTCAGAGAAAAGGGTGTGGAAGAGAGGGTGGAGAGAAAGAGAGAGAAGAGGCGTGTCCCTCTTCTCTCTCTTACAAAACCACCACATGGGCCACGCTGAATATTCCCTTTCTCCTCCATTTCAGAGTAGCCATACATTAAACGCTCATTATGCTACCATTATGTGGAAGGGGAGTCCCTCTCTATGAGGGCAGAATGGCTGGAGACGGACTATGATCTCTCTAGTTATGCATGCATGATGCATCTTTAACATGCTCCTGTGACGTGTCATATCATCATGACTGCAATATTTGACTTTGATAAAGCTCGTCATGGAAAGGGAGGTGTGGGACCGCTGAGAGGCTAATTTTACGGTTAGATGTGATATTTGCAAGCGAAAATGAGGGATGAGAAATAAATAGATGAATGCAAAGAGAAAGAGGCCCTATGTTTGACTCACAATCTGAATAAGAATAGGAGGAAAGTCAGGAGCTGAACTATCAGGAACCAAAGTGTCATAGACATTCAAGACACAGAAAACGAATTGAAGCTGTAAAGAGATTGAAGTTAACCCAAAGAATACAAAGTGGAAAAATATCAATCAAAGAGCAAAAGTGTGCACATGAAAAGGGATATAAAGTAAATGCATATAAAGCCAGCAGTAGGCCTCTCTTTTACCTGTTTCATACTTTTTATAAAAACGCAGCAAAGTTAGCCTGGCACCCTCCATACTATCCTCACTCTCGCCACTATCCTCACTCTCGCCACACTCCTGCTACTGATGATTCTACTTTTTCACTTTCTTTTTTTATTTGACTTTTAAACTCAACCTAGACTCAGGGGTAGATCCAGGATACTCAATTGGTATGATATGTTACGTTTCGTATGGTAAGTATTAATTTCTGGATGTCCATCATCCATTTTGTATGATATGTTACGAATTACAATTTCTATGATATGTTACGAATTGCAAGTCGTACAATAGTTTACGAATTGCAATTCGAACAATATGTTAAGAATTAGCTAAACTTATGTTACGAATTCCAATTTGTTGTCGCTAACGTTAGCTAGGTGGCTAATGCTAATGTGAGCTAGGTTAGGGGTTAGGGGCTAAGGTTAGGGTTAAGGTTAGGGTTAGGAGTTAGGTTAAAGGGGAAGGGTTAGCTAACATGCTAAGTAGTTGCAATGTAGCTAAAAAGTAGTAAGTAGTTGCAAAGTTGCTTATTAGCTAAAATATTAAAGCTCTCTGTGATGAGATTGGAACACGCAACTTTTGGGTTGCTAGACGTTGACGTTATACGCCCATCCATCCATCCATCCACCCACCCACCCACACTACTTTAGTTTTTTTGCCTTAAGTAACCTTCTGTCTTATGTAACCATACCAAACGTAACATATTATACTAATTTGAGTGTCCTGGATAGTCTGGGGGGGGGGGGGGGGTGGGGGGGGTGGGGGGGCAAAGGTTGGATTGGGCATCCCATCATGATAAATCACTAGTTAATGAGGAGTCCATTGTGTGGGGCCACATTGTCACCCCCTCTCGGTCCCTCGGACCACTACCTTCTGGTTGTTAAGCTGACACAGATAATGAACTGGTCCGCTTTGAACTGTCCCCACAATATTGACTGGTTGCATGCAGCAGATGTCCCCCTGGCAGAAAGCAACTGGTAAAAGCACATTAGGTTAACAAAGATAGAGCTTTGCTGTGGTGGGACAGGGCGGAGGGGAGAGGGAAGGGAGGGGGGTAGTGTGGGTGTGTTAGGATAGAGGGGCGGATGGGAGGGTGAAGGGGGTTAGAGGGCAGGAGGAAGGAGGGGGTGGCTGGCGGTTTGGGGTTGACAGGACTAAAGATGTGCAGGTGGGGGGTTACTATCAAAACAACACATTTATCAATGGTGCAATGGAGAGAAGTCATGTTGGGATAGACACATTTGAAATTTGATGTGTTTGTGCGTTGCTTGTGTGTTCGTACACTGCGTGCATTTGATCATTCAACTTCCAAATTGTCAGCAATCATATAAAATAAAATATTCCTAATACAAGGTACAAGACAGCAACAGGAAAGGCGGAAAATATTCAAACATAAACAATCACAATACTCACAGAAGACTATCCAATATCTCTCCACTCATAATCACAAATCACTCAATTGATATTTCCTTGTTCCAGATAAGAATATAATCATTGCTATCTTCATCAACACCATCATCATTATTATGATGACTGAATAAATGCAGTGAGTGAGTGTATGTGTGCATGTGTGTTGAATGGTTCCTCTTTGCCAGTGTGACTGTCTAATGGGTCAATAATAAGCCGTGACTAACCGTCTCCCAGAGGAGCAGCTTGGTCAGACACACACACACACTGAGGGAAGCAAAAAGGTATGAGCCACCAACACTGATTACCATATAATTGCTCCCATTGTATTTGACATTGGGAATTAGCAGCCCGCTAGGTGGCTAGCTGGTCTTTTATTTTGCAGGACTGGACCAAAGAAACTGCCATACAGGGACATGTAGGAGCACACAGAACATGTAGGCAAATATGTGTATTTTTTACAATGTCTATAGAAAAGTTTGTGGTCATAAGCACATCCTTAAAAACATAGGTGCTGGGCTAATAAAGAATACTAATAAAGAACAAGAAGGCCCCCACACTCTTTTTAAACTCCCAATTCACAGCTTTATTGACTACGTTTCGATCCGAAACAGATCTTCATCAGGTCAAACAAACAAACTGAGTGCTCACTTCCCAAAATATACACATTTCACATCACATGATCATTATGCACATGACGCATGGTGGGTGTGGAAACAATTACATTCACTTTTGTGCATAATCAATCATAATTAATCACAGAGGTACATATGGTCATAAAGGATTATATACATACAAATGGTTTCAAGTTAAAATCTAGGCAACAGTAAAATATATTATGTTAGAAACTATTTTGGGAAGTGAGCACTCAGTATGTTTGTTTGACCCGACAAAGATCTGTTTCAGATAAAAGCGTAGTCAGTAAAGTGGTGAATTGGGAGTTTAAAGCGTGTGGGGGCCTTCTTGTTCTTGACTATTTATGTATGTGCATACACATACAGTGGGGGAAAAAAGTATTTAGTCAGCCACCAATTGTGCAAGTTCTTCCACTTCAAAAGATGAGAGAGGCCTGTAATTTTCATCATAGGTACACGTCAACTATGACAGACAAAATGAGAAAAAATAAACCAGAAAATCACATTGTAGGATTTTTAATGAATTTATTTGCAAATTATGGTGGAAAATAAGTATTTGGTCAATAACAAAAGTTTCTCAATACTTTGTTATATACCCTTTGTTGGCAATGACACAGGTCAAACGTTTTCTGTAAGTCTTCACATGGTTTTCACACACTGTTGCTGGTATTTTGGCCCATTCCTCCATGCAGATCTCCTCTAGAGCAGTGATGTTTTGGGGCTGTCGGTGGGCAACACGGACTTTCAACTCCCTCCAAAGATTTTCTATGGGGTTGAGATCTGGAGACTGGCTAGGCCACTCCAGAACCTTGATTTTCTGGATATTTTTTTCTCAATTTGTCTGTCATAGTTGACGTGTACCTATGATGAAGATTACAGGCCTCTCTCATCTTTTTAAGTGGGAGAACTTGCACAATTGGTGGCTGACTAAATACTTTTTTTCCCCACTGTACATGAAAGCAGGAACACACACGCCCACACACACACACTCTGAATATGTATGATGAACTATGTTGGAATTGGAATGTATTCATCTTAGACCATTTAAGGTTATATTCAATGATAGAGTCACTGCACTGTGACTATATCCTCCATCTGTCTCTGTTGGCCCACTGCAAACATTCAGAGAACACACACCCATTATAAAAGTGGATGCGTCACCATATTGCCCCTTATTGGCCTTCTCAATGTTGTGTATTCAGATGCTGCACATAATGAATTTGCTATGGCCTATTTGTCCAGTTTGTCCATCTGCACAAATGGAGAGGTCTCAGATACCATAGAAAGAAGTGTGACCACTTCAACTGTGACCCCTTGGTTTCCAATAGTATGTTTGATTGACAGTCATGTGCCAGTTCAGAGAGAGAGAGAGAGAGGGAGAGAAAAAGCTTATTCTACTTTCCCCAACGTACAAGTGGTTATCTCCACCCTGCCACCCATGCCGAGAGGACCTACATACAGACCACAGCACCACCAGCCACATCCACACCCCCACCCCAACCAATCAACACCCCCCCAAGTTAACCATGCCCACACCCCATTTAGGCCCCCTCATCCTGAAATATCCAAGGCCTGAGGTCATCTGCCTTTGGCCTAAAGAGCAGGAACCTGGACTTCACCAAAGAAATCAGAAATACAGACATTGTCATCCTACAAGAAACATGGTATAGAGGAGATGGACCCACTGGTTGCCCTCTAGGTTATAGAGAGCTGGTAGTCCCATCCACCAAACTACCAGGTGTGAAACAGGGAAGGGACTCAGGGGGTATGCTAATTTGGTATGGAGAAGTCCAACTCACTCTATTCAATTAATCAAAACAGGAACATTTTACATTTGGCTAGAAATTCAAAAGGAAATTATCTCAACAGAGAAAAATGTCCTCCTGTGTGCTACCTATATACCCCTACTAGAATCCTCATACTTTAATGAATACAGCTTCTCCATCCTGGAGGGGGAAATCAATCACTTCCAGGCCCAGGGACATGTACTAGTTTGTGGTGGCCTAAATGCCAAAACTTGACAAGAACCTGACACCCTCAGCACACAGAGGGACAAACACATACCTGGAGGTGACAGCATTCCCTCCCATTTGCCCCCCTAGGCACAACTACGACAACATCACCAACAAAAATGGGTCACAACTCCTGCAGCTCTGTCGCACGCTGGGTATGTACATAGTCAATGGTAGGCTTCGAGGAGACTCCTATGGTAGGTACAACTATAGCTCATCTCTTGGCAGTAGTACTGTAGACTACTTTATCACTGACCTCAACCCAGAGTCTCTCAGAGCGTTCACAGTCAGCCCACTGACACCCCTATCAGATCACAGCAAAATCACAGTCTACTTGAACAAAGCAATACTCAATCATGAGGCGTCAAAGCCAAAGGAACTGAATAATTAAGATATGCTATAGATGGAAGGAAAGTAGTGTAGAATCCTACCAAAAAACAATTAGGCAACAACAAATTCAATCCCTTTTAGACGACTTCCTGGACAAAACGTTTCACCGTAATAGTGAAGGTGTAAACTTGGCAGTAGAAAACCTAAACAGTATATTTGACCTTTCAGCTTCCCTATCAAATCAAAAAATGTCTAACAGAAAACCAAAGAAAATTAACAACAATGACAAATGGTCTGATGAAGAATGCAAAAACCTAAGAAAGAAATTGAGAAACCTATCCAACCAAAACATAGAGATCCAGAAAACCTGAGCCTACGCCTTCACTATGGTGAATCACTAAAACAATATACACTGCTCAAAAAAATAAAGGGAACACTTAAACAACACAGTGTAACTCCAAATCAATCACACTTCTGTGAAATCAAACTGTCCACTTAGGAAGCAACACTGATTGACAATAAATGTCACATGCTGTTGTGCAAATGGAATAGACAACAGGTGGAAATTATAGGCAATTAGCAAGACACCCCCAATAAAGGACTGGTTTTGCAGGTGGTGACCACAGACCACTTCTCAGTTCCTATGCTTCCTGGCTGATGTTTTGGTCACTTTTGAATGCTGGCGGTGCTTTCACTCTAGTGGTAGCATGAGACGGAGTCTACAACCCACACAAGTGGCTCAGGTAGTGCAGCTCATCCAGGATGGCACATCAATGCGAGCTGTGGCAAGAAGGTTTGCTGTGTCTGTCAGCGTAGTGTCCAGAGCATGGAGGCGCTACCAGGAGACAGGCCAGTACATCAGGAGACGTGGAGGAGGCCGTAGGAGGGCAACAACTAAGCAGCAGGACTGCTACCTCCGCCTTTGTGCAAGGAGGAGCAGGAGGAGCACTGCCAGAGCCCTGCAAAATTACCTCCAGCAGTGGAGGTAATTTTGTGTCTGCTCAAACGGTCAGAAACAGACTCCATGAGGGTGGTATGAGGGCCCGACGTCCACAGGTGGGGGATGTGCTTACAGCCCAACACCGTGCAGGACGTTTGGCATTTGCCAGAGAACACCAAGATTGGCAAATTCGCCACTGGCGCCCTGTGCTCTTCACAGATGAAAGCAGGTTCACACTGAGCACATGTGACAGACGTGACAGAGTCTGGAGACGTCGTGGAGAACATTCTGCTGCCTGCAACATCCTCCAGCATGACCGGTTTGGCGGTGGGTCAGTCATGGTGTGGGGTGGCATTTCTTTGGGGGGCCGCACAGCCCTCCATGTGCTCGCCAGAGGTAGCCTGACTGCCATTAGGTACCGAGATGAGATCCTCAGACCCCTTGTGAGACCATATGCTGGTGCGGTTGGCCCTGGGTTCCTCCTAATGCAAGACAATGCTAGACCTCATGTGGCTGGAGTGTGTCAGCAGTTCCTGCAAGAGGAAGGCATTGATGCTATGGACTGGCCCGCCCGTTCCCCAGACCTGAATCCAATTGAGCACATCTGGGACATCATGTCTCGCTCCATCCACCAACGCCACGTTGCACCACAGACTGTCCAGGAGTTGGCGGATGCTTTAGTCTAGGTCTAGATCCCTCAGGAGACCATCCGCCACCTCATCAGGAGCATGACCAGGCATTGTAGGGAGGTCATACAGGCACGTGGAGGCCACACACACTACTGAGCCTCATTTTGACTTGTTTTAAGGACATTACATCAAAGTTGGATCAGCCTGTAGTGTGGTTTTCCACTTTAATTTTGAGGGTGACTCCAAATCCAGACCTCCATGGGTTGATCAATTTGATTTCCATTGATAATTTTTGTGTGATTTTGTTGTCAGCACATTCAACTATGTAAAGAAAAAAGTATTTAATAAGATTATTTCATTCATTCAGATCTAGGATGTGTTATTTTAGTGTTCCCTTTATTTTTTTGAGCAGTGTAGAAATACACTACGAAAAAAAGAAGGAACAGCATGTCAGAAATCAGCTCAAATGTAATTGAAGAATCCATAGACTCTAACCACTTCTGGGAAAATTGGAAAACACTAAACAAACAACAACATGAAGAGTTATCGATCCAAAAAGGAGACGTATGGGTAAACCACTTCTCCAATCTTTTTGGCACTATAACAAAGAACAAACAGCAAAAACATATACATGATCAAATACAAATCTTAGAATCAACTATTAAAGACTACCAGAACCCACTGGATTCTCCAAGTACATTGAATGAACTACAGGACAAAATATAAACCCTCCAACCCAAAAAGGCCTGTGATGTTGATGGTATCCTCAATGAAATGATCAAATATACAGACCACCAATTCCAATTGGCTATACTTAAACTCTTTAACATCATCCTTAGCTCTAGCATCTTCCCCAATATTTGGAACCAAGGACTGATCACCCCAATCCACAAAAGTGGAGACAAATTTGACCACAATAACTACCGTGGGATATGCGTCAACATCAACCTTGGGAAAATCCTCGGCATTATCATTAACAGCAGACTTGTACATTTCCTCAGTGAAAACAATGTACTGAGCAAATGTCAAATTGGCTTTTTACCAAATTACCATATGACAGACCATGTATTCACTCTGCACACCCTAATTGACAAACAAAGGCAAAGTCTTCTCATACTTTGTTACATCTACATTTTCGTCATTTAGCAGACGCTCTAATCCAGAGCGATTTACAGTTAAGTGAGTGCATACATTTTCATACTGACCCCCTGTGGGAATCAAACCCACAACCCTGGCGTTGCAAACCCCATGCTCTGAAACCTTGAACACCCCACGGAGCACCATTTAATCCATTATTAAAAAATTGAAAGAATATGGCACCACAACAAACCTGCCAAGAGAGGGCCACCCACCAAAACTCACGGACCAGGCAAGGAGGGCATTAATCAGAGAGGCAACAAAGAGACCAAAGATAACCCTGAAGGAGCTGCAAAGCTCCACAGCGGAGATTGGAGTATATGTCCATAGGATCACTTTAAGCCGTACACTCCACAGAGCTGGGCTTTACGGAAGAGTGGCCAGAAAAAATCCATTGCTTAAAGAAAAAAATAAGTAAACACGTTTGGTGTTCGCCAAAAGTCATGTGGGAGACTCCCCAAACAATATGGAAGAAGGTACTCTGGTCAGATGAGACTAAAATTGAGCTTTTTGGCCATCAAGGAAAACGCTGTGTCTGGCGCAAACCCAACACCTCTCATCACCCAGAGAACACCATCCCCACAGTGAAGTATGGTGGTGGCAGCATCATGCTGTGGGGATGTTTTTCATCGGCAGGGACTGGGAAACTGGTCAGAATTGAAGGAATGATGGATGGCGCTAAATACAGCGAAATTCTTGAGGGAAACCTGTTTCAGTCTTCCAGAGATTTGAGACTGGGACGGAGGTTCACCTTCCAGCAGGACAATGACCCTAAGCATACAGCTAAAGCAACACTCGAGTGGTTTAAGGGGAAACATTTAAATGTCTTGGAATACTGTTGCTGGTATTTTGGCCCATTCCTCCATGCAGATCTCCTCTAGAGCAGTGATGTTTTGGGGCTGTTGCTGGGCAACACAGACTTTCAACTCCCTCCAAAGATTTTCTATGGGGTTGAGATCTGAAGACTGGCTAGGCCACTCCAGGACCTTGAAATGCTTCTTACGAAGCCACTCCTTCGTTGCCCGGGCGGTGTGTTTGGGATCATTGTCATGCTGAAAGACCCAGCCACGTTTCATCTTCAATGCCCTTGCTGATGGAATGAGGTTTTCACTCAAAATCTCACGATACATGGCCCCATTCATTCTTTCCTTTACACGGATCAGTCGTCCTGGTCCCTTTGCAGAAAAACAGCCCCAAAGCATGATGTTTCCACCCCGATGCTTCACAGTAGGTATGGTGTTCTTTGGATGCAACTCAGCATTCTTTGTCCTCCAAACACGACGAGTTGAGTTTTTACCAAAAAGTTATATTTTGGTTTCATCTGACCATATGACATTCTCCCAATCCTCTTCTGGATCATTTTAATGCACTCTAGAAAACTTCAGAGGGGCCTGGACATGTACTGGCTTAAGCAGGGGGACATGTCTGGCACTGCAGGATTTGAGTCCCTGGCGGCGTAGTGTGTTACTGATGGTAGGCTTTGTTACTTTGGTCCCAGCTCTCTGCAGGTCATTAACTAGGTCCCCCCGTGTGGTTCTGGGATTTTTGCTCACCGTTCTTGTGATCATTTTGACCCCACGGGGTGAGATCTTGCGTGGAGCCCCAGATCGAGGGAGATTATCAGTGGTCTTGTATGTCTTCCATTTCCTAATAATTGCTCCCACAGTTGATTTCTTCAAACCAAGCTGCTTACCTAATGCAGATTCAGTCTTCCCAGCCTGGTGCAGGTCTACAATTTTGTTTCTGGTGTCCTTTGACAGCTCTTTGGTCTTGGCCATAGTGGAGTTTGGAGTGTGACTGTTTGAGGTTGTGGACAGGTGTCTTTTATACTGATAACAAGTTCAAACAGGTGCCATTAATACAGGTAACGAGTGGAGGACAGAGGAGCCTCTTAAAGAAGAAGTTACAGGTCTGTGAGAGCCAGAAATCTTGCTTGTTTGTAGGTGACCAAATACTTATTTTCCACCATAATCCACAATGAATACTTTCGCAAGCCACTGTATATATCAACGATTTGGCGAGGGCACTAGAACAGTCTGCAGGACCCGGCCTCACCCTACTAGAATCTGAAGTCAAATGTCTACTGTTTGCTGATGATCTGGTGCTTCTGCCCCCAACGAAGCAGGGCAAACAGCAGCACCTAGATCTTCTGCACAGATTCTGTCAGACCTGGGCCCTCACAGTAAATCTCAGTAAGACAAAAATAATGTTGTTCCAAAAATGGTCCAGTTGCCAGGACCACAAATACAAATTCCATCTAGACACCGTTGCCCTAGAGCACAGAAAAAATCTATACATTCATTGGCCTAAACATCAGCGCCACATGTAACTTCCACAAAGCTGTGAACGATCTGAGCGACAAGGCAAGAAGGGCCTTCTATGCCATCAACAGGAACATAAAATTCGACATACCAATTAGGATCTGGCTAAAAATACTTGGATCAGTTATAGAACCCATTGCCCTTTATGGTCTGGGGTCTGCTCACCAACCAAGAATTCAGAAAATGGGACAAACACCAAATTGAGACTCTGCATGCAGAATTCTGCAAAAATATCCTCCGTATACAACGTAAAACACCAAATAATGCATGCAGAGCAGAATTAGGCCGATACCCGCTAATTATCAAAATCCAGAAAAGAACCGTTAAATTCTACAACCACCTAAAAGGAAGTGATTCCCAAACCTTCCATAACAAAGCCATCACCTACCGAGAGATGAACCTGGAGAAGAGTCCCCTAAGCAAACTGGTCCTGGGGCTCTGTTCACAAACACAAACAGACCCCACAGAGCCCCAGGACAGCAACACAATTAGACTCAACCAAATCATGAGAAAACAAAAAGATAATTACTTGACACATTGGAAAGAATTTACAAAAAAAACAGAGAAAACTAGAATGCTATTTGGCCCTAAACAGAGAGTACACTGTGGCAGAATACCTGACCACTGTGACTGACCTAAAATTAAGGAAATCTTTGACTTTGTACAGACACAGTGAGCATAGCCTTGCTATTGAGAAAGGCTGCCGTAGGCAGACCTGGCTCTCAAGAGAAGACAGGCTTTGTGCACACTGCCCACAAAATGAGGTGGAAACTGAGCTGCACTTTCTAACTTCCTGCCAAATGTATGACCATATTAGAGACACATACTTCCCTCAGATTGCACAGACCCACAAAGAATTCGAAAACAAATCCAATTTGGATAAACTCCCATATGTATTGGGTGAAATGCCACAGTGTGCAATCACAGCAGCAAGATTTGTGACCTGTTGCCACAACAAAAGGGCAACCAGTGAAGAACAAACACCATTGTAAATACAATCTATATTTATGTAGATTTATTTTCCTTTTTGTACTTTAACTATTTGCACATCATTATAACACTGTATATAGACATAATATGACATTTGAAATGTCTTTATTCTTTTGGAACTTTTGTGAGTGTAATGTTTACTGTGAATTTTTTATTGTTTATTTCACTTTTGTTTATTATCTATTTCACTTGCTTTGGCAATGTAAACATATGTTTCCCATGCCAATAAAGCTCTTAAATTGAATTGAATTGAGAGAGAGGTGTAGGCCTAAATTCCTCTTTCATGAAGAATGAGATAGCTTCTTCAATGTAATCGAAATCGGCCCTTGAGCTCTGATCTTAGGTTATTCGTTACCGGTTAGAATGAGACTATGACGAGACCTACACACAACAAACTCTCCTCCCCCTAAACGATCACTTCCCTGCAGGCCTTGCTTCTTAAATATCTCTTTTCTCTCTCTTTCTCCTTTCACTCTTTTGCCTGACTGGGTCTTTTTTACCAGCAGAGACAGAGAGGGAGTGAGAGAGAGAAAGAGAGGTAAGAGGTGGGGGGGGGCACAGAGAGAATATTCTTACTCCATAAAAGGTTTTGTGTGAGGACGACTGAGCATGCGGCTATTGTACAAAAAAAAAAAAAAAAGGCCCACAGTCAGACCACCAGTGGATGACCCTGCAAACAGCAACAAAACCCGATTGGTCTCGGCCGCCATTGGCTAATGGGCCAGAGAGGAATAGCCCATAGCCCTGGGTGGTAATGACTCTATTCTCTACCTTCTTCTCTTCTCCCTCCCTGTGCCTCGTATACCTTACATCCCCAACCCCCCCCCCCCCCCCCCCCCCCCACACTGTACCACCAGCTCTCTGCCTTCGCCTTACACCCCCAAACCCCACACTCTGTGCCCCTCTCGACCCCCTCCCTTCCCCCCCGTTTGTCACTGTGTGGCACACTCGGCAGCCTGACATGGCACCAGATGCCGGGGAGATGAGGCATGGCGAGTCGAATCGGAGGACCATATGTCCGGATGAGTCATGGTCCCCTCTGCCTTTCCCACACTGGCCTGCAATAGGAGCCGCCTGCAGTTGGAGTCGCCTGCAGTAGGAGCCTGTGCATCAGTGGGGATGTCACTATACTGCCATGCTAGAAAGGACGGATACATGGCACTTAACTACATACTGTATGCCATTGTAACCACTGTGACCCTAACCTTACCCCTAACCTTAAAGTCCCACTCCAGCCTGCCGACCCCTTACAATACATAGCCATCTAGTGACAACTGTTTAAGGTAAAACTGAACATTTCATTATCTGTCATGGTTAAAGCACTGGTGGACCCAGCAGTCCCAGATGGCAACACACCAATGACTCAAGACCATTCCCAGACCTTTATAAGACCACAAGAGTCTTCAACTTTTGATGCGTTCAAAAGTTACCAGTTTATGACCAATATTTGAAAGGCCGACCTAAACCATTAGTGCTGCCCAAACAATATTCAAATATTCTGGCAGACTTAGTAGAACAGCCAGCCCTAGCTGTCTGTGTCCGTCAAATGAAAGCTACCATCTTTGTTGTTTTGTGATTTGCCCTCATTGCCCTATTGACCCTGATAATAGGTCAAAAAGACAGTGATAGAGGAAGATAGAGAGCAAAGAGAAAAGAGAGAAAAAGGTGGAGGAAAAAGAAGAAAGAAATGAGAGTGAAGCTGATGATGAGGCACGTAAAGGTTGGTAGGATTGAGGGATAAAGGGTAGAGGCGGAGGAGATGGGGTGTGTGTGTGTGTGTGTGTGTGTGTGTGTGTGTGTGTGTGTGTGTGTGTGTGTGTGTGTGTGTGTGTGTGTGTGTGAGACAGACAGACAGACAGACAGACAGACAGACAGACAGACAGACAGACAGACAGACAGACAGACAGACAGACAGACAGACAGACAGACAGACAGACAGACAGACAGACAGACAGACAGACAGACAGACAGAGAAGGACATGGGGCTGTTTTAGAGATAAAGGCCCTCTAGCCCTATGGTTGATTGCCCCACTATAGACACTCACTCACTGGTGGTGAAAAGCAGCCCTCAGACACTGGTGAATAAACTCTCACTCTTAAGATTCCATACACCATACCCCCCACCCCCTATCCCTACCACCCTGCCTCACTCTGAATTCTACGGGGCTTTGAACATACACACACCAGAGGAGGCTGGTGGAAGAAGCTATAGGAGGATGGGCTCATTGTAATGGCTGGAATGGAATAAATGGAACGTAGTCAAACATGTGGTTTACATTTGTTTGATGTGTTTGATAACGTTCCATTTATTCCATTCCAGCCATTACAATGAGCCCATCCTCCTATAGCTCCTCCCACCAGCCTCCTCTGGTGTGTGTATGTTCAAAGCCCCGTAGAAAAGATTGAGGGAGCTAAATAGCCTCACAAACACACTCAAACATGCAAAGAATGATTGCAACTGACTCAAGAATGTAATTTATGAATGGTTCATTTTGTCATCTTCATTGGATCTCACATAAATAAAAACGATATAGTGACTTTCAGAAACTAATGGCTAAACAAAGAAATTAAGGGTGCAGGTAGCCTAATGGTTAATAAGAGCGTTGTGCCAGTAACTGAAAGGTCAGTGGTTTGAATCCCTGAACCAACTAGATGAAATATGTGCCAATGTGCCCTTGAGCAAGGCACTTAAGCCTAATTGCTCCTGTAAGTTGCTCTGGATAAGAGCATCTGCTAAATGTAATGTAAATGAAGAAACTGTGGTTAAATATGTGCAACTAGAAGTGACAGTCAAACAAAACAGAAATTGACAAACCTTTATGAAAGGGAGATTCAATCAGTCAACAGATGAGTGAATGTGATTGATACATGCTCTTTGCCCTCTTTCCTCCTTTTCTTTCTTCCTTCCCTTCTGTTCACATGCAAAACCCAAGCCTTAGTATTAGTTGCTGGTCTTAGCTTAGCATGGGTAACCATTAGCCTTCCTGTATAAAGGCCCTAGTTAGCCCTGTTGTGTATGTGTCAGCAGAGAAGTCATGAAGCTCAGATATACTAACCTGACCTCAGCTCTCTCTCTGTTATACAGATAGGCTCCAACTAAATCACACTGCCAAAGTTAGCTGTACTGTTAAAGCTCAGTTATTTTAGTGAGTTTAACAATAATTGTGATATTATTACCCTAACTGAAAACATATGGCATCTAAACAAAAGCTCAAAGTTGGAACACTGTTTTTTGATAACGTACATTTTCTTGAGATCCAACTTCCATTTCTTGGCAAGTGGCCAAGTCTTTCTAGACACTACCCACTGGGCACACTATGTCATTTCAATGTGGATAATTGGGTAATATTTGGTTGAGACATTGATCATTGAATGAAAAAGACAGCCAAAAGTTAGTTGAATTATTCATGTGTTATCACTATGATGTCAACCATCTAAAAGCAGAACCAAATTCCAATGGAAAAACCAATGTCTGATGTTTGGTTTAGTTGTCGCCCAAATGTCTATCACTGCTTTTTCAACCATTTAAAAGCACAGCAGTTCAAATGGGAATACAATGTCAGATATTTTGTTTATTTATACAGCAGATTAGTGTGACATCACTGTGCTTCGTCTAATAGCAAAACCAAATGACCTGGATTGCAGTTGAGATTACATTAGAAGTACAGTTGAAGTCGGAAGTTTACATACACTTAGGTTGTCATCCACAAATGTCTTGTTAACAAACTATAGTTTTGGCAAGATGGTTAGGACATCTACTTTGTGCATGACACAAGTAATTTTTCCAACAAATGTTTACAGACAGATTATTTTACTTATAATTCACTGTATCACAATTTGAGTGGGTCAGAAGTTTACATACACTAAGTTGACTGTGCCTTTAAACAGCTTGGAAAATTCCAGAAAATGATGTCATGGCTTTAGAAGCTTCTGATAGACTAATTGACATAATTTGAGTCAATTGGGGGTGTACCTGTGGATGTATTTCAAGGCCTACATTCAAACTCAGTGCCTCTTTGCTTGACATCATGGGAAAATCAAAAGAAATCAGCCAAGACCTCAGAAAAAAATGGTAGACCTCCACAAGTCTGGTTCATGATGAACGTACTTTGGTGCGAAAAGTGCAAATCAATCCCAGAACAACAGCAAAGGACCTTGTGAAGATGCTGGAGGAAACAGATATAAAAGTATCTATATCCACAGTAAAACGAGTCCTATATCGACATAACCTGAAAGGCCGTTCAGCAAGGAAGAAGCCACTGCTCCAAAACCGCCATAAAAAAGCCAGACTACGGATTGCAACTGCACATGGGGACAAAGATCGTACTTTTTGGAGAAATGTCCTCTGGTCTGATGAAACTAAAATAGAACTGTTTGGCCATAATGACCATCGTTTTGTTTGGCGGAAAAAGGGGTGTCTTGCAAGCCGAAGAACACCATCCCAACCGTGAAGCACGGGGGTGGCGGCATCATGCTGTGGGGGTGTTTTGCTGCAGGAGGGACTGGTGCACATCACAAAATAGATGGCATCATGAGGAAGGAAAATTATGTGGATATATTGAAGCAACATCTCAAGACATCAGTCAGGAAGTTAAAGCTTGGTCGCAAATGGGTCTTCCAAACGGACAATGGCCCCAAGCATGCTTCCAAAGTTGTGGCAAAATGGCTTAAGGACAACAAAGTCAAGGTATTGGAGTGGTCATCACAAAGCCCTGACGTCAAGCCTATAGAAAATTTGTGGGCAGAACTGAAAAAGCATGTGCGAGCAAGAAGGCCTGCAAACCTGACTCAGTTACACCAACTCTGTCAGGAGGAATGGGCCAAAAATCACCCAACTTATTGTGGGAAGCTTGTGGAAGGCTACCCAAAATGTTTGACCCAAGTTGAACAATTTAAAGGCAATGCTACCAAATACTAATTGAGTGTATGTAAACTTCTGACCCACTGGGAATGTGATGAAAGCAATAAAGGCTGAAATAAATAATTCTCTCTACTATTATTCTGACATTTCACATTCTTCAAATAAAGTGGTGATCCTAACTGACCTAAAACAGGACATTTTTACTAGGATTAAATGTCAGGAATTATGAAAAACGTGTTTAAAAGTATTTGGCTAAGGTGTATGTAAACTTCCGACTTCAACTGTACATGGTGCAAGTGATCAATGCCGTTCGAGATACTGCACAGACTATTACAACAGTTGTGAAGATCTCCACAGACCTGCGATAACCTATGCACGCTATCTTGAACATATTAATCATAAGTAGACATTTATAGTTACAGTAACCTCAAAATGTGGCCATGCAACTGGGTCCTGGACTTCCTGACGGGCCAACCCCAGGTGGTGAAGGTAGGACACAACACCTCCACTTCGCTGATCCTCAACACTGGGGCCCCACAAGGGTGCGTGCTCAGCCCCCTCCTGTACTCCCTGTTCACCCATGACTGCGTGGCCACGCACACCTCCAACTCAATCATCAAGTTTGCAGACGACACAACAGTAGTAGGCATGATTACCAATAATGACGAGACAGCCTACAGGGAGGAGGTGAGGGCCCTGGCGGAGTGGTGCCAGGAAAATAACCTCTCCCTCAACGTCAACAAAATGAAGGAGCTGATCGTGGACTTCAGGAAACAGCACGCCCCTATCCACATCGACGGGACCGCAGTGGAGAAGGTGGAAAGCTTCAAGTTTCTCGGCGTACACATCACTGACAACCTGAAATGGTCCACCCACACAGACAGTGTGGTGAAGAAGGAGGCTGAAGACATTTTGGCTTGGCCCCTAAGACCCTCACAAACCTTTACAGATGCACAATTGAGAGCATCCTGTCGGGCTGTATCACCACCTGGTATGGCAACTGCACCGTCCGCAACCGCAGGGCTCTCCAGACTGCCTGCCCTCCAGGACAGCTACAGCACCCGATGACACAGGAAGGCCAAAAAGATCATCAAGGACATCAACCACCCGAGCCACGGCCTGTTCACCCCGCTATCATCCAGAAGGTGAGGTCAGTACAAGTGCATCAAAGCTGGGACAGAGAGACTGAAACACAGCTTCTATCTCAAGGCCATCAGACTGTTAAATAGCCATCACTAGCCGGCTACCACCCGGTTACTCAACCCTGCAACCTTAGAGGCTGCTGCCCTATATACATAGACATGGAATCACTGGCCACTTTAATAATTGAACACTAGTCACTTTCATAATGTTTACATACTGCTTTATTCATCTCATATGTATTTACTGTATTCAATTCTAATGTATTTTAGTCAATGCCACTCCGACATTGCTCATCCTAATATTTAACCTTAGGCTATTTACTGTATTACAAAAGTAATATTGAATTGTGTTTGGTTGACAATGAAACCAAATATCAACATTTAAATTAGGTGTATTTACTGCTTGGATTGTTCCATCTGAGCCACTGGCTTAATCCCATTCTTTAACTTTTATTTTTGGTTGAGTTGGAGACATGAATCCAACATATAATTTGTTAAGTTGACGACAAGTTAATAGGCTATTTATTGTATTTCAAAAGTGATACTGAATTGTGTTTGGTTGTCAACACAACCAAATATCAACATTTGAAGGAGATTTATCTTCTGCCTGGATAGTCCCATCTGTGCCATTTACTTAGTCTGTATGGCTTTAATTCCAGTTTGTCTACAAATTAATAATTTATATTGCTGGATTCATGTCTCCATCACAACCAAAAATAAAAGTTAAAGAATAGGACTAAATCAAATCAAACTTTAAATGCACTTTAAATAAAGTTTAATTTAATTTAGTCCTATTCTTTAACTTAGATTTTTGGTTGAGATTGGGTAGCTGTACATAAATCAATTCTCCAGTACTAAGTGCTGCCTGGACTACAGTTTTTTTTTCTGATAGTGGATATAACGTTGAAAATCTGATGTTGTTTTGGAGGTGCAAGTCAACATATTTTATAAAGGTTTGTCTATGTTGAAAATTAGTTACCATGATGACATAATCCTGTGGTTGAAATTTTACCTCAAAACAACTGATGACTTTTTTCAAATCCAATACAATTTCCACAGATTCCACGTCACAATACGCTGACAAATTACATTAAAACAACGTTGATTCAACCACTTTGTGCCCAGTGGGTAGTCACTAGTACAGAGGAGAGCAGTGAAGTCGAACAGTCAGTCAATGGATCCACCTCCTCTGTTTCCTGCTCTATCTGTTCCCTGTAAAGACCTGGGCGGTGGATGATCGTCTCACAGAAGGATTTGATTGACACTGTCTGTCATAGGCAATGAACTCCACTCTATATCCACACACACACCATTCTATTTCAACACCACAGCCAAAGTGTGGATAAAGAAAATGATGAAAATGAGGTGGAATCTTTATTTCCAGTTTTGGAATGTTATTCTTTCCTGTTCTGGATTTTGGGACATTTGAAAACCTTTACTCCCTTGCACTGTAAACAAGCTTTACCTTAAAATCTGAATATTTTATTTATCTGACTTCTAAAAATAAAGCCAAGTCCCCAGAGAGACTAAAGGATGACTCTCCTCTCTCCTGTTCTTAATCTATTGTCATTCTGATTCAGTTCTACCATGGAGGCTCCAAGTGTAGGCCAGTCTATTCCACAGAGACCAGGGGCCATATCCATAAAGCATCTCAGAGTTGGAATGTTGATCTAGGATCAGGTCCCCACTGTTTTTTCATTATAAACTAAAAAGCCAAACTGATCCCAGATCAGCACTCCTATTCTGATACTCTTTGTGGATATGGGCCCTGAGCTCAAAGCAGTTAAACACCTCTCTTTGTCTTCTCTCTATACCCCCAGAGTCCCTGGACCTTAGAGAGCTCTTAGCTAGCCTAGATCTAGGACCAGTTTCAACAAATGAAACAAAAAAGTGTTTAAAGCCACCAGGTTGTCTGTATGAGGGCTTTAGCCACAAGCTGTTGTCCTTCTGCTCCAAGTGTAATGGTCCATGCTAATGGTTAGAGCTTTTGTATGCATATTTTGATTAATTAGCATAATACGTTGGTACTGGCAACAATGGTTAACCACATTTGACATTTCTCTGCCATATTTGAATGAAATTATCAAATCAATTCTCAAATCAGTGATCAAATTTTTTAAAACATTCCCAACAGATGGAGTATACTTTTTATGCAAAGGGACAGTCAGTGGCCTGTGTGGTCCAGCAGTTAGAACTGTACACCCGGGCACACAGCCTAGACTACCAGTGTTGACATGGGTTCCAATCCAATCCATACCCTTTCTGACTCAAAACTTCTCCTAGCTTTCCTTTCAAGTGTCTTATCTCAATAAAAAATACATAAAACCCTTTCACCTCCTAAGGAACAGACCCTTTTTTTCAATTTTCGCCTAAAATTACCCACATCTAACTGCCTGTAGCTCAGGACCTGAAGCAAGGATATGCATTTTCTTGATGCCATTTGAAAGGAAACACTTTGAAGTTTGTGGAAATGTGAAATTCATGTTGGAGTATATCACATTAGATCTGGTAAAATATAAAATATGTGTTTTTTTGTTTTTTTCCCCATCATCTTTGAAATGCAAGAGAAAGGCCACCATATAATATTGCATTTTAGGCGCAATTTAGATGTTGGCCACTAGATGGCAGCAGGGTGTGTGCAAAGTTTCAGATCGATCCAGTGAAGCGTTGCAATACTGGACTATTTTGTATCAAGTCTTCCCAAATGTGCCGAATTGATCAATTGATACATTTTCAAGTACATAACTATAGAGAACATACAAAAATTATATGGTAATACAAAATGTAAGTTTACACACTCCCAGGAATGTCATACATGATGGATCATTAGCTTATACACTAACTTTCACACATCTAGATGGCCGGGCAGGGTGGGTGTGGAGCCAGATACAGCAAGGGTTCAAACTGTAGAACCCAGTTCCTACATTTGAATATAAAAATTTATTTTATCAAACAAAACTATGCTACATTTATATATATGGGACCCTCAGGATGACAAATCAGAGCAAGATTACTGAATGTAAGTACATTATTTACCTTCAGAGGTGAATGTATCAAACCAGTTGCCGTGATAAGTGTTTTGTTGTTGTGCACTCTCCTCAAACAATAGCATAGTATTTTTTCACTGTAATAGCTACTGTAAATTGGACAGTGCAGTTAGATTAACAAGAATTAAGCTTTCTGCCCATATAAGACATGTCTATGTCCTGGACCTGGAAAGTTTGCTGTTACTTACAACAGTCATGCTAATCACATTAGCACACGTTAGCTCAACCATTCCATATACGGGCCACCGATCCCGTAGATGTTAAAAAACATGATATTTCACCCCAAATTGTATTGTTTCTAGTTTTGCTTAATACCCATTGCTTTATTGCTTTCAGGAACTTCAAATCTGCTTTCAAAAACAGATCCTTAAAAATACTTCAGTACCCTCTACACCCCTCACTCTCACCTCTGTTTCAACCATTTCACACACTTGTCTCGAACTAAAGCTAAATTAATTTTCATTGAGAAGAAGAAGTGCCTTAATTAACACTTTGAGTTTCCATCATTCTCCCTTCAAATCCCCCTCTTCACTCCTCTTTTCACCCACTCCCCTTCTCATCTTCTCTCCTCTTCTCTCCTCCTCTGTCTCCTCCAGCAGACAGACGGGGCATCGTTGACTTGCACTCCAAGACCTTTGGTTGTTTGCCAGCCTATAGAGAGACTCCATTAGATACAATGGCTTTGCAAAATAAAGGAGAGACATTCCTAATTAAATCAATCTATGCAGGCTCTCACTCTCTTTTTTCTCTTTATCTCTTTCTTGTTCTCTCTTTCTCTGTCTGGGCTAAGCTGGGCCTCCTCTCATCCTCCCTTAGTATTTCAAAAAAATTGACAAGTGACCAGGGAAGAATGAGGGTTTTCACCAGAGTGCTCCTCAAGAAGCTACTTCTTGCTAATTAACTGGTTGTCTTTGTCACTGTGTGCTGTGTGTGTATGAAGGGTCGGTCTGACAGGGATTGAATGAAGCCCTCTTATTTGGCAACTGTCTCTCAATCTTGAGCATTTCTCTTCTCTCCTCTTTTGTTGGACATATGGGTTTATAACATTTTTATATTATAAATGTTTCTAATTTGTGGTCCTAGCAGTGAGAAGACCATAAAACACATACATAATGTTCTGATATACAGTGTATCTCAGGGATTACAGATAACAACAGATACCCCTATGTATCTGGATTAAGGTTGTATTCACATGCAAAAGAAACACACACACACACACACACACACACCGTTACAAACTGGGACAAATTTGTGAGACAGACAAGACATCGTAAGTGCTTAATTCCTATCACAGAACATTATAGATTAAAAAAAACATATCTGAGATATCCAATGTGAAAGTTCAATGACGTGGAGGGGTTGTGTGTGGGATTTTCTCTTGACGCATCACAGCATCAGTAACAAATGGTAGAAAACATTTCCCATCTGCTGGTAGAGAATGGCGCTGGAATGTATAGCAGACATTTTACGGGCTCCTGACCAATTCTGCTATTTTGTGTGCTTTTGCGCTGATCGTAACTTTTTTTTGTACATAATATTTCCGCCATCATTTCCTATGACCGAAATAAGCTTCTGGACATCAGAACAGCGATCACTAATCTCAATTTAGATGAAGATGTCTACTTCAATAAGTCGGTGGCACAGGACATATTGCTCTCCCTGGACCAGGGCCTAATCCCCGAAACTCGGAAGAGAAAGATACGGCGATTTAGAGGCCGAAGTGCGGGTACCCTGATGAAAATACGACAACAAGTAAATAATCTACCTCTACCCTCTGTTCTATTGGCGAATGTACAATCACTGGAGAACAAACTGGATCAGCTCCGTTCGAGACTATCCTATCAACGGGACCTGAAGAACTGTAATATGTTTCTCGAAAACTTGGCTGAACAAGGACATGGATAATATTCTAGCTGGTTTTTCTATGCATCGGCAGGACCGATTTTTCATAGCTGTCTATTTACCACCACAAAACGACACTGGCACTAAGACCGCACACAACGAGCTGTATAGGGCCATAAGCACACACAAAAATAATCATCCAGAGGCGGTGCTGCTAGTGGCCGGTGATTTTAATGCAGGACAACTAAACTTCTACCAGCATGTCATCTGTGCAACTAGAGGCAACAAAAACTCTACATCACCTTTACTACACACAGAGACACATACAAAGCTCTCCCTCGCCCTCCATTTGGAAAATCTGACAATAACTCCATCCCCCTGATCCTACTTACAAGCAAAAACTCAAACAGGAAGTACCAGTGATGCGCTCAATATGTAAGTGGTCCGATGAAGCGAATGTTAAGCTACAGGGCTGTTTCGCTAGCACAGACTGGAATATGTTCCGGGACTGATCCGACAGCATTGAGGAGTTTACCATATCAGTCATCGGCTTCATTAATAAGTGCATCGACGACGTCCCCCCCCAGTGACCGTACGTGTTAAGTTCTGCTTTTCTGATGTATCATTCATTCTTATTGGCAGACTAAATAGCCTTGGTTTCTCAAATGACTGCCTCGCCTGGTTCACCAACTACTTCTCAGATAGAGTTCAGTGTGTCAAATCGGAGGGCCTGTTGTCTGGACCTATGGCAGTCTCTATGGGGGTGCCACAGGGTTCAATTCTTGGGCCGACACTTTTCTCCGTGTATATCAATGATGTCGCTCTTGCTGCTGGTGACTCTCAGATCCACCTCTACGCAGACGACACCATTTTGTATACATCTGGCCCTTCATTGGACACTGTGTTAACAAACCTCCAAATGAGCTTCAATGCCATACAACAATCCTTCAGTAGCCTCCAACTGCTCTTAAACACTAGTAAAACTAAATGCATGCTTTTCAATCGAACGCTGCTGGCACCCGCCCACCCGACTAGAATCACTACTCTCGACGGGTCTGACCTAGAGTATGTGGACAACTACAAATACCTAGGTGTCTGGTTAGACTGTAAACTCTCCTTCCAGACTCACATTAAGCATCTCCAATCCAAAGTGAAATCTAGAATCGGCTTCCTATTTCGCAACAAAGCCTCCTTCACTCATGCTGCCAAACATGCCCTCGTAAAACTGACTATCCTACCGATCCTTGACTTCGGCGATGTCATTTACA